>NC_080169.1:87292541-87651287 GCF_950295315.1 Erinaceus europaeus
ATAAACCTTTTTGATATATGTATTTTTGCATTATTAACAATTATTTCTTGTCTTGCTAGGTAGATGGTAAAAATCTTTAAAAAACAGGAATACTAATACTGTTTTTGCAACACTTGAAGAATTTAGTTACAATGTTTTGATCACTGTAAGAATTGATGGGAAGATCTCACCAGTGTGTCCTGGAACCTCACCTTTCTATAGTCCTACCCCAATAGGGAGTGATAGAAACAGGCTGAGAGTATGGATCAACTTGTCAGAGCCCCTGGCCAGTGGAGAAGCAATTACAGAAGCCAGATCTACCACCTTCTGCATCCCATAAAGAATTTTTGTTCATACTCCCAGAGGGATAAAGAATAGGGACATTTCCAAAGAACTTAGACTTAGATACCCTCCTCACTTACTTTCTATTACACTTCCCTAACTCACTCCAAAGCTAACCTTATCAAAGCAAGGACTGCAAAAGTTGAATAAGGGTAAGAGACTGGAATAACTTTAATGATGACTCTTTAGTCACTATCAGGCCACTCCATCAGCTGGTGTCGGGCTAGTGACATATGGAGAGATGACCCAGGAACCAAGCTCGTGGCTGTGAAGCCATTCAAATCTTTATTCATCAGAATACCCCAGAGTTGGACCATAGCACACCTGGTTAAGCCACATGGTGCAGATCTTAATGGCTTGAGTTAGCCTCCAGGTCTGCCCGCGTGCTTCCCCAGGCCAGAAAAGGGAAGAGACAGGTCAGAAATGGAATTGGCTTGACAATACCATACATGGTTAGGAAAGGGGTAGAGAAAGGTGAAAAAAGTAGGGACTTCCTTAGCAACTGTTGTTAGGGGTTTAACTGGTAGCATTAATAATACCCTGTGGGGAATTAGGAAGGAGACCTTTAGTCATTTGTAAGACAAGGCAGAAGATTGATATATAGATAATAAAAGGGCGGGCCATAGTATAAAGGAATGCAGGGTGGAGCAGGGGCAGTTGGCTTAATGTTTTAAGGAATGTCGTGCACCTGGAGGCAGAAAAATGCAGGGTGCTTTGTGAGGCAGGGAGTCTGATAAGACAAAGCAACCCTTTGGTGTTCCCCTGTCCCCCTCACTCAGTCTCTCAGTAGAGAGAGAGAGAGAGAGAGAGAGAGAGAGAGAGAGAGACTATCAGGATAGACACAACCCTCAGGTCAAGCCCTGCCAGGCTCTGCCACATCCTCACAATTTCCCTACAAGCCGGGGCCCTATTGGGGGATTCCTGAGAGTCTCAAACAAACATGATGGGCCTAGACCTCAAATAAATCCCTCTCTCCATTGTTACCAGTCATCTCTATCAGGAACAATAAAATATACCCCTTTGTGGGCCCCCATAGGACCTTGCCCTCAACTTGGATCAACAACAGTAGAGAAAGTTCCATCCTCCAAAGGGAGGATGGACAACATACTCTATGCTACACCTGAGGAAGATGGGTCCAGAAATTGGGGCAGCTTGGAATGTTCCTACTCATGACCACAGAATGTGAGCTCAGATCTACAGGGATGCAGAGGTCACATAGGCTCCTAAGCTGAATATGGGCCCCAGATGACATAAAAATGATGGGGTTTACAGTCAACAATATTTATATACGTTTCCCATATTAGGGAGCACCTCTTTTCCCTGATCCAGCTTCTTTCTGTTCCTTTTTCCAGCCATGACATCATCTTCCCAGACAATAATTTAGATCTACCTGCATATCAGGCTCAGGGGGAATAAAAAAAACAATGAAAAAAAAAACTGGTATAGCCATAGGCCCTTTGGAATAAAACTAAAATATGCCTACTAGCTATATATAAAATGGAGACCCCCCCCCAAACTATTCATCTGCACTATTCCAGCCTTTAGGTTCATGATTGTTCAACATTTTTTTTTTTTTGGCTTTATATGTTAACTCTCTTTTCAGCCACCAGGTTCCAGATGCTAGCATGATGCCGACCAGACTTCCCTGGACGGACAACCCCACCAATGTGTCCTGGAGCTCCAATTCTCTAGAACCCCACACCACTAGGGAAAGAGAGAGTCAGGCTGGGAGTATGGATCATCCTGTCAATGCCCATGTTAAGTGGGGAAGCAATTACAGAACCCAGACCTTCCACCTTCTTCATCCCACAATGACCTTGGGTCCATACCAGAGGGATAAAGAATAGGAAAGCTATCAAGGGAGGGGATGGGATATGGAGTTCTGGTGGTGGGAATTGTGAAGAGCTGCAACCCTCTTATCCTATGGTTTTGTCAATGTTTCCTTTTTATAAATAAAATAATAATAAAAGAAAAAGATGGGGCACAGAACTCTGGTGGCTGTAATTGTCTGGAGTTGTATCCCTGTTATCTAACAATCTTGTTAATCATTATTAAGTCAATAATCAAAAATTTAAAAATATTTGATGATTGTTCATGAGCTATCAGCTAATTGTTGGATTGTATTTGTATGTGAAAATTTCTCATTAAGTAATACACTTCTTAAAATGAAAACAGCTTGGCTAGGCTATAGTTGATCCTCTAAATTTATAGATGCAACCAATTTCCAGACAGGCTTGTGGTTTTAGCTATAGAGGAATTCACAGGTTAACCCTTCAAACAAATACAAGTCTAGAGATTACAACTGTGCTAACCCCCCCTTTTTTTAGATTCAAATAAAGTAACAAGACCTGTCACATCATAAAATCTGGTATGTTAAGTGCACTTCTTTAAATATCTAAGGATTTCCTAGAGGTATTTTAAATCCCTGATGTTATTCCCTTCCTGCTGCTCTGAATTCTTACCTCTTTACCTTCTTGCCCTCAAATCTCCCAATCATGTCACAATTTTCTTTTTACTGCACAGTGGTAGATCTATTCTCAGCTTTTTGATTCATAAAAAAAAAAAAAATGCGCCCAGCGCCTTTTTTAAAAAAAAATTTTATTTAAGAAAGGATTAATGAACAAAAACATAAGGTAGGAGGGGTACAACTCCACACAATTCCCACCACCCAATCTCCATAACCCACCCCCTCCCATGATAGCTTTCCCATTCTCTATCCCTCTGGGAGCATGGACCCAGGGTCGTTGAGGGTTGCAGAAGGTAGAAGGTCTGGTTTCTGTAATTGCTTCCCCACTGAACATGGGCGTTGACTGGTCAGTCCATACTCCCAGTCTGCCTCTCTCTTTCCCTAGTAAGGTGTGTCTCTGGGGAAGCTGAGCTCCAGGACACATTGGTGGGGTCTTCAATCCAGGGAAGCCTGGCCAGCATCCTGGTGGCATCTGGAACCTGGTGATTGAAAAGAGAGTTAACATATGAAGCCAAACAATTTGTTGAGCAATCATGGATCCCACGCTTGGAATAGTGGAGAGGAAGTGTTAGGGAGGTACTCACTGCAAACTCTAGTGTACTTCTACTTTCAGGTATATATTTTGCAGTAGTTTATGGATACGTGTGAACATAAGCTCTCTCTCACAGAAACTGGTGTATATCTAGGTTATGGGACTTTGTTAGAAAGTGAACTACCTGAGATGAAGTTAGAGTTTACTATAAAAGGAAAGGTCTCACCCGAGTAATGAAGCTGAAGGGTTGTCATTCCACACGTGAAGTCTCTGGACACAGTCTGAGGTGAAGCATGTTGAGGTGGCAATCGTTGCGTTGTCAGCGCCTTTTTATTTTTATTTTTTTTAATTTCATTATTAGGGAATTAATGTTTTACATTCAGCAGTAAATACAATAGTTTGTACATGCATAACATTTCTCAGTTTTCCATAAAACAATACAACCCCACTATGTCCTCTGTAATCATTTTTGGACCTGTATTCTCCCCTCCAGCCACCCAGAGTCTTTTACTTTGGTGCAATACACTAATTCCAGTTCTACTTGTGTTTTCTCTTCTGATCTTGTTTTTCAACTTCTGCCTGAGAGTGAGATCATCCCATATTCATCCTTCTGTTTCTGACTTATTGCACTTAACATGAATTTTTCAAGGTCCATCCAAGATCTGCTGAATATGGTGAAGTCATCATTTTTATAGCTGAGTAGTATTACATTGTATATACATACCACAACTTGCTCAGCCACTCATCCGTTGTTGGACACCTGGGTTGCTTCCAGGTTTTGGCTATTACAAATTGTGCTTGCCAAGAACATATGTGTACACAGATCCTTTTGGATGGGTATGTTGGGTTCCTTAGGATATATCCCGAGGAATTGGGATCAAAGGGTAGGTCCATTTATAGCCTTCTGAGAGTTATCCAGATTGTTCTCCACAGAGGCTGGACCAATTGACATTCATTCCAGCAGTGCAGGAGAGTTCCTTTGACCCCACAACCTCTCCAGCATTTTCTGCTGCTACCTTTTCTGACATATGGCATTCTCACAGAACTGAAGTGGTATCTCATTGTTGTCTTTATTTGCATTTCTCTGACAAAGACTTGGAGCATTTTTTCATGTGTTTCTTGGGTATTTGGATCTCTTCTATGGTGAGTATTCTGTCTATGTCCTCCCCCCATTTTTGGATGGGGTCCTTTGTTTTCTTGTTGTTGAGTTTGGCAAGCTCTTTATATATTTTGGTTATTAGCCTCCTGTCTGATGTATGGCGTGTAAAGCTCTCCCATTCTGTGAGGGGTCTCTTGGTTTGGATAGTGGTTTCTTTTACAGTGCAGAAGCTTTATAATTTGATGTAGTCCCATCGGTTTATGTTTGCTTTAGTCTTCTTTGTAATTGGATTCGTTTCATTGAAGATGTCTTTAAAATGTGTGTGGAAAAGAGTTCTGCCAATATTTTCCTTTAAGTATCTGATAGTTTCTGGTCGAGTATACTATTGAGCTTCCACATTTTGGGACTCTTACTAATATTTTGTTGATTGTTAAGTGTTAGTTTAATTCACTGTGGTCTCAGAAGAAGCTTGGGATGATTTCAATGCTCTTGAATTTGCTGATGCTGTCTTTGTGGCCTAACATATGGTCTGTCCTTAAGAATAACCCAGGTGGACTTGAGTAGAATGTGTATTCCAGTTTCTTGGGATGAATGACTCTGAAAATGTCCAAAAGTTCTAGTTTATCTATCTTGTCATTTAGTTCCCTCATTTCTTTATTGGTTTTCTGCCTGAATGATCTGTCAAGTTGAGAGTGTGGAGTGTTCAAGTCCCCTACTATGACTATGTTGCTGCTAATATATTGCTCTGTACCTTATTCAGTAGCTCTTTGATGTATTTATATGGCTTTTCATTGGGTGCATACATGTTAATAATTGTTAAGTCCTCTTGACTGACTGATCCACTGAGCGTTAAGTAGTGTCCATCCTTATCTTTTTAATTTTATTTAATTTAAAGTCTATGTTATCAGATATGAGAATAGTTGTTCCTGCCTTTTTTTGTGGGCCATTGTCTTCTATGATAGCTTTCCATCTTTTTACTTTGAGTCCGTGTTTGTCTTGTTGAGTTAGGTGGGTTTCCTGCAGACAGCATATTGTTGCATTGTGTTTTCTGATCCATTTTCCTACTCTGTGTCTTTTAATAGGTGAATTTAGGCCATTGACATTTATTGATATCAAAAATTGAAGATATTTTAACGCCATTCTTGTAGAGTTTTAAAGTGTTCTGATAGATGTCATATTTATGGTGGTCTGACTGTTTATAAGAGACCTTTCAGAACTTCTTTCAGGGCAGGCTTGGTGATAGTTGATTCTTTCAACTGTTGCTTGTCTGAGAAGATTTTTATGCCTCTATCTAGTCTGAATGACAGTCTAGCAGGATACAATAGTCTTGGTTCAAAGCCTTTCTCATTGAGCACTCCATAGATGTCTTGCCATTCTCTTCTGTCCTGTGTTGTCTGTATGGGAAGTCTGCTGCTAATCTTATGGGTTTTCCTCTGTAGGTGACTCTTTGTTTTTCTCTTGCAGCCTTCAGCATACTTTCTTTATTCTTCTTCCTTTCCATTCTAAATATGATGTGTCTTGGTGTCTTTAAGTCTGGGTTAATTCTGTTTGGGACCCTCTGGGCTTCTTGAACCTTTATGTCTCTGATGTTGTCTAGACTAGAGAAGTTTTCAGCTATTATGTCCTGATGAATGTCCTCCCTCTCTTTCTTCCTCTGGTAAGCCAATAATACATTTAATATTTCTTTTGAAGTCATCCCATAGGTCTCTGTTGTTTTCAGACTCTTTTAATCTCTTCTTGAGATCTCTTACTTCTTTTTCAACTGTCTTTAATTCATCCTCAATCTTGCAAATTGTGTCTTCAGCCTCATTTATTCTATTCTCTCCCCTCTACTTTTTTCTGGAGTTCATCTATTTTGTTATCCTGTTCTGATACTGTTTTAGCTTGTTCAGCTAGTTGTGGTCTTAGCTCAGCTATTTCAGCTTTCAGCTCTCTAATAACCTTGAGATAATTAGTGTTTTCTTCCAGAACCTCATCTGTTGTTTCTGCATTTCTGATGACAATTCTTACAAACTCTTTACTCACTCCTTTGATTATCTCCTTAACTAGTGTTTGGGTGTTGACTTCATTATTTTGTGCTTCAACCTTTGAGGGGCTTTTAACTGGACTCTTGTCCTGGTTCATTTCTCCAATATTTCTTCTAGTTGGTTTAACAATTTTATGTACTATGTTATGAGGTCCCTCTCTCAGTACTTTTCAAATTACTGATCACTCTTGCCTGGATTGATTTGTGTTTAAGTAAGATAATTAAAGGGTTCAGAGTTGTGGAAGTTTACAGTTGTTTCAATAGTATTTTGATCCCTGAGTTGGAGCTCAGTGTCTTAAAAGCCTCTTTTGTTCTTTTTTTCCCTGTAGTCTGTGGGAGCCTGAGGGCTTTTAAACTATAAGGAGGCTTCTTAGCTGAATCTCTCACTCCTGACCAAAACAGGGTGGGGCAGAGATAATCCAGTGGTTATGCAAAAAGACTCTCACAGCCCCACCACTAGGCCAAGGAGGTATAGATCTTCTCCTGAGTTTCCTGGTTAGTTCTCTGTCCCCTGTTGTCAGCACTGGGCCTCCCTCCCTGCTGCTGCAGATTCTGAGGGCAGAAGCAATGGATACTCACAGTTGCATTTGGTGAGTCTTAGGGGAGTCCTCTCACCCCTTCAGTGTCTTCTTGTTGTGGTGTCTCAACTCGTAAACTGCTGGACTGTTACCAGCCACTTAATCTCTCCCTAGGCTCCTCTCTGTCCATAAGCCACAAGTATTTGTACTCACCAGTGATTTAGTGGGTTCCTGAAGTCGTTCTAGTCCTGTCTTGTTGTGGTTCCAGGTGGTCTCCTTTGGTATTCCTAGTTGCCCCAGAAAAGGAGAGGAGAGAAACAGAGAGGCTGTTGCTCCCTAGCCCCACCTCCCCCAATGCATCTTTTAACAAATGTTTTCACATATGTTAAATCCAGTTCCCTGTTGATTCAGAAATGCATCTTCTCAACCCTGCTAAAATTCAACAAAATTTTGCATATATTCTGGAGTCAAGTGTTTGAGATGTACTTTCAATAGCTTTAATCATAAAATCATTTTTTAAGATTTAAAATTGCATGATTATGCTAATTGTGTGTGTTTTTTCCCCATTCTCCAAATACCTCCTGCGTATTTTCCAGAGTACCAGACTCTAATTTTCACTGCCTCAAACAGAAAACCATGCCACCTCGGTGAAAATCACTGTGCTTATGTAGCTGAATATAGCTCCAATCCTGGCAGAAAACCCAAGGTAAATTTACAGAGTGACAAGGCTCAGATGAGAAAGAACAGATTATGGTAACGTTCTGCTACTTCTGGAGTCATACACATTGCAGGCAGCCAATTTTACAGAGTTCATTAGAGGAAAGCATTCTTAGCACCCCTGCTGACAAAGATTCCATATTTAAAGTGATCTCAGATGTTCAAAACCAAAGCTATCCATCACATAGCAGTCAGTATAGGCTCTCATCTCAGGAAACATCACCACAATGTAGATTAGTGGCAACATTAACGGTGTGAGACTTCCCACTGGATTAAATGAAATGGATGGTTAAAAGAAAGTAGTAGCAGGCAGGGGTAGATAGTATAATGGTTATGCAAAGAGACTCTGGCTCTGAAACCCCAGGTTCAATCCCCCATAGCACCATAAGCTAGAGCTGAGTAGGGCTCTGGTAAAAAAAAAAAAAAAAAGAGAAAAGAATAAAGAAACAAAGAAATAAAACAATAACCCAGAATAAAGGCTATTCTAAGTATTATCACCATGTCCATTTTAGGGAATGAACTAGGATAAATACCATTACTCCATCATATTGCATTTGAGGTTGACAGTAATATGATAGCTGAACAGACTTGTTGTTTTTCTACAGTGTAGGTTCCTTAATTCTCAACTAAATTTGTTGTTGATTCATTAAGGTATTATAGCACAACTATCTAAATTTGGGAACAAATGTAGGTAATATCCTTGACACTTAATAAGGTTATGTGCGGTTATGTTGGTTATTTATGGCCTACGTAAATCTTAAACATGGTGTAAATGATGTCCAATTAAAATTACTTGTCAAGGCAAAACATAAGGAGTTGAAGCAAGGCATTTATTCTTTTGCAAAAGGGTGTGCTGCCAACAGTGGCTGTCAGGCAGCAGCATGCCCTCCTCAGCCTTTTTCCATCTTTTATACCTGATGCAGAACTGTCTCCTCCACCCCTGGGCTGGGCTTCAGAGCTCACAATCTCCCTGTTGCCTAAATAAGGAAAGGAGGAAGAGAGTCTGAGGGTCTCTGCTGGAGGATTAGCAAGCACTACAAGGAACTGACCTAAAGAATACAAAACTACTGGCCACAGTTGGTCATAGATATAATTTATTTAAAGAATTTTTTACTGAATGGTTGTTCTATTCATGTTCTTTTGAAGAGAAGACCTAACCATCTCTCACAAACCTCAACCAAGTGACTATATACTGGCTTTTCAATTTTACAAAAAATTTAGTGTTCAGTGGGAGTAGATAGCATAATGGTTATACAAACAGACTCTCATGCCTGAGGCTCCAAAGCCCCAGGTTCAATCCCCTGTGCCACAATAAACCTCATCAGATCAGGGCTCTGGTTAATAATAATAATAAAATAGAGTGTTACAAAGACATTGTTATGTATACTGTATACTCATTTGATTACACAGGGAGATGACATTTTCCAACCTATCATATAGTTGAATTTATAGTCAAGTGAGCAGTTCTGTCTATTTGGATGTAAACAAAAATATAACTTCCAGGTTATTATATAGAAAATGACTGTATCACTCCCATCTCTTACTAAAAGGATTAGAGGTCAACAAATCCACATGGCTACAAAGTGGATCCTTGAATCACTGTCTGGTTGAGGAATGCCTCCACGAGTTGATCAAAGTGAGATTAAAACCTCATTGTGTTAAGACAGATGAAGCTAGTGAAATGTGGACAACATCACCTAACCTTATCCTAACAATACATAAACAGACACTAATGGGCTAGGAAATAGCATAATGGTTATGCAAAGGAATTCCATGGCTCGGCGGTGGCACACCTGGTTGAGCACACATATTACAATGTGTAAGGACCCTGTTCAAGCCCCGCTGTCCCCACCTGTAGGGGGAAAGCTTCACAAGTGGCGAAGCAGTGTTGCAGGTGTTTCTATCCCTCTGTTTTACCCCTTCCCTCTCAATTTCTGGCTGTATTTAGCCAATAAATAAATAAAGATAACTAAAAGAAATTTTTAAAAAAGGAATTCCATGCCTGAGGCACTGAGGTTCAGTCCCCAGCACCATCATAAACTAGTGCCGAACAGTGTTCTGGTATCTAGCTCTTGCTCATTAATATAAATAAATAAAATATTAAAAAGAATTAAATACTAAAAAGGAATAAACTAATTCCATATTTAAATAGTAGAATTTTTTAAATAAGGTATAATTAAAATTTGAATTAAAGGCTTTTATTAATAATAAATGCAGTTTATGATATTTTGAGATATTCGTTACCCAAGGATAATGAGCTGACTGAATGGGAAAACCACAGTCTTAGATTGCACAAAAATTTCACAAATAATACAATTTTAGAAGTTGAAAGTAAGTTGAAACTAGGAGAAAAGTATAATCTTGTCAGACAAAGAAGGGACTATAAAAATTGAAAAAGGGCAAGAGACTGGCTCACATAATAATGGTTATTTTGGCCAATACAAGGCCACCTTATCACCTAGGGTCTTAGTCAGGACTCCTTGGATTCTCCCATGTATACTACAGGCCTCAACCTCTAAGAGTCTCTCTCTTTACAATCACTGGTTACTTCCATTAGGAATATCATCATTATCTCTTTTGTGGTCGGTCCTCTCAAGAACCCTACCCTTGCTATAAATAGCACTGATGAGGACCGCCCCAAACTCTGAAGGGAGGTTGAGTTATCCTACTCTGCCACTCAAGGAAGATTGGGCTTATAATGAGTACAGCCTAGAATGCCCCCAGCTGTGTCCATGGACTATGAGCTCAGACTGTCAGGGACTCAGAGGTTATAAAGGGTCCTGTATTAAATATGTATATATGTATGGTACAGCAAATCCTCGCAAAGGGATTTTCAAATTTAACCCAATTGCCAAATAATTTATTGCAGCAATAACTATCTATTGCCTTCTTAAACCCGAAGACAGCAGAAACCTCCCACTTCCTCTATAGAGCCTATATTTCCCCCAGTCCTGTAACCTCTAGGGCTCACTTTCCTGCATGCCTCTCTCAATTCATACCAAATGATATTGCATCTGCTGATCCCAACCTAATCAATGCAAGGAGTACCACCTCAGCATGTTTCACTTCATACTGTATCTGGAGACTTTAGGTGTGGAATGTAACCCTTTAGCCTCATTACTCGGGTGAGACCTTTCCTTTCATAGGATTCTCTAATTCCATTCCAGGTGGCTCACTTCCTAAGAAAGTCGAAAAACCTAGATATAGACCAGGTCCCATGAGATAGGGCATATGTTCATATGTATCCATAAATTAGGGCAAAATACATACTTGAAAGCAAAAGTGCACAGTAGCCTGCAGTGAGTCAGTATATGCAGCAAGCAAGTAGAAAGACCTAAAAGGACACCATAGAGTTCATAATGGAAGTGTCTACTTAGACTTAGATACTCTCCTTACCTACTTCTTATTATACTTCCCTCACTCACTCCAAGCTAACCTTATCAAAGTAAGGACTACAAAAGTTGAATAAGGGCAAGAGACTGGCATACTTTAACAATGACTCTTTAGTCACTATCAGGCCACCCCATCAGCTGGGGCCCTAGTCGGGGAGTTGAGGTTCCCAAACAGACATGATGGGCCTAGATCTCAAATAGATCCTTTTCTCCATTGCTACTGGTCATCTCTATCAGGAACAATACAACAGACCCCTTTCTGGGCCCCCATAGGACCTTGCCCTCAATGTGGATCAACAATGGTAGAGAATGTTCCATATTCTGATGGGAGGCTGGACAACATACACTATGTTCCACCTGAGGAAGATGGGTCCTGAAATTGGGGCAGCTTGGAATGTTCCTACTCATGACCACAGAATGTGAGCTCAGATCTACAGGGATGCAGAGGCCACATAGACTCCTAAGCTGAATATGGGCCCCAAATGACATCAAATCGACAGGGTTTGCACTTGATAATATGTTACACCTTTCTTTTATTTGGGAGCTACTCTCCTCCCTGATCCAACTTTCTAGTCATTTTACAGCCATGACACCATCTCCCCAGAAAATAATTTAGATCCACCTGGAAACAGATGTCAGGATCAGGAAACAAACAAACAAACAAACAATCAACATCAACAACAAAAAAATCTAGTGTAGTCATGGGCTCTTTGGAATAGAACTAAAATAGGACTACTATCTAGAAAATGGAGACCACCCCCAACTCTTCATATGAATTTTTCCAGCCTTTAGGTTCACTATTATTCAATAACTTGTTTGGCTTTATATGTTAACTCTTTTTTCAGCCACCAGGTTCTAGATGTTAACATGATGCCAACCAGACTTCCTTGGACAGACAACCCCACCAATGTGTCCTGGAGCCCCACTTCCCCAGAGACCTGCCCCACTAGGGAAAGAGAGAGACAGGCTGGGAGTATGCATTGACCTGTCATCACCCACGTTCAGCGGGGAAGCAATTACAGAAGCCAGACCTTCCACCTTCTGCACCCCATAATGACCCTGGGTCCATACTCCCAGAGGGATAAAGAATAGGGGAGGGGAAGAGATATGGAGTTCTGATGGTAGAAATATTGTGGTATTGTATTCCTCTCATCCTATGGTTTTGTCAGTGTTTTCTTTTTATAAATAAAAATATAAAAAATAAATGAGTAAATATGAATATATATTTGTCAGATTGATGTGGTAAACATGTAATTGTATTTATACATTTTTTTTTTCAGATTTGGGAGTCACTCTCTGCCCTAACCCAGTTTTCAAGTTCTATTCTGTACTCTGACATCATCATCTCAGACAATATTTTTAGTGCACCTCCATATTAGCTAATGTACCTCCATAACAAGCTCATGCAAAAATTACTAATGTCATGTGCACTTAGGAACATATCTAAAATGAACATCTTTCCACTCAAAGATCATGATTCTCATTTGATCTATGCCTACTCTTTGGTTCCTGTTTATTAAACATTTTGTCCTACTTTATGTCTTATTGCTTTTGAGCCACCAAGTTGCAGATGCTACTTACAATTCTATCTTGACCTCCATAGGCAAATGACCTTACCATCTTGTCACAGGATCTTACCTCTCCAAATCTCTACCTTATTCGGGGTAGATAAAGACAGGTTTCGGGTACGGTTCAACCAGCCGATGCCCATGTCCAATGGAGAAGCAATTGCAGAAGTGAGAAACTCTTTCCTTTTGCACCCATAAAATAATTTTGGTCTATACTTCCAGCGTGGAAGAAATGTCAGGTGAAAATGACCAGAGGGATATGAATCCCAATTCCACTGGCACCCATACTGTTTTTGACCGAGAATCTTTATTTTTGTATCATTCCTGAGAGGGAAAAAAATTTGGGAAACACCTGAGGAAGTCAGATGTTGTTTCTCTGATCTGAGAGGGAAGAGGATAAAGAAAGGACACCTGGAAGTAGTAGTAGGTGTGACTTATAAATGAAGTGAAGGTAGGGCCATAGAAGTAAATAAAAATAAGGAAAGTTTATATCTATATCTATATTCTTATCATATCTATGTCTATATCTATTCAACCCATATCTATGGCCTGGGAGAACTATGGCAGTTCCTACTGGAGGGGATATAGCTCCAGAACTATGACGGTGGGAATGGCATGGCATTATACACCTATTATCTTATAATTTTGGAAATCACTATTAAATCGCCAGTAAAAAGTAAGTTGAATGAACCCTTAAGGTTTAAGATCACTTGTTGAAAAAAAATACTGTTTCTAAATAGAATTTATTTTATCTATCCATTAATGTCCAAAAATCAAAGAAAATACATAGCCTATTTATACTATAAACAGTAGAGTTGATATTCATGTGCATTTATATTATGTAAATAATCAAACTAATTTCATTTACTTCATGGCCCCTTTCCACATTAAAGATCACTTTCCAATGATCTAAGTCAGGGAATGTCAAACTACAGCTTTCAGCCTAAATCTAGCCTGCCACATCTTTCTGTAAATAGATTATTATTGGAACACAGCTACATTCCATTAATTTAGGGACTATGTATGATTGCTTTTGCTCTATAATATCTGAACTGAGCAGCCGAAAGAAAAGTTGTATAGCTTGCAGAGCTGAAAAATCTATTCTCTGGATCTTTATAGAAAAAAGTTACCTGAATGCTGACTACTATACCAGGGGAATGGAGACCATAGCAAAAATGTAAAAAGCAACTCAAAATATTTTTGGCTTTTGAATCCTAAGGAATGCTTCATTGCATTTTTAACCTATGTAATTTTCTTCAGGTTTTTTTTTTTTAATTTTTATTATCACTAGGATCATCTCTAAGGCTCAGTGCCTGCACAGTGAATAATCCTGGCAGCATTTTTTTCCCTTTGTCCTCTTCTTTCTTTCTTTATTCCTTTATTTCTCTCTCTCTCTTTCTTTCCTTCTTTCTTTCTTTCTTTCTTTCTTTCTTTCTTTCTTTCTACCTACCTTTGTTTAATTTTGATATGATAGAGAAAAAATTGAGGTGGGGGAGGTAATAGAGAGAGAGACCATGGGCTTGAACCTGATTCCCTCTACATGGTAATTCGTGCATTCAACCAAGTGTGAACTGCCCAACCCTAATCTATGTAATTTTCATCTGAATACTATGACTTTCAAATTTATACCATATGTTTCCATGAATTCCATGTTTGTGTCCTTCTTGTCCTGAAAACTTATTCCCAATGTGAAGATACTTGTATTTGTAGTAGAACCCTCATCAATAGAATTGATGTCTATACAAGAAAAGGTCAAAGAGTTAATTCTCTTTTACCATGCAAAGACACAAGATAGACCTCTGAAAACCAGGAAGATGAACCTCACAATTGACAACCTCACAGTTGACTTCCAGTCTCCAGAACTGTGAAAAATAATCTTAAAGAACACCCAGTCATTTGTAATTTGATACAGCAGCTCAAACTAAGGCACTGCTTCATCACTAGTAAAGCTTCCTTCCTACAGGTGGGGTTTGGGGGCTTGAACAGGTCCTTGTGCATGATAATGATCAACTGAGTGTTCTACCATCTGGCCCTTTTTATTTCAGTTTTAAAACCTATCTCCTTCACTATTTTAAAGGCATATTTTGAAACTCCAAATCGCAGTGATCTTTCCTTTCTCTGAACATAAGTTTTCACAAACACAAACACATTTCTTTCCTTCCTACCTTTCCTCTTTCTTTTCGTCCTTCCTTTCTCCTTCCTTCCTTCTTTCCTTCCTTCCTCCCTGTTGGTATGCATGAGACCCCTTCTGTTTCATTTGGTTTAAATCCCCCCTGCTTAACACTATTCTATTTACATAACCACTTCATTCTATTTACTGTTAACAAGTTCCACCCTCCCTCCAGGGCATTTGTAGTTCAGTGATAGGATTCCTGCCTAATCTGCCCCCTCCTTGTCACACTCTGATTTTTACCAGTCACTTTTCTCTCCACCCTCTCTATGTCACATCCTGTTTCCACCCTACTTGGCAAGTATATATAAAGACAGCATTGTGAGTTTTAGAGTACTTTACCTTGAGTTTAGCTTAGCTCGTCTTAGATTGTGCTGCGTCCTGCATGAATAAAGAGATACTGCATACAACCCAACCATGAGTCCCTGGTCGTCTGTTACCCGCCCGTGAAGCCAGCCTGGCGAAAACAACATAACCCTTCGAAAACAACACCTCCCCTACTTCCTTCCTTCTTCCCTCCTTCCTTCTTCCTTCCTTCCTTCCTTCCTTTTTTTCTTCTTCCCTCTCTTCCTCCCTCCCTTCTTTCTTTCTTCCTTTCTTTTACAGTGGGTGAGACAGAGAGATAGAGAGGGATAGACAGACAGAGAGGAGATGGGCAGTGGCACACTCAGTTAAGCATACATTGTACTAAATGCAAGGAACCATGCAAGGACCAGAGTTTGAGCCCCCACTCTCCATCTTCGGGGGGGGGATGTTTCACAAGCAATGAAGCAGGTCTGCAGGTGTCTGTCTTTCCTTGTCCCTCTCGGTCTCCCCCTCCCTCTCAATTTCATTCTGTCCTATCCTACAAAAAAATGGAAAGAAAAAAAAAGTAAAAATGGCCATGAGGAGCAGTGGATTTCTAGTGCTGGCACTGAGCTCCAGCAACCAGAAGGAGGGGATGGGGGGGGGGGAGAGAAGGCGGAGGGGAATAGACAAGCAAGAATGCCATAACACTCCTGAAATGGAGACACTCCCATGTGGTGAACTGGGACTCCACTTGCAGTCTGCACATGGCAATGTGTGTGTGTGTGTGTGTGTGTGTGTGTGATGCCAGGTGAGCCATCTGCCACCCCCAATATCTTGTTTCTTAAAGAAACTAAACTGCTCTACATCACTTGCTACTTTCCTCATAAGATACTTAAAGTTCATGATGGAATCAACATTATCTTTTAGTATCTCCCACAAAAAAGGACTCTTTTAGCTAAAATATAGGTAGCCTAGAGAAAAAAATACAGTTTTTATTCAATTATTTAGTAAATATGTTTCAGATGACCTTAAAAAGGTTGTTAATGATTGTTTTTAAAAAATCATGTTGTTGTGATTGCAAGGCTGGTTCAACATCTGTAAGTCAATCAATGTCATTCACCACATCAATAAAAGCAGAGCCAAAAACCAAATAATTATCTCAATAGATGCAGAGAAAGCCTTTGACAAAATCCAACACCCATTCGTGCTCAAAACTCTACAAAAAAATGGGAATAGATAGGAAATTCCTCAAGATAGTGGAGTCTATATATATAGCAAACCTACAGCCAACATCATACTCAATGGACAGAAGCTGAAAGCATTCCCCCTCAGATCAGGGACTAGACAGGGCTGTCCACTGTCACCATTACTCTTCAACATAGTATTGGAAGTTCTTGCCATAGCAATCAGGCAAAAGAAAGAAATCAAAGGAATACAGATTGGAAGGGAAGAAGTCAAGCTCTCACTATTTGCAGATGATATGATAGTATACATAGAAAAACCCAAAGAATCCAGCAGAAAACTACTGGAAGTTACTAGGCAATATAGCAAGGTATCAGGCTACAAAATCAATGTACAAAAATCAGTGGCATTTCTTTATGCAAACACTAAATCTGAAGAAGAAGACATCCAGAAATCACTCCCATTTACTGTTTCAGCAAAATCAATCAAATACCTAGGAATAAAGTTGACTAAAGAAGTGAAAGACTTGTATGCTAAAACTATGAGTCGCTACTCAAGGAAATGGAAACTGATACCAAGAAATGGAAAGATATCCCATGCTCATGGATTGGAAGAATAAATATCATCAAAATGAATATTCTCCCCAGAGCCATATACAAATTTAATGCAATACCCATCAAAGTTCCACCAAGCTTCTTTAAGAGAATAGAACAAACACTAAAGTCTGGAACCTGAAAACACCTAGAACTGCCAAAACCATCTTGAGGAAAAGAAACAGAAAAGGAGGCATCACACTTCCAGACCTTAAACTATATTATAAAGCCATCATCATCAAAATAGCATGGTACTGGAACAAAAATAGGCACACAGACCAGTGGAACAGAATTGAAAGCCCAGAAATAAATCCCCACACCTATGGACATCTAATCTTTGATAAGGGGGCCCAAAGGATTAAATGGAAAAAGGAGGCTCTCTTCAATAAATGATGCTGGGAAAACTGGGTTATAACATGCAGAAGAATGAAATTGAACCACTTTATCTCACCAGAAACAAAAATCAACTCCAAATGGATCAAAGACCTGGATGTTAGATCAGAAACAATCAAATACTTAGAGGAAAACGTTGGTAAAACACTTTCCCACCTACACCTCAAGGACATCTTTGATGAATCAAACCCAATTGCAAGGAAGACTAAAGCAGAAACAAACCAATGGGACTACATCAAATTGAAAAGCTTCTGCACATCCAAAGAAACTATTAAACAAACAAAGAGACCCCTCACAGAATGGGAGAAGATCTTCACATGCCAGACATCAGACAAGAAACTAATCACCAAAATATATAAAGAGCTCAGCAAACTTAGCAACAAAAAAGCAAATGACCCCATCCAAAAATGGGCAGAGGATATGAACAAAACATTCACCTCTGAGGAGATCCAAAAGGCTAACAAACATATGAAAAACTTCTCTAGGTCACTGATTGTCAGAGAAATGCAACTTAAGACAACACTTCTTCTACTAGCGTTTGCCCTTCTTCCGGAGCCAGTCAACAGCGTCAGGTTGAAAGCTTTCAGGAGCTGCTTGTTGATGGCTTTGAAAGTGACTGGGATCCATGTGGATTCAGTCAGCTAGGAAGGATCGTCAGTTTCCCCAATAAATGGGTACTCACGGGATGCACCACGAGAAGGTCGATCCAAGACAACACTAAGATACCACCTCACTCCTGTAAGAATGGCATACATCAAAAAGGACAGCAGCAACAAATGCTGGAGAGGTTGTGGGGACAGAGGAACCCTTTTACATTGCTGGTGGGAATGTAAATTGGTACAGCCTCTGTGGAGAGCAGTCTGGAAAACTCTCACAAGGCTAGACATGGACCTTCCATATGATCCAGTAATTCCTCTCCTGGGCTTATACCCAAAGGACTCCATAACACCCAACCAAAAAGAGGTGTGTACTCCTATGTTCATAGCAGCACAATTCATAATAGCTAAAACCTGGAAGAAACCCAGGTGCCCAACACCAGATGAGTGGCTGAAAAAGCTGTGGTATATATACACAATGGAATACTATGCGGCTATCAAGAACAATGAACCCACCTTCTCTGACCCATCTCGGACAGAGCTAGAAGGAATTATGTTAAGTGAGCTAAGTCAGAAAGATAAAGATGAGTATGGGATGATCCCACTCATCAACAGAAGTTAACTAAGGATATCTGAAAGGGAAACTAAAAGCAGGACCTGACCAAATTGTAAGTAGGGCACCAAAGTAAAAACCCTGTGGTGAGGGGTAGACCTGCAGCTTCCTGGGCCAGTGGGAGGTGGGAGTGGGTGGGAGGGATGGGCCACAGTCTTTTGGTGGTGGGAATGGTGTTTATATCCATTCCTAGTGAATTGTAGTCATATAAATCAGTAGTTAATTAATATAAGGGGGGGAAATTAATTGTATGTCTAGAAGTTTTTCAAAACACAAAATGAATCTTTTTAATATCGGCTGTGTAAGTGATATGCAGACTATCTCAAAAGCCTAGACCAAGTAGATCAGAAGCAACCAATAGCACAGCTATATAGAAGATACTGGTTACTGTACAGAAAACCCTAACAAAAGGACTTTTCAAAGTTAACCCAATTACCAAATAATGTGATGATAACATTAACTATTGATTGTCTTTTTGAAACCTAAGACACCAGCAACCTCACATCTCCACTATAGAGCCTCTACTTCCCCCTCCTGGAACCCTTTGATAGTGCCCACTTTCCCGTATGCCTCTCCCAATCCATATCAAATAATATTGCATCTGCTGATCACAACCTAACCAATGCAACGATTGCCACCTCAACATGCTTCACTTCAGACTGTGTCCAGAGACTTCACGTGTGGAATGACAACCCTTCAGCTTCATTACTCAGGTGAGACCTTTCCTTTCATAGTATACTCTAATTTCATCTCAGGTGGTTCACTTTCTAACAAAGTCCCAAAACCTAGATATACACCAGTTTCTGTGAGAGAGAGCATATGTTCACACGTATCCGTAAACTACTGCAAAATATATACCTGAAAGCAGAAGTACACTAGAGTTTGCAGTGAGTATCCCCCTAACACTTTCTCTCCACTATTCCAACCTTTGGGCCTATGGGTGCTCAACAATTTGTTTGGCTTCGTATGTTAACTCTCTTTTCAGTCACCAGGTTCCAGATGTCATCAGGATGCCGGCCAGGCTTCCCTGCACTGAAGACCCCCACCAATGTGTCCTGGAGCTCAGCTTCCCCAGAAACCCACCCTACTAGGGAAAGAGAGAGGCAGACTGGGAGTATGGACCAACCAGTCAATGCCCATGTTCAGCGGGGAAGCAATTACAGAAGCCAGACCTTCTACCTTCTGCAACCCACAATGACCCTGGGTCCATGCTCCCAGAGGTAAGAGAATGGGAAAGCTATCAGGGGAGGGGGTGGGATATGGAGATTGGGTGGTGGGAATTGTGTGGAGTTGTACCCCTCCTACCCTATGGTTTTGTTAATTAATCCTTTCTTAAATAAAAAAGAAAAAAATCATGTTGTTGTGATTTTACAGTGATGAATCTAAGATCTTAAATCAAACACATTCTTTTGTAACTTTAAGGAAATTAACCGAATTGCCAAATAAAGTGATTATAGCAATAAATATCTATTGTCCTCTTAACCCTAAGACAGCAGAAACCTCCCACTTCCTCTATAGAGCCTATATTTCCCACAGTCCTAGAACCTCTAGGGCGGGGCTCACTTTCCTGCATGCATCTCCCAATTCATATCAAATGATATTGCATCTGCTGATCCCAACCTAATCAACACAAGGAGAACCACCTCAGCATGCTTCACTTCAGACTGTGTCTAGAGGCATCAGGTGTGGAATGTCAACCCTTCACCCTCATTACTCCTATAAGACTTGTCCTTTCATAGTATTCTCTAATTCCATTCCAGGCAGTTCACTTCCTAACAAAGTCCCAAAACCTAGATATAGACTAGATCCTGTGAGATAGTGTTGGTATGCATGAGACCCCTTCTGTTTCATTTGGTTTAAATCCCCCCTGCTTAACACTATTTTATTTACATAACCACTGTTAACAAGTTCCACCCTCCCTCCAGGGCATTTGTGGTTCAGTGATAGGATTCTCACCTAATCTGCCCCCTCTTTGTCACACTCTGATTTTCACCAGTCACTTTTCTCTCCACCCTCTCTATGTCACATCCTGTTTCCACCCTACTTGGGAAGTATATATAAAGACAGCATTTTGAGTTTTAGAGTACTGTACTTTGAGTTTAACTTAGCTCGTCTTAGATTGTGCTGCGTCCTGCATGAATAAAGAGATACTGCCTACAGCTCAACCATGAGTCCCTGGTCATCTGTTACCCATCCGTCAAGCCAGCCCAGCAAAAACAACCTAGCCCAGCGAAAACAACATATGGCGCCACAACGTGGGACCAGACCACACAACTCCCAGATAAGTGAAGACTTTGCCTACCTATGCACTATGGTCTTCTCTTTTACTTACAAAGAGGTTTGCCAAAGCCTCTACTGTTTCATTATGAGACAGTTTCTCTGTCTCTGGAACATTTTACTCTGGGCCACACTTTGGTTCCCTCACTGGGAACTTTGGTTTCTTATGACCGGGATCATAGAGCTTGGGAGATGCACGGAGATTTCTCCTTGGACTTTCTGGATTCCCTCTCTCATGTTTCCCGAGGAAAAGGACTACATTTCACTCCAGGCCATAATTTCGTTCTTTATGACCGTGATCGTAGACCTTGGGACATGCATGGGGATTTCCCCTGGGACTTTCTGGACTTCTTCTCGAATGTTTCCCATGGAGAAGGACTACTCTAATTTGAAGAACATTCTCGAGTACCCTGGCAGTTCCCAAGTATGGAGACACGTGGTTAGTTCTACTCTCCTGATTGGATTCTTTCTTCAATGGGAAGACGCTTTTAAAAATGGGTGCCTGACGCAATCCAGCAGGAACAGTCAGAAGCACCCTAAATGGAATTTCGAGGACCTTTTTGGACTAGGACGTCCTCCGGGGATTCTTAATCCTACATTGTGAGATCTTGATAATCTGGTTCAAGTTGCGTTTCATAAGAGAATGATTTGAATGACTGAATTTTTGTTTGACATTGACTTAAAAAAAAATGCTGGACGCAGCCATGATTTCTAGAGATATCCAGAAACAATCCAAAAAGTTTTTTCCCTCCTTTGATTTCTCTTTTACGTCTTGACATGAATCTTGACATTTAATCCTGAAAACTGTATGAGTTATGGGTGGGGCAGATAGTGCAATGATTATGTTAATTATTCTCATGCCTGAGGCTTTTAACCGTGGTTCTTCTGTTTACCTTTCCACATTTTATTGAGTTTAAACTGTTTAAGCAACCTTAAAATAATACTAGAAAGGACTTCCAATTATAATGGAGTTATCAATTATAGTAAACTTCTAATCTGCTACAAGTTTTGTTTGACAAGTAAGTGAATTTCAGCTGTCAAAGTCTTCACATGAAAAAGTATCTACTCAAATGGAATTCCTGGAAATCCATTTGGATCCGGTTCTCTGACATCGCCCCCGGAAACCAATGATGAGACCTGGCACGACCTGAAGAAACAGATTCACAGACTCCAAAGCTCACTCTCTACAGAAAAGCAGAATTCTGGTGGCCGACATTCCCCATCAAGACAGACGTACAGCGTTTCATCCCTTGGCATTTTCTTCTGTGGTCAGCTACTTTGGACTGACACCTCCATCAGACTTACTGGTACACGCTGCTGTGTTTCTCGAAGACTAACTTCAGCCAATTGCCTTGAGACTTTATAGACCATGTCCCCTCGCCTGCAGGCTCTTCCCCAGAGGCAGAAAACTCCCCCTCCTTATTACGTTATGCCCACAGAGGCATGAAGAACCCCAAGAGGCAAGAGATGCCCACAGAGGCAGGAAACACCCTTTGAGGCAAGAGATGCCCCCAGAGGCATGAAGTGTTCCCAGAGGCAAGAAATGCCCTTTCGCCTGCTAGGCCTTGCCCTTTGAGGCAAGAAAAGCTCCCCTTAGCATCACACTGGTTATTGCTGCTTGCCTATTTTGTTTTCCATGTCTTATGCCAGT
Source organism: Erinaceus europaeus (assembly GCF_950295315.1). Taxonomy (NCBI): domain Eukaryota; kingdom Metazoa; phylum Chordata; class Mammalia; order Eulipotyphla; family Erinaceidae; genus Erinaceus; species Erinaceus europaeus. The sequence goes on from NC_080169.1 coordinate 87,314,945, forward strand.
TCTTTTGAAAATGCCTGTATGATATACGTTTCTGTTCACCCCGCAATGGCCATTAGTTAAAAAGAAAGGGGGAATTGTTGGTATGCATGAGACCCCTTCTGTTTCATTTGGTTTAAATCCCCCCTGCTTAACACTATTTTATTTACATTACCACTGTTAACAAGTTCCACCCTCCCTCCAGGGCATTTGTGGTTCAGTGATAGGATTCTCACCTAATCTGCCCCCTCTTTGTCACACTCTGATTTTCACCAGTCACTTTTCTCTCCACCCTCTCTATGTCACATTCTGTTTCCACCCTACTTGGGAAGTATATATAAAGACAGCATTGTGAGTTTTAGAGTACTGTACCTTGAGTTTAGCTTAGCTCGGCTTAGATTGTGCTGCGTCCTGCATGAATAAAGAGATACTGCCTACAGCTCAACCATGAGTCCCTGGTCATCTGTTACCCGCCCGTGAAGCCAGCCTGGCGAAAACAACATAACCCGTCGAAAACAACAAGATAGAGCATATGTTCAATGGTATCCATAAATTAGGGCAAAGTAGATACCTGAAAGCAAAAGTACACAATAGTCTGCAGTGAGTCAGTATAAAGTTCCTAATGAAATAGTATCTAATTAAACTTAGATACCCTCCTCACCTACTTCCTATTACAGTTCTCTTATGCACTACAAAACTAACCTTAGCAAAGGAAAGACTGCAAAAGCTGAATAAGGGCAAGAGACTGGCATACTTTTATGATGACTCTTGAGTCACTATTAGGCCACCACATCAGCTGGGGCCCTGTTTGGGGAGTCCTGAGATTCCCAAACAGACATGATGGGCCTAGACCTCGAATAAATCCCCCTCTCCATTGTTACTGGTCATCTCTAACAGGAATAACAAAATAGGCCCCTTTGTGGGCCCCCCTAGGAGCTTGCTCTTGCCCTGAACTTGGATCAACAAAGGTAGAGAATGTTCCATACTCTGAAGGAAGGATGGACAACATACTCTATGCTATAGCTCAGGAGGATGGGTTGATATTGAGGCAGCTTGGTATGTTCCTACTCATGACCACAGAATGTGAGCTCAGATCTACAGGGATGCAGAAGTCACATAGGCTCCTAAGCTGAATATGTGCCCCCGACCAAATCAAATTGATGGGGTTTACTGTCAACAATATTTATACCCCTTTCCCATATTTGGGAGCACCTTTTTTCCCTGATCCAGCTTTCTGTTCCTTTTCTGGCTGTGATATCATTTCCCCAGACAATAACTTGGATCCACCAGCATATCAGATTTCAGGCTCAGGGAAAAAAAAAAAAAAAAGAAGAAGAAGAAGAAGAAGAAGAAGAAGAAGAAGAAGAAGAAGAAGAAGAAGAAGAAGAAGAAGAAAAACTCGTATAGCCACAGGTCCTTTGGAATATAACTAAAATATGCCCACTAACTTTCTACAAAACGGAGACACCCCCCAACTCTTCATCTACACTATTCCAGCCTTTAGGTTCATGATTGTTCAACAATTTTTTGGCTTTGTATGTTAACTCTCTTTTCAACCACCAGGTTCCAGTTGCTACCATGATGTTGACCAGACTTCCCTAGATAGACAACTCCACCAATAGGTCCTTGAGTTCCAATTCCCCCCAAACCCTGCCCTACTAGGGAAAGAGAGAGGTTGGCTGGAGTATGATCAACCTGTCAACGCCCATGTTCAGCGGGGGAAGCAATTACAGAAGCCAGACCTTCCACCTTCTGCATCCCACAATGACCCTGGGTCCATACTCCCAGAGGGTTAAAGAATAGGAAAACTATAAGGGGAGGGGATGGGATATGGAGATCTGGTGGTGGGAACTGTATGGAGTTGTACCCCTCTTATCCTATGCTTTTGTCAATTTTTCCTTTTTATAAGTAAAAAAATTAAGTAAAAATTATGTTGTGATTTTGCAATGATGAATCTAAGCTCTTAAGACAAACACATTCTTTTGTAACTTTAAGTTTACATTTTAATATAAATTGAATACATTTAATGTTGTTAGTGAGATAAAGGCAATTATTTTAAAATTCAGTGTATTTTCACATGATAAAAATTATTTTCAGGTGATTCAGATGCTGATTGCTTTGTTTACATTAACTGTAAGGACTCTAAATTCATTAGCGGGCATCTTACTGATACTTTGTAAAAATATGAGTTTAAGATTCCTTACTAGGATTTAAGCTGTGTAATGATTCCTTAAATCACTCAAGTACTTGGAACAGTTGCTTTTTAAACTCTTCTCCAGCCTCCCCCAAATTGACATTTTAAAAAGCTCTAGTCTAATTTTCAGCACTTATTGTTTTCAATGTAGATTTTATTTTCCTCCCTGCACTTCTTTAGGGCTTATTGTTTTCCTACTGACATATTTTCATCTTTGCTTCTGTCTGTGAAACTACCTCATATTATAATATTTATTCTTATTTCTTAGGTATAGATTTGAATAAGTAATTTATGAAAATAATCCATATGATTGCAAAACAGGGACATTTGGAGGTGTGTGAAATAGTTAACAAAAAGAAACCCTTAGCTCATTAAATATAAGTTTTGGATATCAATGCCATCTTAGAACAGGCTCCTCCTTAATACAAACAGGCTCTTAAGAGGATGCTGAGAATCTGAAGGAGAAGAAGCTATAGTAAGTAATAGGGTACAAATGATTTGACATTAAAAGAACCAGGCAGACCATAGAGAGAATGAGAAGATGTGACATTCATAGAGCACCACTCTTGGCCTGCTACTCAGAGAGAAGGCTCTTGAATTGAGAAATAAACCATGTACCTTTTGATGTTATGCCACATCAATCACAGTTCTTTATACACTGATTAACTGCTTCTCTCAGCAAGAAGGATAAGCCAGCTAAGCTAGCTTTCTCAGCACAAAAGAAACTGGTTTAGCAGCACATGAATTAACCCCTCTGTTGCTGGATAAACTATTTCTCAGGATAATGAAAACAAAGAATAGGTTTTAAATTACTGGATAGCCAAAATAAATAATGATCATCTTTTGGAAAAACTTATGCTGGAAACTCTAAAGTCATTCCTTAATAAACTATATAGGTTGCTAAAAATCTAGAGATGGCGAGGATGTGAAATTTAACTTAGAGCATCCCTATACATGTCACTGGAAGTCTGACTCCTTTTGAGATGTGCAAGGGATTGAGATAGACATGAATTCACAAAGGAATAATGCATGCTTAATGGTTGGTAGTACTGAGTTATCTAATTTCCCTGGCAAGAATATAGTAAATCTTTTATCCCCTTAATGTCCCTACAAATCACCTGAGAGCTTAGTAAAATATTGATTCAACAGGAATTTTTCTGTAATTCATTTTGGTATATCTAATAATTGCCTAGGTGGTTTGGTTACTGGTCTATGGGCCACACTCCAAAGTAACATGATACTGGAGTGTTTTTTTCAATGTTGAATTATAATGCTTCAAAACAGAGATGTAACTTATTCTTTTTAAACATGAAGGAGGAGGGTGACCTAAAAATGGGGTCTCAGTGCTTCGGTAGTCTCTCTGCTCTGAATTCCAGCTTGGTGGTGTCTTCATATTGGTAGATTGTTCTTGAAATGCAGGTCAAGCCATATTATTTCAAACAACATAGTGTTTGCTTTAAATAAAAAACCTTATCTAAATTCAGTCACATCAAAAAGAACAAATAGAAAGAGTGGAAGAAGACTGTTCACTATAAAAAAAAATTAGTCAAGCATATGCATTGTCTTACTTTCACATATGTGGACCATATTTTAGGCAAAAGTACAAGAATTAATTTGCATATAAGCATGTATCTGTGCTGTTAAGTAAGTTACTCTGCTCTGCCTCTTGGATTGTTGCCCAAACAGGTAGCAGTAATGACAGCTTACTTTTGTATATTTAGTTACAGGGCACTGCTGCATGCATTATCTCTTTAATCTCTATAATAACTTTCTGATGTAGGTGTTATTCTTATTTTACAAATGAAGAAACAGAAACTGTGACGTACTTTGTTTACTTTCCAAATAAATAGGTGGTAAACTTTCGACTTAAACCTATATGCCTGAATCCAATTAAGTTTCCATCGTCCTATATCCCTACAGTGTTTCTCAGTCTTATTTTCATATCAGGTCACAGAAAGAGTTTCAAAATGCTAATGTTGGGCCAATATGACAGCTTACTGGGCAGATCACTCATGTGTGATCCAGGTTTAAATCCTATGCCCCATGGTACTGGGAGAAACTTCTGCATTATGGTATCTCTCCCTCTTCCTGTCTCTCTATTTTATTTGTAAAATTCGACTGGAGTGGTGAAACCCCAAAGATAACTATAAAAACAATAATAAAACACTAATGGCTGGATCCTATACTCCAAGATCCAGAGATAATTGACTGAATAATGACCTAAATATTAGAGTATTTTAGGGCTCCCAGATGAATCCAGGAATTTTTTATTTTAATACTCATGCCATTTAGGAACAGATAACTCCTTGTGGAAGAGACTCAACTGAGCACTACAGGATATTTAGCAATGTCTCTAGCTGATTTCTACTCTCTCTAGCTGCTAAAAGTAGCCGTCCAGTTGTAACTATCAAATATTTTCAACTGTTTTCTGGGGGGTAAATATGCCCAGATTTCAAACCACTTCTTAGTGTGTGAAGTTTTGAACAAGTGATAGCTTCAGCGTCTGCAGTAATTTTCAGTTTATTCATTTCTTAACTCACTCCAAGAAAGTGGACTGATTCATCTTGTTTGCCTTTTCCCAATTTCAACAAATTCAGGAGCCAAATCTGACAAATATTTTTGGAATAGATACCTATTTAATGCTTATCTGATCTTAAAGGAGAAGATAAAGTTCTGTTAGCAGATTTTCAATTTACTCAATTAGATTTTCTCAGTGTTACTATTTGCTGGGCCAGTATTTGTTGTTTGATGGTAAGAATCACCTGGAATGTTTATTAGCACAATAGATACCTAGGTTCTAACCCAAAACTACTGAATCAGAATTTCCAGGGAGAGTCCAGGTCATCTAGATTAATTTAACACATACTCCCTGGTTCTCCCCAATCTGCCCTCCCCATTCACCTCCCACTCCTTTGCTACCACTGTTATAGATGGTGCTCAGTGTCTGCACAGATCCACAACTCCTTTTTTTTTTTCTTCTTAGGCAGTGGGTGAGAGACAGAGAGATAGAAAAGGAGAGAGAAATAGAGAAGAGACACTGCAGCACTGCCCCACTGCTCAGGAAGCATCCTTCCTGCAGGTATTTTGAAGTTGTAGCCAGGGCCTGAAAGGTGGGTTTTTAGATCTGGCAATGTGTGAGCCCTATCAATTCTACCAGTGAGCCACCTCCCAGTCCCTACTCTTTGGTAATTCTTGTCAGCAGAAAACTTTGGGGAAAACTGAGCAATCATTTTGGATATAGGGTTGAATATCATGAAGATTACGGGTTCACGGAAACACATAATCAAATAGTTATAACTCAAGATAGAACAAAAATACATGTGTGAAGAAGGTTATAATATAATTATGTAAGGGGTGTCATTAATCTTAATTTGGCTGGGAAGGCACCACTCGGAAAAGGGAATAAAAGTGATAAGATCTAACTTGAATTTTAAGGGTTAAATTTTACTATCCAGATGTATAAGGTACAAAGTACATTCATGATGGAGAAAAGCTACAGAAAGCAAAATGTTCTCATTCCAGTTTCTTGTTATCTAGCCCCTAGTCTTGCACTAAAATACATGCTTCTAAATATACATTCTTTGAGCAACCTTTAATTCACTCACTGCTCACTCAACATAAAACTCTTTTACCAATGACTCTGTACTTTCAGTAATATTCCCAGATGAGCATGAGAAAAAATTGGCTAGGCTAAAAGGTTGCCAATAGATTAACATTTTAGATTTCATTTAAGGCCCTTCCTCATATTACTTGATTTAAATTTTATTTCCACTCAGAATTAACTTGCCTGTTAGCTGTTGATTTTTTTAAAAAAATTTAAGAAGGTGAATTGCCATGAGATAATGGGATAACTGTGTGGGAATAATAAAACTCATCAAATTCCTGGAGGGAATTAATGGGAACATGAATAACATTTCCAATTTGCACAGGCCTGTCATAAAAGGAATGATGGCAATGGCACTGCAAACCAATTTGAAGATTTGAGCACATCTCTAAATATTCCCCCTGCTCCTAAAGTTGCTTTCCAAGATGTCTGATAAGAGAGACTGGTTCTATAAGCGATCAAATCAGATATAATCTCCCAGAATGACTTTCTAAAAACTACTACTTATCATTTCCTTCATTCTCCTTTCTTTTTTATAATTTATTTCTTTATTTGTTGCTTCTCTTCTTCCTACTGTTTTATAATATCTACCATGTCAAGGACATTGCTGGCATTATTTTTTATCATTTTATTGAAGGTTTAATGGTTTACAATACAGCTTTTGACAGAAGGGTACAATATCTCATCTCTCTATAGTAGGTATTTGCAAGATACTCTCACCCTCAGCTTAGGTCCATTGCTGTCTTAGTCATTGTTGAATTCCCAGCACCTAACAAATGTTCTTTATACATAATAGCTTATTAAACAGTTGTTGGGTGTGAAATAGATCATATCTTATCTAGAATCTTGGTTTTCTACTTTGTAGAGTCAACAATGTTTATTATCCATTTATCAGTATCTTACTTTTTTATAGAATATGTAATTCATTAGGGGTATAAATGGTATGTATCATGTTTTCTACTTATTCCCTGGACCCATAGTGTGATAGGAGCTTAATAAATTTTTATTTATTGAGTTAATAGATCTATAAATGAATAAGAAAATCAAAATACGAGGCTAACACTAAGTGGCTTGCATCTCATGAGCCCTATTTATGCAACAGCATACTCACTATCAGCATAGACTCAGCAAATTCCAGGAATGAACAGTCCTGATTAACTGGCATGCAGAGTTTCCAGTGATAGTAGTAAGACTTGAACAAATTAAATGGCTAATGAACAATAATCTTCTGGCACTGGAAGAAATTAAAAAAAATATCAAGTAAGAAAATCCATATTTGGTGACAGGGACCTTCTTTGAAATGGAGTTTGTAAACATAGGTGAAAGAGAGGGCTTTGCAAATTGAGAAGTATGTGTTCCATGATGAGATTACAGAGGTATGATAGTCTAGTTTAAAGTGTTAGTTGAAACTGAAAAATTCCCCTCTCAATTTTCCCTTGTCCCATCAAATAAAAAGAGAAAGAGGAAGCAGGGGATGCCAGAAGTAGTAGATTCACCTTGTAGACAATAAGCCCCAGTGATAACCCTAATAGCAAACTAACAAAATACAAAAAATAAACAAACAAAAAAAAAAACACAGCAAAACTCTGATTTTTGCAGAATAGCTGATAATGTCTTCTAAATTGGCATATAACATTCCTTTTAATTTTGCTACACCTGAAATGTGATAATACTTGCATGGCACACTAGGATCAATAGGCATGGCTGCTTAATCTGCCAACTCTAGAGCACAGGAAAGCCATGTCAGGGACATCAGAAACGTCTATGACAAGTATCTCATTATTTAGAAGTTCTACATTGGCATATTAGCAATTTCCAACTGTCACCAGGAAGGTTTATTTTATGCTAGACTTTTAAATCTATTCAAGAAACATTTATTGACTGCTTAACTATACACTAGACCCTTCTCAAACCAAGATAAAAAATAGTGAATAAAACAAAGACCTATCTCTATAAAAGTTATATCCTGGTAAAACAAGACAAAAATAGACAATCCTATGTTGGATAGAGTGACAAGTCCCTTGAAAGAAATTAAGCAAAGCAAACAGAGTAGAACTACTGGATGTTGAGACAGAGGGATAAACAATGAGTGTGACAGTGTTCATTACTTTCCTATTGCTAGTATAGCAATTCATCACTATTTTTTAAATTTTATTAGTAATTTAATATTGACTTAAATAGTAGGGCTCTTTGATAAGATGATGCTGAGGTATGGGCCCCAACAGAAGTGCTGGAAAACATATAGATACCAAGGGAAGAAAAGTTTAGATTCTGAGAGGAACAAATGCCAGAACCTTGTGAGGGGAGTTGACTTCTGTGATTATGGGCTAGCAAGAAGCCCAGTCTGCTTAGAGTTCAGTGAGAGAGGTACAAAAGAAGAAGAAAAAAAAATCAAGAGGTTGTAGTCCCAGAGATGGCAAATTGTCTTGAATGGTAGGATTAAAAACATGAGGTCCTATATTAAGTTTTATCATCCCATGTGCTAGAGTGATGCTGTGATAACTTTCTCATGTTAATAAACAAAAAATGAAAAGAAAAGATCAGAGGAGCAGCAGATAAGTGGGTGAGGTAGTTATGGTGGTCTGGTGGATGAAGTTAGGACCACAAGGAAAATGACATTAGTGGTCACAATGACTAGATAATGCAGCTGTTCTCATGTGCCTAATTTTCCAGGTTAAGGAACCAAGGCTAGAGCTAAGAGCTCAGCAATAGAGCACAAAATTTACATGAGTACAGTTCCAGGCTTGTTCCCAGCACCACACATGCCAGAACTAAAGGATGCTCTGCTCTCATCACATAAACAAACAAGGAAGAAAGGAATTATGGCTTGGAAAAGTCAAGTTACACAACTTCTATCATGCTCAAACCAAATCCTGGACTCTGATTCCTGAACTTTACTCTCACTACCTCATCACATTCTGAAATCTGAAAAGCCAGCACTGAGCTGGAGCTGATGTTTCTGCCTTAGAAGAGTGAGAAGATCCACTGATGTGGAGAAAACATCCATGTCCTGTTGAGTCATACCTTAGTTGTGACTCAGAAGCTGAAATGTCCAAATAACCGCCCTCCTACAAAATCCCAAGTGACAACAAAACTAAGGGTTGTGATTGCATAGTAGTAACTCAAACTAAGCCAGGTAACTATTTTATCCTTTAAATTTACTATTTGTAAAATGGTAATACAGAGTTATAAATGTATCTTGCTGTCAGGAAGTGAGAGATTCAGATTATTATGAACTTTCAAAACAGGAAAACGGGGTTTGGGCTATCAGAAGATATTCTGTATTAACCGAAAATCATCCAAGGTGGTTTCTATAATAGTTAAGTTTCTCTGGTGCATGTCTGCATGTTCTCTCTCTTCTTCTTCTCCTTCTCCTCCACCTCCTCCTCCTCCTCCTCCTCCTTCTCCTCCTCCTCTTCCTTCTTCTTCTACTGTCTCTCTCTCTCTTTAGAAAAGTACTGGTTACTGAAAGTTTTTTAAATATATTATTCATTAGTTATTTTTCTCTAGCTCAAAGATTTTGCCTTTCTCCCTGGCTAAAGAAAAGGAATCTTTGAATGATTTTGCAGGTGTTTGTGTTGCTGAGGAGCTCCTGAAATGATAAAAGGTTTCTGGAGATTCTTAATCACTAAAGCTTTTTATTCTCTCCATTTTCCCTGACTCCTGTGCTTAGTGAGTACAGTGCATACTGGGAGAGAATCAAGCCCTGTATGGTTGGAATTGTTGCTGGAACAGTCCAGCCATGTGGACTATTAATAAAATTAAATGTTTATAGAAAATTGGGCAATTTAGAAGCGGAGCTATGTGTTCCTTTCCAAACACCTTCTTGGTTGTTTAGAATAGAACTGTTAAAATGTGTGAGTTGATTCTTCAGTTTCCAGTATTCACAGCTCCCACTCATGTCTTTGAAAATTCCTTTATGGCAGTCTACTTACAGTAGTCAAATTGCAAAAGTTAAATGATATACATTAAAGAAAAAATGGAGCCCTGTGGCTGTTTTTTGCTTTTGTCATCAGGCTGGGAGTCAGCAATACTGGAGAGAACTGCATTTTTTGAGAGCTTGCAGAAACAATTCACTGCACAGAATTGTAGAACTCATAAAGCGTCCCCCTTAATGTGATCCATGTCACAGTTCCTGGCTCTGCAGCTTCGTGCTTCCCACACATTCCTGCCATCCCTGCCTCCTCCACATTCCTTAACACATTTGGAAGCTCTATGCAGAAAAAGGTACAGTCACTTGCATAGTGATGTTTGACCTCTCAAGTCTCTCTTGGCCAGACTCCAGCCTGCTGTTGGTCAGTGGTTTCTAAACCAGAACTGTCAACAAAGAACAGACTCAAACAATTTGGACAAGTGTGGATAGGGTGTGAGAACTGTCCCCTCCGGAAAAGTTTGCCTCACAGCTTCCATGGTGAGCTTGCACACTGGAGCAGGAAAACTTCGCAATGGTGAGGTAAATCTCCACGTGTGAAAGTGGAAAGAGACCTTGTTGCAGAATCTCGAGATTTAGTGATATTCAAAGATACAGTGATAGGTATAGTGTCTCAATTTTTAGACTCTGAGGATCTCTAAAGTGGAAGCTGACTTCAAAGTTTTATGTGATCTGTGGCTAATCTGATTTACTATCTTGCTACCTCATTCAGTGGAATCAACTCTGCTGGGAGGGAAAAAGACCTGGGAATGAGGTTGGGAAACAAGAGATTTGAGTTTAAGTTTTTCAATTAATTCTGTGATTGTAGGAAGCTCACATACCTTAATGTTCACATAAGGAAAATTGGTTCAACAAAGGTTTTTTTTTTGGGGGGGGGGGGAATTTTGTGGCATGACTGAAAACACGCAAGAGGGATTAGTTTGTAAATTATGAAAGACTACAAAACAGTAATATGTCATTATAAATCATGAGAAAAAACAAAATTAATGTGATGACTTAATTCTTCATTTTGGGGGCTTCTTTTTAAATATAGTAACCTCTTCTCAAAGAAAATTTGGATTATCATGTCAAGAATTGGTGTTCAAATTCAAATAATAGTTATTGTTACAAAAAAACTAACTGGTTGGGACTGGAGAAATAGTTTACTGGGTAGGGTGCTGTATAGTGATACCTGCGGGTATTAATGTTAAAGTTCACTTCTGATTTTTGTTAACATTGCTGCTCTGTGGGTATGGCCTTTCTCTTATTGCCTTTCTTTCATTTCCACTCTTCTTTTTCCCTTCTTTTTTAAATTGATTTAGTAATGATTGATAAGACCATAAGATAAAAGGAGTACAATTCCACACAACTCTTACCACCAGAGTTCCACATCCCATCCCCTCCATTGGAAGCTTTCCTATTCTTTATGCCTCTGGGAGTATGGACCCAAGATTAGTATGGGGTATAGAAGGTGGAAAGTTTGGCTCCTGTAATTGCTTCTGGACATGGGCATTGGCAGGTTGATCCATACTCCCAATCTGTTTCTGTCTTTTCTAGTGGGGTAGGGCTCTAGAACACATTCCAGGATACATTGGTGAGGTTGTCTGCCCAGGAAATTCAGGTTGGTGTGCTGGTAGCATCTGCAACTTGGTAGCAAAGTAATGGAGCTGAAGGGTTCATATGCTGTACCTGGTGTCTCTGGACACCGTCTGAAGTAAAACATGTCAAGGTGGTACTGGTTGCATTGATTTGGTTAAAATCATCAGATGCAGTATCAAATGGTATGGATATAAAAAAGCATGAAAAAAACGACCATGCCCCAGCCAGGATTGGGAGAATATGGGTTTTATAGAGAATGGGGAAGTTTCCTGCTGTCTTACTAGTTTAAGAATGCAATAGATGGTTATTGTTATAACCAAGTTATTTGAGAATTTGGTTTACTCTGTCATGGAGAGGTAAGAAACCAACTGTACCGTAAACCATTAATTCCAGCTCCCTATAAATGGTTAAAAAAAAAGACAATGCTACTCATTTATAATAAAATAATTAAAAATTATATATATACAAAAAGGGAAAGCAGAATGTGAAACTTGGACTCAGTGTGGTATATTACTTCAAAGCAAAGGACTCTGGGGAGGAGGGGAAAACAGTTTTGGTGTGTAGTGGAATATAAGTGCATAGTGTTTTGCAGACATCTGTCACCAGAAGGTGAGAATTGTACCCATGTGTCAACAACTATACTGTAAGCCATTTCCAACCCCCTTCCCCAACAAAATGTGGAAAAAATAAAGTAAAGAAATAAAACCTTAGTCTGGAGTGGTAAAGCCTAGGGATCTATATCTATATCTTAACATATGTGTATACTATGCCATACATAGAAAAATAGTATATATAGACCCCAAAAATTTAGAGGAAAAGAAAATACTCATATGTAAAAATAAAAGGGAAATGCAGTTATTCATTCAATTCACTTGGTTGAATGAAAAAAAGACAGAAAGTTGTTTGACTCAATAGAAACACACCCAGATAATCTAGCAAGTAAGATGTCACTGTAAATTGATTGAGTGACCTTTGATAAGAATTAAAATGTTGCACGTAGTTCTAATTGATTATTTTTCACTTTTTCCTTTTAATGTGATACAACTGCGAGAAGACAGAGACATATGCACCTGCATCTTTACCATTAGTGTTATTGTGGGTTTCTGAGTTTTTCCATTAATTAGAGTGATTTTCTCTACATGCTCAAATTGTCAGAGCATCAGTAAGAGACACATCTTAATAATATGATTTATTGCAGCAGTACAAAATAGTCAGAAACAGTGAAGACCTTTTATGTATTTTCTTCTGTTTTCATGACCAGGCTTTCAGAAACATAGATGGAAATTAGATTTCTTGGCACTAGGGAATCTCTTGCTATTTTAGTTGCTTCCACATTTCTTACCCTGAAAAAAAAAACATTATATCTGCCTTTAAAAAATACAGAACTGGTCTATACATTTGATTCTTATATTGCTTGGAACAGTGTCTTATTGTCTGGGGAAGTTTATTTTCTCATCTTACTTTTGAATTCAATTTTTAAAAATCTAACTTAGTACATTTAAAAAAGAAATGGAGTGTGGGCAGGCAGTGGCCATGCACAAGGATCCTCCTGGTTTGAGCCCATGCTCTTCACTTGCAGGGGAGATGCTTAATGAGAGGTTAAGCAGGCATACAGGAATCTCCCTATCATCTATTTATAATCAATCTATCATATTATCATCTATCTAACTTCCCCTCTCTTCTCAATTTCTTCGTTCTATGAAAAAAAATATATATGAAAAATCAAGGTCCAGGCAGTGGCACATCTGGTTAAGTGCACACATTACAGTGTGCAAGGACCTGGGTTCAAGCCCCTAATCCCCTTCAGGGGGAAAACTTCATGAGTAGTAAAGTAGGGCTCTGTCTCTTTCCCTCTCTATCTTCTCCTCCATGTTTCTCTGTCTCTACCAGATAAATAAATAAATACAATATTTTTTAGCTACTGGGAGTGAGATATTCATAAGCTTTCATTGAGCTCAAGCATTAATCCTAGTGGCAATAAAAAATAAAAGTAATAATAATGCTAAAAAGAAATGTACAATCTTCATTTAGTTTGGTAATTTACTTTCTTGTTCCTGTCTTGAAGTAGTCAAATAGGTTTCAATTTGTTGATTCTCTTTTATGTTTTTAAATTTCCACAAATAACATACATGCTAAGTGGTTTTTATAGAAAATATTCATGTTGATTTAAGATAAAAGCAGATTCCATTATGCATGTGAATTATTTTAAAAAATGATTAGTAGAAGGCATCAACCAGTATACTGGTAAGAGTTAACAGAAACATTAAACTGATAAAGAATATTTAAAAGTACCTGTAGTAGTTAATTTAATATGAAAAAAATCTGTTTTTATCAGTTTGATATTTAAACTAAACTGTTATATAATATGGTGAGCAAATAAGTAAATTGGTACTTAAAATTTTTTATTGTACAAATTGTTTGTATTCTTTAGGCTAGAAGCTATGTCATAAGCATTTATATTTACTTGGTACCAGGCAAAAAGCTTTGTTTAATTGTTTTATGGTAGCTGCTGAATGAAGAGTGAAGACGGTTGGTCTCTCAGTCCCTTGATTTCAGCTAAAGCATATGTTCTCTTCCTAATCTCTATAACCCCTAGGTCTGCTCCTTCTATTGTCCTCCTTCTAGAACATGCTACTGTCCCTTCAATATTGATTCAAACTTGATTCAGGGGCTTGAAATTTCCTATATCTGACACAGCAGAAGCCCTGCCTGTTTATTACTCTGTCCTAACTCTGCAACTTTAACATGTCTGCTCCCAGACTAAGCCCAGTGCTGATCTGGTTGGAACAACATCAACAGATCTGAGAAACCAGATTCCCAAGCATTTTTTTTTTTTTAAGAAGTTATGTGGCTCACTTAGCTGCACATGAAATACCTTGTCTCCTGTGTGATCTGAGTATCCACACACACATTGAACAACACAGTTTATTAAAGGGCAGCCCATTTCTCAAAGGCAAGTTTGTCATGCACTGACAAGGTTATGATGGATCTTGTGTGGCAGGAGGAGTATATATAAACTCCAGAGAGAACACATCTGCTTCCTTCCTCAACTCAGAGAGGCTATTTTAGTGTAACTTCACTATCACAAAACTGTTGAGATAGTATTTCAAGTGTGTTGGGCAGTACACCGGCTCCCCCCTGCTTAACACTGTGGTCTATTTACATAATCACTGTTACCTGGGAACCACCCTGCCTACAGGGCATTGGTTTAATCCCCACTGGTTCACACTCTCTTTTTGCTCCGCCCCCTCTCCTAGTCAAACCCTGTTTTCCACCACTAGTTTGTACTCTCTTTTTGCTCCACCCTCTCTACGTCACATTCTATTTCCACCCTACTTGGCGAGTATAAATACAGCTGCTCTTCTGATTAAACACACATGGGATTGCCTTCTGGCTCCGAGAGTCCCAGAGTCTCTCTCCTGCGACCTACATGAGTTAGACCTACATGAGTTCCTGATCCCTCTCCCACATAGCAGCCTAGGTTGGCTCCAGTTGAGTTCTCTCCAACCCAGAGAGCACTTGCTTGGGAAGAAGCACCCTCAAGCTATCCCAGCACAAGTGTTCTACAGTTCAAAATTCTGTAGTGAATTCTGATTGCCTTTGATAAAATATGAAATATGCAAGACCCTCTCCAGCCTTCACTTCACCTTGTACTTTTGACCATTCTTACCTATGTATTTTACATTTTTTAAAAAAACTGATTTAGCATGAGAGAGAGAAAAAAAATAGAAGAATGAGAGAAGTTAGGTAAAGAAAGAGAGAGAACCAGAACTCTGCACAGTTTTGTCATAATATGGTATGGGGGTTATACCTCCACACACATACATGATGAACTCTATTTGCCTGAGCTATCTTCCTGTTCTCCACTTAGTATTTTATATTCTAGGTGTACTGAACCACATTTTTTCATTTCTCCACATACTTACAAAATGGCAAATTTGAGGCATGTTGTTCCCTTTCTTGCACATTTATTTGTTCATTTCTCAAGATTCAGTTAATCTTATCTTTTCCCCCACCTGTATACTCCTGCTTCTAATACAATTAGGTCTTATTTCAACATAACCATACTGAACCTTACTGTTTGCCTGTCCATTAGGATATAATGGAGGCAAGGTTGTATGTTTCCATCCATGTTTTGTATCACATGTAAGTACCTAGAACATAGTAGGTCTTGACTGAATAAATGAGTGCATTAATAAAACAGTCAAGAGTTTTGAAGCTATATAGTGACAGGTTTTTTTGTTGTTGCTGTTTGCTTGAACTTTCTATCTCTATTCTGTGTAGACACACATCATATATTAAATTCTAGATGCATGTCAAGTCTGATAGAGCATGATTATATTTCTATCTAGTAGAAATGAAGATAAAATATTTGCATGTAAATAAACAGTACCTATATTTGCATGTAAATGAGCAGTACCCCAAACTATTGGATAGTATGCCAGCTCCCCCCGGTTTAAACACCAGTATGTCTGTATGAGATTAGTTTGATCCCACTCAAAGCTGCGGTCTATTTACATTAATCACTTTTACATTTATATAAAGCACCACCTTCCCTCCAGGGCATTGGTGGTTCAGTGGTAGAATTCTCACCTGTTCCACCCCCTCTCCTTGTCACACCCTGATCTTCCACCAGTCACTTTTCGCTCCACCCTCTTTATGTCACATCCTGTTTCCACCCTACTTGGAGAGTATAAATACAGCTGCTCTTCTGATTAAAGACACTTGGTAATTGCTTTCCGGCTCCGAGAGTTCCAGAGTGTATCTCCTGTGAAGTTAGTGTGGCACAAGTTCCTGATCCCTCTCCCACGCAGCAGCCTAGATCGGCTCCAGTTGAGTTCTCTCCAACCCAGAGAGCACTAGCTCGGGAAGAAGCACCTTCAGGCTGTCCCAGCATCTGGCCCCCGAACTAAAATGTGTTAACTGTCTAGTAACCTGAGTTTTCTTAAAAACCCAGATGCCGGGACTAAAAAATCTTGTCTGAGAAGCTCCAGTGGTACAATCAGTTAGCGTATGGTACATACTCAAAAATCTTGCCTGTCAGAAAATCAAGAAATAAGGAAGCTAAATGAGGAGATAGATACACTAGAAATATTGGACATTTCCATAGTCATTCACCCCAAGAAACTGGAATACACATTCTACTCAAGTCCACATGGGTCATTCTTAAGGATAGACCATATGTTAGGCCACAAAGATAGCATAAGCAAAATCAAGAGCATTGAAATCATCCCAAGCATCTTCTCAGACCACTTTGGAATTAAACTAGCACTTAACAATCAACAAAAGATTAGTAATAGTCCCAAAATGTGGAAGCTCAACAGTACACTACTTCACAACTACTGGGTCAATGAGGAAATCAAGGAAGAAATCAAAATGTTTCGAGAGTTCAAAGAAAAGGATGAAACAGCTATCAAAATATTTGGGACACAGCTAAGGCAGTACTGAGAGGGAAGCTCATAGCCATACAAGCACACATTAGGAAACAAGAAAAAGCACAAATGAACAGCTTGATTGCACATCTTAAAGACCTAGAAGAAGAAGAACAAGGAACCCTAAAGCAACCAGAAGGACAGAAATAACTAAAGTTAGAGCAGAAATATATAACATTCAAAATAAGAAAAACATACAAAAGATCAACAAAAGTAAATGTTGGTTCTTCAAAAGAGTGATCAAAATCGACAAATCTTTAGCCAGACTCAGAAAACAAAAAGGGGAGAAGACCCAAATAAATTGATCATAAGTGAAAGAGAAGATATCACAATAGACACTGCAGAAATTCAGCATATCATGTGAAACTTCTATGAACAACTATGCCACCAAACTAGAGATACCTGGAAGTAATGGATGATTTCCTAGATACCTACAAACTCCCAAAATTAAGTAAAGAGGAACCAGATAACAAGAACAGGACCGTCACACCTAATGAAATTGAAACAGTTATCAAAAACCTTCCCAAGAACAAAAGTCCTGGACCAGATGGTTTTACAAATGAATTCTACAAAACCTTCACAGAAGAACTAATACCTCTACTTTTAAAAGTCTTCCAGAAGACTGAAGACACTGGAATACTCCCTTCCAGGTTCTATAAAGCCAACATCACTTTGGTATCAAAAGCAGACAGGGACACAACCAAAAAAGAAAACTACAGACCAATATCTCTGATGAACATAGATGCTAAAATATTGAACAAAATTCGAACCAACTGGATACATCAGTACATTAAAATATTGTTCATCGGGAGCCTGGCAGTAGCACAGTGGGTTAAGCGCAGGTGGCACAAAGTGCAAGGACAGGCTTGAGTATCCTGGTTCGAGCCCCTGGCTTCCCACCTGCAGGGGAGTCAATTCACAGGCAGGGAAGCAGGTCTGCAGGTGTCTATCTTTCTCTCCCCTCTCTATCTTCCCCTCCTCTCTCCATTTCTCTCTTTCCTATCCAACAACGATGACAACAATAACTACAACAATATAACAACAAGGGCAACAAAAGTGAATAAATATTTTTAAAAAATTTTTAAAAAGATTGTTCATCATGACCAACTGGGGTTTATCCCAAGGATGCAAGGTTGGTTACATAAATATATGTAAATCAATCAATGTGATCTACCACATCAATACAAGCAAGACCAAAAACCACATGGTCATAAAAATAGATGCAGAGAAAGCCTTTGACAAAATACAACATCCCTTTTGATCAAAACACTACAAAAAATGGGAATAGATAGACAATTCCTCAAGAGAGTGGAGTCTGTATATAGCAAACATACAGCCAACATCATACTCACTGGTGAAAAACTGGAAGCATTTCCCCTCAGATAATGTGCTAGACAGGGCTGCCCACTCTCACCATTATTATTCAACATAGTGTTGGAAGTTCTTGCCATAGCAATCAGTCAGGAGAAGGAATTAAAGGCATACAGATTGGAAGAGAAGAAGTCAAACTATTCCTATTTACAGATGACATGACAGTATACATAGAAAAACATAAGGAATCCAGCAAGAAGCTTTTGGAAATTATCAGGCAATACAGTAAGGTGTTAGGCTACAAAATTAACATTCAAAAGCAGTGGCATTCCTCTATGCAAAATTCTATGTTAGAATTTGAAATCCAGAAATCAATTCCTTTTACTATAGCAACTAAAACAATAAAATATCTAGGAATAAACCTAACCAAAGAAGTGAAAGAGTTGTATACTGAAAATTATGAGGCACTAATCAAGGAAATTTAAAAAGTCACAAAGAAGTGGAAAGATATTCCATGTTCATGGGTTGGAAGAATTAACGTCATCAGGGAGTCGGACAGTAGCACAGTGAGTTAAGCACACGTGGTGCAAAGCACAATGACCTGTTTAAGGATCCCGGTTTGAACCCCCAGCTCCCCACCTGCAGGGGAGTCACTTCACTTGCAGTGAAGCAGGTCTGCAGGTGTCTCTCTCTTTCCCTCTCTGTCTTCCTCTCCTCTCTCCATTTCTCTCTGTCCTATCCAACAATGACGACATCAATAACAATGATAACTACAACAATAAAATAGTGCAACAAAAGGGAAGATAAATAAAATATTAAAAAAAGAATTAACATAATCAAAATGAATATATTACTCAGAGCCATGTATATATTTAATGCTATCCACATCAAGATCCCAGCCACATTTTTTAGGAGAATAAAACAAATGCGATAAATGTTTATCTGGAATCAGAAATGACCTAGATTTGCCAAAACAATCTTGAGAAGAAAGAACAGAACCGGAGGCATCACACTCCCAGATCTCAAATTGTATTATAGGGCCATTGTCATCAAAATTGCTTGGTACTAGAACATGAATAGACACAGTGACCAGTGGAATAGAATTGAAAGCCCAGAAATAAGCTCCCACACCTATGTATCAGACTTTTAAATGGGGAAAGCAGAATCTCTTCAACAAATGGTGTTGGAAAAAATGGGTGAAAAGATGCAAAAGAATGAAACTGAAACACTATATTTCACCAAATACAAAAGTAAATTCCAAGTGAATCAAGGACTTGGATGTTAGACCAGAAACTATCAGAAACTGATAAGAAACTATCAGAAACTGATAAGACAATATTGGCAGAACTCTTTTCCGTATACATTTAAAAGACATCTTCAATGAAATGAGACCAGTTACAAAGAAGACTAAGGCAAGCACAAACCGATGGGACTACATCAAATTAAAAAGCTTCTGCACAGCAAAAGAAACCACTACCCAAACCAAGAGCCCTCTCACAGAATGGGAGACGATCTTCACATGCCATACATGAGACAAGAGGCTAATAACCAAAATATATAAAGAGCTTACCAAATTCAAGAACAAGAAAACAAAGGGCCCCATCCAAAAAATGGGGGGAGGACATGGATAGAATACTCACCATAGAAGAAATCCAAAAGGCCAAGAAACACATGAAAAAATGTTTCATGTCTTTGTCAGAGAAATGCAAATCAAGACAATAATGAGATATCACTTTACTCCTCTGAGAACGTCATACATCAGAAAAGGTAACAGCAATAAATGCTGGAGAGGTTGTGGGGTCAATGGAACCCTCCTGCACTACTGGTATGAATGTCAGTTGGTCCAGCCTCTGTGGAGAACAATTTGGAGAACTCTCAGAAGGCTAGAAACGGTCCTACCCTATGATCCTGCAATTCCTCTCCTGGGGATATATCCTAAGGAACCCAACATACCCATCCAAAAAGATCTGTGTACACATATATTCTTAGCAGCACAATTTGTAATAGCCAAAACCTGGAAGCAACCCAGGTGTCCAACAACAGATGAGTGGCTGAGCAAGTTGTGGTATATATATACTACTCAGCTATAAAAAATGATGACTTCACCATTTTCAGCTGATCCTGGATGGACCTTGAAAAATTCATGTTAAGTGAAATAAGTCAGAAACAGAAGGATGAATACGGGACGATCTCACTCTCAGGCAGAAGTTAAAAAACAAGATCAGAAGAGAAAACACAAGTAGAACCTGAGCTTGAATTGGCATATTGCACCAAAGTAAAAGACTCTGGGGTGAGTGGGTGGGGTATAATACAGGTCCAAGAAGGATGACAGAGGCCCTAGTGGAGGTTGTATTGTTTTATGGAAAACTGAGAAATGTTAATGTATGTACAAACTATTGTATTTACTGGAGAATGTAAAACATTAATTCCCCAATAAAGAAATTTAAAAAAATATTAAGCTGTTGCTGTTTGCAGGTGATGAAATTATATATATATAAAAAATCCCAAGGAATACAACGGAAAACCTCTAGAAACTATTGATGAGTATAGTAAACTGGCAGGCTACAAAACCAGTATAGAAAAATCAGTAGCATTCCTCTATGAAAACTCTAAACTAAAAGAAGAAATCAATCCCTTTTACTATAGCAGGAAATACAAGGACTTAAGTTAACAAGAATTCATTGACAGAACACTTCCTGATTTATGTAGTAAAAACCAGGTCTGTCTCTGTCTGGCTCTCTCACTCTCATGCTCTGGCTCTTTCTCTCTCTTTCTCTCTGCCATTTAAATAAAAACAAATTATATATATAATGTACACACACGCACATATCCTCTCCTGCCGTCCTTGAAATTAAAATTAAATTAAATCAAATTTTAAAAATTCTTGTCTGTAACCACTTGAAGTTCACCTCCTACAAAACATGACTGAAATTTTTGATGTGCACAACAACTTCAGCTTCTTTTGTGCCACTTCCTATACTGCATGACAAAAATTATGTCACCTTTCTTTTTTTAAATTTTTATTTATGAAAAAAAAACACTAACAAAAACCATAGGATAGTAGGGGTACAACTCCACACAATTCCCACCACCAGAACTCTATATCCCATCCCCTCCCCTGATAACTTACCTATTCTTTATCCCTCTGGGAGCATGGACCCAGGGTCATTATGGGGTACAGAAGGTAGAAGGTCTGGCTTCTGAAATTGCTTCCCAACTGAACACGGGTGCTGGCAGGTCGATCCACACTCTCAGCCTGTCTCTCTCTTTCCCTAGTGGGGCAGGGCTCTGGGGAAGCGGGGTTCCAGGACATATTGGTAGGGTCGTCTGCCCAGGGAAATCAGGTTGGCATCATGTTAGCATCTGGAACCTGGTGGCTGAAAGAAGTGTAAAGATATAAAGTATGGACCGACCAGTCAACGCCCATGTTCAGCGGGGAAGCAATTACAGAAGCCAGACCCTCTACCTTCTGCAACCCTCAACGACCCTGGGTCCATGCTCCCAGAGGGCTAGAGAATGGGAAGGCTATCATGGGAGAGGGTGGGTTATGGGGATTGGGTGGTGGGAATTGTGTGGAGTTGTACCCCTCCTACCTTATGCTTTTGTTCACTAATCCTTTCTTAAATTAAAAATTAAAAAAAAAAAAAAAAAAAAAAAAAAAAAAAAAAAAGATATAAAGCCTTTATATGTTATGTCACCTTTCTTATGTTTTGTGAAATAGACAAATGTATATAGTCAGTGATGCTGAATCTACCTTGTGGTAACTGCCTCAGAGGGGTTAAAGGTTTCAGAGTAAGTAAAAGGAAGGCAATTTTCTATATTTTGATTATGTTATTGAGAAATAAAATGTGAGCTGGGGACACAGCATATGGTTATGCAAAGACTCTCATGCCCTAGGCTCTGAGATCCTAGTTTCAATCCCCAGCATAACCATAAGCCAGGGTTCTCATTCTCTCCCTCTCTCTCTCTCTTTCATTAAAATAAAATAATTAAAATACTAGAGAAGTAAAATGCAAGTCAGAAAAATAGGGAATTTTCCAGTAATACAGCACAGGTAGATATTTTGAAGGACAACATGGTTAATCTTTTGGACATTGAAGATAATTTTCAGTTCCTGTTGCATGGACTCAACTGTGCTATATTAATGTGAAAGCCACCACAGGTGATAAGCTGATGAATAAATATACTATGTAAATGGCTAAGTATTCCATAGACAAGCAGTGGATCATAATTTATTGACTCCTGCATTCAAATGCCCAGATACATTCCTTTCATTGTGAAAACATTTTGGTGGTTGGAAGGTTGTAGATATATCTTATAGGAGATGGATAGAATTTTAGTTCTGTTAAGATTATTTTTGGTGCTACATCTCTATAACCCCACAGTTTAACTAGATTTTATGAGTTCAGAGGGAGGTGATCTATTTAAACTCAGAAGCAGGCTGCCTGACAATTGTGGAATCAAACTGTGAAGGATTAGAGCTGCTTTTGACAGCTATGGAACCATGTTCATACAATTTGAAATTGTGATCTTAGCTGAGAAAATTTAGATTCAGATTCAAATATAGTAATTCCAAGCAAAAGTGCTATAAATCACTGCAACCAACAGGCAAAGCTGGCTATGCCAGCTTCTCTGTCCAAACTGATACCTTGCAATTTTTCCACTGCAAACATTAGATACACACACACACGCACACACACACACACACACACACCTTAATTTATCTCTATTTGAAAAAATGGAAAGGTCTATTATTTTCAGATGAGTGTGGGGCATGGTAGTAACATAACAAAAACTGTGGAAACAGTTTTTGAATTGTGAGCTCCATTTTGTCATTTTACAGTGAGTGTACAAGTCCTCCCTAGGCATCTGAATAAAGTACAGCTGGATGGAGGCTTGGCCCAGGCATACCTGGGCCAAGCCTCAACAAATATTGGCAAAAGAAGTTTTGGATGATGTGCTGCTTCTGCTTCTTGAATTCTTTTGATTCAAGGTGCTTATGTCAGTTTCACTCAAAATATGAAGGGAAGCTGGATGTTCATTTCTAACACTGGTCCCAAAACAAGATGAAAGATAGTTTTTCAAGTCATCAGTCCTAAAGTCTATACAAATTTCTTCAAATAATTAATTACCCATTGGTTTTTCCTTTTAGTCTCTCTGATATTTAAAATAAAATGTGATTTTTTATTATAATTAAAAATAATTTGTATGGGAGTCAGGGAGAAGTGCAGAGGCAGTATGCCAGACTTGCCTGCCTGAGGGCCCAGAGGTCTTAAATTTAATCTATGGTCCCACTGTATGCCAGAACTGAGCAGTACTCTGGTATCACTATTTCATGATAGTAAACAGGGATCTGGTGATGGCACACTTGGCTGAGCAAACATGTTATCATACACATACACCTGGGTTCAAGTCATAGGTCCCAACCTGTGACTTTTTTTTGCAGGGCCTAAAAATTTATGAGTGGTGGAGGACTGTTGCACATGCCTCTCTCTCTGTGCGTGTGTGTGTGTATCCCCTTTCCATCTCAGTTTCTCTTTGTCTCTATCTAACACATGAATAGCTAAATACAAATGTAAAAGGCAATAAACAAATCTAAAAGAATTAATTTGTAAGTAAGCCTATGGTGTGCACTTGATATTTGCATAGGAAATTTTTGGAGGGCAGGGGAGAGAAAAGGTATGTCTTCTGTGTAGTATATAAAACGTAGAAGCAGAGAGAGAAAATCAAGCTATAATTTCCTTTTTCTTTTTTTTTCCCCATGACTAATATTTCAGAAGAAGAAATTTTGATGTACAACAGAATTTTTTTCCCTTTATTGGGGGATTAATGCTTTACATTCAACAGTAAGTACAATACTTTGTACATTTATAACGTTTCTCAGTTTTCTACATAACAATACAACCCCCACTAGGTCCTCTGTCATCCTTTTCCAAGATTACCCCCCCCACCCCCCAACCCACCCCAGAGTCTTTTACTTTGGTGCAATACACCAACTCTAGTCCAGGTTCTGCTTAGTGTTTTCTCTTCTGATCTTGTTTTTCAACTTCTGCCTGTGAAGATCATCCCATATCCATCCTTCTGTTTCTGATTTATTTCACTTAACATGATTTATTCAAGCTCTATCCAAGATGGGCTGAAAATGGTGAAATTACCATTTTTAATAACTGAGTAGTATTCCATTGTGTATATATACCACAACTTGGTCAGGTACAACAGAAATTTATGGAATCTTGTTTACTTTATCTATGCCTCAGTTCTGGAGGTAGATGTTTCCAATTGCTTGCCTCCCAAATTAAAAATCCACAGTGAAAAGGACAAATACCAAACAATCCAGTCCATATGTAAAACTTGAGAAGTAAGGACAGTAAGGAAAAACACAAAGAGAAACTTGAACTGGATGTGGTATATTGCACCAAAATAAAGGACTGTGAGGAAGTAGGGCAAAAGATGGGATGGTGAGACTCTGGGCTCCTGTTGTATGATGTTGGAAAGGGATCAAGGTTAGGGTCAAGAGTGTTTTGCGGATACCTATCATGGGGGAGATGAGATGCTATGCCTATGTGTGAACAACTATGTTGTAAATAGTTATCCCTCCCAACAATAAAGTGGAAAGAAATTCAGTGTTGAAGGAGAAACAAGTACAGAGAGAGAAGGGGCTGGGGGAATGAAGCTAAATTCACTACTTGGAGGTAGTGAAAGAGCTATATAGGTGACAGGATGATGTATTTGGAAGTGCTATTCTTGTTATTCAATTTAACATCTCCTCCACAGTCCAAATTCTGCATTTCTATTATCTGATTTCCTGTTGAGTTCAGCCAATGGGAGGCACTAACAAAAGAGCAGAGTAAAGTGTCTTACATTAATTCCCCACTCCTTCCATGTGATGTTTGCTAATTGCCTCTGTACTTTAGCTCCAGGGACATAATCTTCTTGCCCAACAATTCAGTTCTTATTGGCCTCAAGCAACACCTTCTTTTCATCTCAATCAGTGGGTGCACAGGGAACTTTGGGTTCTTTGTCAAATCACATTTGCTTCCTTAATATTAAACTTCACAAAGGTCTCTCAGGTTTTTCTTTTTTCCCATTTGATTGGTTAGGAAGTAAATTTTGCATTGCTGAGAAAATCATTTGAAGGAGTTTTAACGTTAGCAAATTATTTGGATTTTTACTCTGTATCTTCATGCTTTCTAGGTTGTTTTGGCTGCATGCTATTGTTTCCAACCTTTCTGTTCTATTCTTGTTGTTTTATTCTGGAGACTAGGTCATGTTCTAAAGTTCTAAAATTGGCTTACTCACCAAGAGAGTAATGAGTAATTTTGAGGTGAATAATCCTTTAGGAGTCAACTTCCCCATAAATTAATATTAGAAAGAGAAACTTTTCTGAACAAAATTACCACATACTAAAAATTTCCATTATAATCATTACCATTTAAATGTGGCTCCCAGAATCAACACTTCAATCTTTATCAACTTATAGTCTTATATGAGTATTTAGGAGATTATCTATGTGTACACTGACACAGGCCATGTACAAGACAAAGATGGATATTCATCTATTATGTAAATATATACATTATATCTAGAAACCCAAAATATTTTAGCATTTTCATAGGCAATCCATAGAATTAATATATAATGAAGATTGTTTTGAAAATATAAAATATATACCCATCCATATATTGGCATCATCATGATAAATAGAAGTTCTAGTTTATAGAAAAAAAAATCATATATTACATTAGGCAACACTTTGCTTAAAGGAAATAACTTTCAGAATTGTTTCTGAAAACTTAAATACAATTCTTATTCAAAACTTTGCATATAAAAGAAAGTAAGCGTGGGTTGGGTGGTGGCGCAGTGGGTTAAGAGCAAAGCACAAGGACCTTCATAAGGATCCCGGCTCCCCACCTGCAGGGGAGTCGCTTCACAGGCGGTGAAGCAGGTCTGCAGGTGTCTATCTTTCTCTCCCCCTCTCTGTCTTCCCCTCCTCTCTACATTTCTCTCTGTCCTATCCAACAACGAATAACATCAACAATGGTAATAATAATAACCACAACGAGGCTACAACAAGGGCAACAAAAGGGGGGAAAATGGCCTCCAGGATTCTATGATCTTAGACAGTCACAAGGCAAAAAGACACTTTAGTTGGTAGTAACCAGGGCTACCACTGTCTCCCATTACAGCACCGCTCCTATAAATCTACAACATATCATAGGAAGAAGTGCAGGGAGAGTGATTTTATGGTGTTATTTACCAGAAAAGGGTTTTAGCAGTTTGAAGAAGTTCTCCTAACACTAAATGGACGTTTGAAAGGGGAAAGCAGGGGGTCGAGCGGGGGCGCAGCGGGTTAAGCGCACGTGGCGCAAAGCGCAGGGACCGGCGTAAGGATCCCGGTTCGAGCCCCGGCTCCCCACCTGCAGGGGAGTCGCTGCACAGGTGGTGAAGCAGGTCTGCAGGTGTCTATCTTTCTCTCCCCCTCTCTGTCTTCCCCGCCTCTCTCCATTTCTCTCTGTCCTATCCAACAACGAATTGCGTCAATAAGGGCAATAATAATAACCACAACGAAGCTACAACAAGGGCAACAAAAGGGGGGAAAAATGGCCTCCAGGAGCGGTGGATTCATGGTGCAGGCACCGAGCCCAGCAATAACCCTGGAGGGGAAAAAAAAAGAAAGGGGAAAGCAATGAAAATGGACACTCACCACCAACAAGCTAGAACACTCTTTCTTCCCATCAATAGCCATGGGAAATGTTCAGTATACTTAAACATGGGTATTAAAGAATTCAAGTTGAAGATAATAAAACATTTATTATTGAAACATTCTAAGACTAAGTTTAGAAGTAAAACACTTTTAGTGATAATCTATAGTCTACTTCAATGTAATTTTTTTTCCATTATTGTTGTTGCTATTATTGTTGTAGCTGCTGTTGCTGTTGGCTAAGACAGAAAGAAATTGAGAGAGGAAGAGAAGATAAAGAGGGGAAGAGAAAGACACCTGCAGACTTGCTTCACTGCTTGTGAAGCGACCCCCCCCCCCCCCCGCAGGTGGGGAGCTGGGGGGCACAAAACAGGATCCTTGAACTGTCTTTATGTTTTGTACTGTGTGCTCCTAACCCTGTGAGCTACCGCCCAACTCTCTGTAATTTATTTTTATTATGCAATATTCCAAACTCATACAAGTGCAGTATTGCCAACCTCATAAATTACTGGACATGCATAGACCTACATTACAGCATCTTCTCACCATTCAACCATTGGTTAATAACAAACAAAGGATCCAAATTCAATAAACTCTTTTATTTCCTTAGCATTCAAGAAAGCATGCTGGGAAACATATCACCACCTTGATATTTTAATTCATCTAGAAACATTAACTGTATACTAGTATACACAAGTTAACTATTTAGTAAGTTTGGTATTTATTGAGTAGTAGGTCTGTGTTAGACAATTTATATTATCACATCAATTTTTCAACAACTATATATGTAAAGGAGCAGAATATTATTTTTAATTTTTTATTTATTTATACATAGAGACAGAGAGAAATTGGGAGGGAAGGGGAGAGGTAGGGAGGAATGGAGAGAGAGAGAGAGAGAAAGAGAGAGAGAGAGAGAGACCAACCTACAGTACTGTTTCACCACTTATGAAGCTTCCTCTCTACAAATTGGAAATGGAGACTTGAACCTGTATCAGCAGACTCACAGAGGCTTACTTGTTCCAAGTATGAGGTAGAATGAAAGTTATTATTCAGTTTTCTTTTCCTCCTCTACCATTTTGAATATAAGATGGCCAAGCAGATTTGCATCTATAAGAGTCTGGGAATAACAAGTTTAGGAAACAGAACAATGGGTTAACAGTTGAGGTTTTTATTGACATTGATTTTGTCTACATTGCCTTTCTTGTCCTATGGTTCCTTAAGCATTCATTCAGTAGGAGTCTTGGCAATACTTGACCAGATAAATATTATCTAGATTAATACTTTCAAAAAGAGGAGCTTCTTGGGTCAACAATCATAGTAATTGAATTCAAGACCTTAAAAGCTTGAAAAAAGTACAATTAGATATTCGGAAACTTCCTTTGATGTTAAAAAACAAATTAGAGAAAGTTGCTGGCTTTACTTCAAACATTGGAAAGGTTTATTTTTTATTAGAATTCATGTTTAAAACATGATTTGTAAGTCTCTGGCTTAATAACTATTTAAGGTGGATGTTTTCTTTTACAGTCTTTGATATTTCTGCAGCAAAAAAACTCTTAAATTGTAATAATAAATATTTTTCATTTTTTCTTAAAAATTTCAATATAAAACCAAAGGAGAAGCAATGTCAATAAACATAATGGGATTGATACCTCCAATAGTCCCTCAGATATTTAGTAATAGTGTATTGACCAAATATATCTTCATACCTTGAAAAGACTAGCTTGGGAAGAGCAGTGTAGATCCATCTTTTATTTTATTTGTTACTAATTTACCAATTAGTGGGATAAATAGTAGTAATACAACATACTCTAGCCCTCAAAAGGTCCATTTTTTATCTTCAACATTGATTACACCTTTTATGGTTTCCACAATATAGTTTCCTAATGATGAAAGTATATAAATTTTCTTGTAGATCTTCAACAGAATTGTGCTGCTAATCTTTGATTCTGTATACTTCAGTGTTTTGCTAACCCACAGTTATAAATAATCCTCCAAATTCCAACTTCTAATTTATAGCAACAGCCCCAACTACATTTTCACATATTTGCAAGTTCTGCCCAGTGGGACACAGCCCACATCTATGTTCAGTTACTGTAGCTATATCTGAGTTCATGATACCTGCTCAAAGCTCAGCCTTCTCAGTTAGACTTTGATTTGACATAGCTTCTTGTGATGCCCACTATTATATTCCATATGAGAAATTTACTCACCCTCAGTATATCCAATATATAACTAGATGAAACAATATACAATTAGAAGACAGCTTTTGTTTAATAAAGATTGTTGAGGTTAGAGAAATAGTTGACCAGGTAGGATGCACATCTTTCCATGTGTACAGACCAGGTTTGAATCACCGCACAACACTGCACCTGTTTCTCCCTCTATCACTTTCTATATCTTTATGAAAAAAACCACTCCCAAAGTTGTAAAATAAAAAAAATGTTGTATGGAAATAAGTGGCAGGGGAGCAGCATGCAACGTATTATCCTTGCCTTGGATAGGGAAACTGGTTACATCTGTTGGGAGACTTTACTTGTGATTTACTAGTTAAGGCACTTTGACTGGTCTGACAGCTCTTTATTGGAAAGATATAATTTTCTCAGTGTTCTAAATGGGTTTATACTATTTGGAAGTATCTCAGGAACATTTGGGAGGATTTTTTTCTACTGTATAAACCTATGAAGACTCTAAGCTAGTTTATATCTTGTTTACTTAATATTCTAGGAAGAATCCAGTTTTGCCAACTTTACCACATTTTCTGAAGTTGTCCTAGTGGTCTTTTCTGTGTCTGTAATCTAGAAAAGTGTAAGAGCAAGAACTTGGGCACATAAGAGGTTTTCAAGAGCTATGATTGGAAAAGGAAGGCATCATTTTCTTTTATACATCAGTGGAAATAATTTAGTCAAGAGATACAGTTCACTGTAAAGGAGCCCTGGTGAAGAGAACCATATCTTTTTTAAAATATAAAATGGAAATAATGACAAGACCATAGGATAAGGGGGATACAACTCCATACATTTCCCACCACCAGAACTCCGTATCCAATGCCCTCCCTTGATAGATTTCCTATTCTTTATCCCTCTGGGAGTATGGACCCAAGAACATTATGAGGTGCAGAAGGTGGAATGTCTGGCTTCTGTAATTGCTTCCCCACTGAACATGGGCATTGGCAGGTCGATCCATAATCCCAGCATATCTCTCTCTTTCCCTAGTGGGGGCATATCTTAATGGATAGCTTGGAATCACAGGACTTATACTTCTATGCAGTGCATTCCCCTGGGTGATGACAGAAAGTATATGAAATTGTACTAGGCAGTAAGCATTTTTGGATTTTATTTATCTAGATGTGTGTGTATGTGCATGTGCCTATGCATGTGTGTAGCCTGAGTGTACAATTAGAGGTAGTAGTGGTGACAACAGAATTCTCTTTAAATTGTCTGTTTATTAATGACACTTGCTAATAACTAAATCTAGTAATGTTGCCACCTGGGATAGTTGAATATGAATCTCCTTCCTCCTACAATTTTAACTTGTTGGTAACTCTTTAGGGGTATTACCTCCTAGGCCTCATCTTAGTGTCTCTTGTTTTGGTTTAACTCTTTGCAGAGTGGGTTGCATTAAAAGGGCTGAATTGAATGTGCTGCTGTCCTAGGTGCTCCCAGTATCCTTTGTAACCTGGAGAAAAGAGAATGAATCTGGTCAGCTGGAAACACTTTGTGAAATCTTGGGGTATCTGACTTCTCTATCTAATTGGTGTTTCCTGTATTTCTATGCAGTGAGGTATCTCCTGAACCAGAGCATGCCAAAGTTAAATTGATATCTTTTTATACAACTATTCTGGGTCTCCACTTGTGGTCCACATTTAGATTGTTCCACATAGACTATATTTTATTTCCTCTTGCAGGAACTTGTTGAAGATTGCAAGATTTTTTTTTTCATTTTTTACCCAACCTGCCAAGTCTTATGAAACTCAAAACTCAGTGTATATAGATAGACCCACCATCTTGCAGAAATACATACAAAGAAATTTCATTGAAATGAAGTCAGAAGGCTCATAAATATTTTTTACACACACACACACACACACACACACACACACACACACACACACACACACACACACACGCACACTCCTGGCACACTACAGAACACACCCTGAAGAGGCAAGCAATAAATGATACATTTCAAACCCCCAGTTTCATTGAATAAATTTTGAACTTATAACTATCTTTAATGTCATAAATTATGTTTCTTTCTTTTGTTCAGGGAATTTTATTTTTGATGGAAAATTGGTCCAACTTCTATGGAGAGTAGTCTGGAGAATTCTCAGAAGACTAGAAATAGATTTATCCTATGACCTGACAATTCTTCTCCTGGGATATAGCCTAAGGAAAAAAACACATCTATCCAAAGAGATCTGTGCTTACCTATGATCATAAAAGCAGAATTTGTGATTACTAAAACCTGGAAACTACCTAGTTTTCCAACAACCAATGAGTGGCTAAGATAGTTGTGGTATACATACATGATGGAATAGTACTCAGCTATTAAGAATGATGAATTCACGCTCTTTACCACATCTTGGTTGGAGCTTGAAGGAATCATGGTAAGTGAGACAAGCCAGAAAAAGAAAGATGAATATGAAATGATCTCACTCATGGAAAGAAGTTGCACAATAAGAACAGAAAGGGAAAACATAAAGTAGAACTTGGACTCAGTTTGGTGTACTGCACCAAAGTAAATGGCTCTGAGGGGCAAGTGGCGAAGGTGGTAGCTAGTGGGGAGGGGGATTGTTCAGATCCTGGTGCATGATGTTGTAGGAGGACCTAGGCTATGGAAGAGAAAGATTTACAGAAAACTGAGATTTTACACATGTACCAACAATTGTACTTACTATAAACTCTTAACCCCTCTAATAAAAATAAAATAAAGGGAAGAGAGAGTTTTCCAAAAGAAAAGGGACGGAATAATAGTTTGGTGTAGGTTGGGATGTGCTAACACCTATTTTTGGAAGATGCACCCTTGTGACAACAAGAATATTGTACCTCAAAATTCTCTCAATGAGTGACACTGAAATCAAAAGAAGAAAAAAAGAAAAGGAAAAGAAACTACTGTAGCCAGAAGAGAAAATGATATACTGGGAGGTAAAAACAAAGACACCAATAACAATCAATACATACTACCAATCCCAAGGAGTAATAAAAAATGACAATTTGTAGAGGTACTATGAGTCTTTATACTTTAATAAACAA
Source organism: Erinaceus europaeus (assembly GCF_950295315.1). Lineage (NCBI taxonomy): Eukaryota > Metazoa > Chordata > Mammalia > Eulipotyphla > Erinaceidae > Erinaceus > Erinaceus europaeus. Next base: position 87,346,924 of record NC_080169.1, read on the forward strand.
TGCTTAATTTGTGACTTTTGTACCTATTCTATAACTACTCAAACATCTCAGAATGTCAGGAATATAAAAATAATGTTTGTGTAATAATCAATTCTTTAATCATCCTTTGATTCATACTTCATTTTTGTTCCTTTGCTCAAAAGTAGTCAGGAAGAGTAATGCATTGATCTGGTAGCTTAATAAATGATCAGGAGGTTAAATGCAATGATTTGGTAACTGAATATTAAATAATAAAATACTGTGATCCTAACTTGTAATGAATGTGTGGAATATCTGAATCAAAAAATAAACTGTTATGGAACAGTAGCATTTTCTAGGAAACAGTCAGTGACTGTTTTACAGAAGGAGAACATGTCAGAATCCCAGAAAACTCTGATGAGCAACAGACCCTACTTTTTCCAGAACGTTGCCAATTACTGTCACTGCAAAATCCTTCCTGGAAAAATTGACTGAGATCTAAGTAAAACTTTGAATCTTTTCAGACTAAGATAGAGAACAGAAACTCTGCTGCTATGGCAGAGTTAATGTGAAGGATAACGGTTGTTTATGTGAATCCACAGGGTGGGAGGGGGGTGCATCAGTAACATTCAATACCATGACTATATGATGCTAGTAGTCCTCTTAAATATTCTAGATAATGTAAAGAAGCCAGCTTTCTTTAACATACTTTTACAGCCTTTCTAACATACTGTTGCTTAAGATGTTCCTATTCTCAGTGTAAATTGGTACTTACTGTAGACAATATCTTGATGTTTTAGAGCTCTTCTTGCCTTAATATCTAAGTTCAGTATGTACAAAGTATTTAATATTAAAATACAAATTAGATTTGTAGTTGATGCTACTGTATAAGGATTTTTGTCCTTTGATTTTCTTCTAACTCTCAGTGGCGTGGCTTTAATATTCTTAGGTCTACCAATATTATACTCATGATGATATATGCATTCTTTCAGACAGTAGAAACTTTCCTTATAATGCTCCACACTTCCTTCTATGCCTTACCAATCAGCATATTTGACATGAATATTTTTACAACTATTGTCTTCTCAAGGTGATCTAGGATTTTTCTGCCACATACTTGAAACTTATTCCTGCTTCCAACTCATTGTCCAATTCCAGAACCATTTCCATGATTTGTATTTATTATAGTAGGTCTCTGCTCTTGCTACCAAAATCTATATCAGGCAGGGTAATGCCAGAGAAACAGAACCATTTAGAGGACATTTATCTATCACCTACAGATAAGTAAATATTTTAGTTTTCTTTCCTCTCCTATCATTTAACACAAAATATATTAATATATTAATTTTACAACCCAGTCCTTAAGTTACAGTATAACAAGAAGACTGAATATTTTCTAGGGCTTTGTGGGTTCTTTCATGGGAGACTTATCAAAACTTTAGATGTACATGTTATAATTGTATCACGTTAGGTGGAAGTATTATTTTCCTCTTGCTTTTATTTGGAGATTAAGTAGATGTGTATGGCTACCACATTGACAGGGAATGGACTGTGAATGTCAGTGTATATGTCAACTTGGTTGTGCTATAGTACTGTTATTCAACCCAATACTAATCTAGGAGCAAATTTGTAGAATTTTATAGAGTACATGTGGGTAACATGTATAATCAGTGGACTTTAAAGGAGAAATCTAAGAGAACCCTACTCAGTCAGTTGCCTGGGAGCAAAACTCAGGTTTCTCTGAGTAAGAAGAAATCAACCACTAAGAAGTGATTCCACCCTATTCTTCCTGGTGGCCTGCCTTAAGGATTGCTACATATTTCTTTCACACCATCATACTAGCTATTACAATATGTTATGTCTTGGAGGTTCACCTATAGTCCTCCACTTGCCTTATGCTTCCCACCCAATTTTAAGGATATTTCTCTGATTCAGAAAAGTAAACAAGCAGGGGATAGTTAGCAGCACAGAAATTTTACAACCATTCCCAGAAGACTATGATATCAGACTAGTCATAGTCCTTGAGATATAGTTCTTATGTCTCTTTAAAAAAAAACTGGAAAACAGGACAGAGGTGTTTCTTAAATGAAGATTTGAGGAAAGGGTTCAGCAAACCCTCTTCTATTAAACTTTGCTTTGATAAGGTCTGCCTTACTACTTTGGAGGTAGACAAGAGACAGAGCAGTGGATTTGTTTGTGTCTTGTGTTGCCAGTCTTTTTACCTGCTGAGAGACAGAGACCCAGACTATTATTTATTAATGCTAAATTTCTAGTTCAATAATATGAATGCTTTTAAAAATATCAAGATTCAAAAGCATAACTTGTTAAGCTAGCCAAGCTTATAACTTACTGGATTTTAAAAGTTCATTTATGTAAGGTGACAAAAATAAACTTTTCAAAATGAATGCAATTGGTATCATGAATACCAGTTGGCTAAATAACCCTTGAGATGGCAGTCAAGATCTTTTTTATTCCTTTCCTCTGTATTAAGAAAGATAAGCTTACTGGCAAAAAGGAGGGGGTGGTATTGCCAGGAAGATTCTGTTAAAAAAAGAAAAGCAAGAGTTCAGGTCCTGGAACAGGATGGCAGAGGACCTAGTGGGGGTTGTACTGTTGTATGGAAAACTGAGAAATGTTATGCATGTACAAAGTATTGTATTTACTGTCGACTGTAAAAAATTAATCCCCCAATAAAGAAAAATATAATAATAAAAAGAAAAGCAGCAGTGTTCTATCTTTTCATGGTGTCTTCAGTATGTCAGTTACCCATTATTTTGTTTTATAATTTATTTTTATTAATGATTTAATAATGATCAGTAAGATTGTGGGATAGGAGAGGTACAGTTCCCACCACCAGCGATCCATATCCTCTCCACTGGAAGGCTCCCTATTCTTTATCCCTCTGGGAGTATGGACTAAAGATCTAGAAGTCACCCAAGTCTTATAGATAAATTTGATGATGTCATAGTACCATAAACCAATACTAATTGAGATATTAGATTTAGTATTTATTCTTTGGTGAAAAATCAATAAACAAATATATTTTGGAGAACAGTCAAATTGAGTAAGTTGTCAAAATATATATATTTTTTTCAGTTGTCACTGGACCTTCACTGTTCCAGGCCAACTTTTTCATACAGGAAGAGAGAGACAAAGATAGAAAGACAGCACAGCACCAATGCTTCCCTTAATGCATTGCCCTTGGTTGTGCCAATGACAAAACAAGCCCACTATTTAAGTGAGATATCTTGCCAGTCGCACATGTAAAGATTTTTTATTTGACTTCTCTCTGATAACTATGGGGATGAATTATTATGTATGTGATGATTATGTGAGATTTAGTAATTTCTAGCTGTGTAATCACAGACATAGTATGCTGTGGAAAGACAGTAGTATTGTATGATGAAAACACTTGAAATTTTTCATTTTTATGACTCTTGACTGTCCCCAAATCCCTCACCTCATTTCCTTCTAATAACCCTGAAACTGGAGAAAATATGTGTACAACAGAAAATAAAGTATAAGTCTTTCAGTAGTTTCTCTAGGAAATACATATCACAGTTTCTTCATGTGTATCATTTACACCCTTTGGTTTTAAACATATAAACATTATTCAGTTACTACGTAACCAGATTTTGCTGCTATGATGATAATAATAAATATTCCTATAGTTGGAAAAAAATTGAACAGATTCTTTTGTCTTATGAATACTTGATGTTTTAAGGGGAGTATAATAGTAAACTATTGTTTGTTATAATCAAAGAAAACTAGTTAAATCCTTAATATGATATTGTTCCCATACTACTTTCCTTATTTGGGGTACACCATGTAGCCTCTGTAGGTTTTAGTTTCCTACTTGAGAAAACAACATAACGGGGAGTCGGGCTGTAGCGCAGCGGGTTAAGCGCAGGTGGCGCAAAGCACAAGGACTGGCATAAGGATCCCGGTTCGAACCCCGGTTCCCCACCTGCAGGGGAGTCGCTTCACAGGCGGTGAAGCAGGTCTGCAGGTGTCTTTCTCTCCTCCTCTCTGTCTTCCCCTCCTCTCTCCATTTCTCTCTGTCCTATCCAACAACGATGACAACAACAATAATAACTACAACAATAAGACAACAAGGGCAACAAAAGGGAATAAATAAATAAAAAAAAATAAAAAAAATATAAAAAAAAAGAAAACAACATAACAATAAAGTGTATAACTCAAAGAACTATTTGAAGTTAACTTATTTAGCACAGTGCCTGGCACATCATTGACATTCTACCTTCTGCTGCTGTTACTGTTGTGGCTGACAATATTATAGTAATTGAGTCCATGTATCCGTTATCTCCAAGGCACATAACATAGAAAGAAGCAACTAATCAACCAGTCATGGTCCCTTCTGTTAAGAAAATCCTTGTCTACTGGGTACAAAGACAAGGAAATGGAAAGAAATCATTGCACATACTTGTTACACCAGAAAAAAATGAGAACTGTTTTATATAGAAAGGGATATGACAACCTAGAGGAGGGAGTGCTAACTGAGAATGGTGAGCTGACTTCTGAGCTGAGTCTTGGAGAACTAGGAGGCCTGGAACTCGGTCCCTAATCTTTACTCATGATAGTACACATATTACCAGGTAAGTGGTACCTACTGCCCATGCCCTCTAGGATATAATAGCCAGAGAAGAGATCTTTCATCTAAAAAAAAAAATAGCCCATTAATGTAGAAAGTGATGGATAAGCAATACATGTTAAATGCAAACAAGCCTAAACTCAAGCTGCTAAAATGTTCAATGCTTCTCATTCCCTTAATACCTAAATTAGCTCCAGAGAAACTAGAACCTTATCAAACTTATTTTATTCTATCCTAATCCACAAACCAGTACTAAATACATAGTAGTTGTCCAGTAATTATTTGGGGCATGAAGATTTGAACCCTTCTCTGCCTGGTAAGTTTTGTTGTGATACGTTGATGTTTATACTGAGCCTTGAAGACATTTGTACAGGGCTAGTTCAACAGCCATCATCTTTCTATGTATCTATCTCTTTCCCTCTATCTCTCTCTCTGTTTGTCTTTCTCTCTCTCCCTGCTGTTTCAGGAAAGACACATAACAAAAAGTGGGACCCCATATAAGAATGCTAGTAGTGTGATCCCTTCTCTAATATTTATAAATATGTTTTATTATAAACTCCTTTATCTTTGAGTCTCATTTATAAAGTAGGAACAGTTCCTTTCTTGTTCTTTTCAAAACTTCTTTATGTGAAAGTATGTGTAAACTATTAGGCAGTGAAAACCTGGAAGCAATCTAGGTGCCCAACCACAGACAAGTGGCTAAGAAATTTGTGGTATATATACACAGTGGGATATTACTTAGCTACTAGGTATAATGAATTAAACTTCTTTGCTTCTTCTTGGTTGGAGCTTGAAGGAATCATGTTAAGTGAGATAAGCTAGAAAGAGAAAGATGAATATGGGCTGATCTCACTCATAGAAAATTCTCACAGAAGCTGAGAAATAAGAACAGAAAGGGGAAACACAATGTAGTACTTGAACTGAGTTTTGGTGTATTGCACCTAAGTGAGGGACTCTGACACAAGGGGGGCTTTCAGGCTCACCTTAGGGGTCGGGGTGAAGAATAGTCCTTGGATGGTGAGAGTAATGTTAACCTGTACTCTTACTACCTTATAGTTTTATATATCATTATTATGCCAGGGGAACAATACATTAATATTTCAAGTTTTAACAATGAGATTTTCAATGTTAACTGCCAAACAATTTAGTTATAATAGTCACTATCTATTGCCTTCTTAAACCCTAAGACAGCAGGAACCTCCCCCTTTCTCTATAATGCCCATACTTCTGGGAGTCCTGGAACCTCTACGGTGGTGTTCAATTTCCTTCATTCTTCTCTCAATTCATACCAACTGATATGACATCTGCTGATCCCAACCTAATCAATGCAACCAGTACCACCTTGGTATGTTTCACTTTAGACTGTGTCCAGAGATGTAAGGCTTGTAATGTCAACCCTTCAGCCTCATTACTTTGGTGAGACCTTTCCTAGCTCAGAGGACTCCTTAATTCCATTCCAGGTGGTGCATTTCTTTTAATTTTTAAATTTTATTTCAATCAATTTCCCCTCTCATATTAATTATATAGTGATTTATATGACTACAAGTTAATAGGTGTGTACACAAACAACCTTAACAAAACTTTAAAACCTAGATATAGACCAGGGCCCATGAGATAGGGCATGTGTACATGTATCCAAAAGTTAGAGGAAAATATACATCTTAAAGCAAAAAGTGTACAATAGTTTGTACTGAGTCAATAAATGAAGCAAGCAAGTAGAAAGACCTAAAAAGACACCATAAAGTACCATAAATCAAATAATTTCTACTTATATCTAGATACCCTCCTCACCTATTTCCTATTACATTTCCCTCAATCACTCCAAAGCTAACCTTGTCAGGCAAAGTAAGGGCTATAAAAGCTGAATAAGGGCAAGAGACTAGCATACTTTAATGATGACTCTCCAGTCACTACCAGGTCACCCCATCACCTGGGGCCCTAGTCAGGGAGTCCTGGGATTCCCACACAGACATGATGGGTCTTGACCTCTAACAGATCCCTCTTGCCACTGTCACTGGTCATCTCCATCAGGAACAACATAAAAGACCCCTTTGTGGGCCCCTATAAGACCTTGCCCTCAATGCGGATCAACAATGGTACAGACTGTTCCATTTTCTGAAGGGATGTTAGATAACATACTCTATCTACTACCTGAGGAAGACGGGTTCTGAAACTAGTGCAGCCTGGAATGTTCCTAGTCATAAGCACAGAATGTGATCTCAGACCTACTGAAATGCAGAGGTTACATAGGCTCCTGTGCTGAATATGGATTCCAGATCAAATTGATAGGGCTTACAGTTAACAGTATTTATATAATTTTCCCATATTTGGGAGCTATTCTCTTCCCTGATCCAGCTTTATAGCCCTTTATCCAACTATGCCACCATCACCCCAAACAATACCAGACAATAATTTGGGTCCACCTGCATATTAGATGTCAGGCTAAAGCAAAAATTAGTAAAGTCATGGGCCCCTTGGAATATATCTAAAATAGACCTACTAGCTTTTTCTAAAACAGAGACGCCAAGTCTTCATCTGCTATTGCTTCTTGCCTTTAGGTTCATGATTAGTCAACAATTTGTTCTGCTTTATATCTTAACTCTTTTTCAGCCACCAGGTTTCAGATATACCATGATGCCAACCGGAATTCCCTAGGCAGATGACCCCACCAATGTGTACTGGAGCCCCACCTCCTCAGATCCCTGCCCCACTAGGGGAAGAGAGAGACAGGCTGGGAGTATGGATTGACCTGTCAATGTCCATGTTCAGCAGAGAAGCAACTACAGACACCAGACCTTCCACCTTCCGCATCCCATAATGATCCTGGGTCCATACTCCCAGAGGGATAAAGAATAGGAAAGATGGGAGTCGGGCAGTAGCACAGTGGGTTAAGCACAGGTGTCTCAAAGCACAAGGATCCGGGTTGGAGCCTCTGGCTCCCCACCTGCAGGGGAGTCGCTTCACAGGCAGTAAAGCAGATCTACAAGTGTCTGTCTTTCTCTCCCTCTCTCTGTCTTCCCCTCCTCTCTCCATTTCTCTCTGTCCTGTCCAACAACGATGACGTCAATAATAACTACAACAAAGGGAATAAATAAATAAATAAATATAAAAAAGAAAGGTTTAAAAAAATAAATAAAAAAGAATAAGAAAGCTATCAAGGGAGGGGATTGGATACGGAGTTCTGGGTGTGGGAGCTATGTTGAATTGTACCCTTCTTATCCTATAATCTTGTCAATATTTCCATTTTAAAAATAAAAAATTTTAAACATTATTAGGCAATGATTAACATATGTAAACGTTATTCATGCAAACCTAGACTCAGGCTGGGTCATTCCTGTGCTCCTGAAGTTGCTTAAGACTTTTGACTTTTGGATGTTCCATTAACCTCATCAATCACAGCTATCAGAACTTGCATGAAGGTGAATTCTCCTTGAAGCAGGTTCAGTCCCAAGAAGAGAGACATAACAAAACAACCATGTTATATCTTGGCTGTATACAAGAATGTCACATCAAATAGTCATCATAATGACTTCCTATGTTTATTCTTTAGTTTTTATTTAATCTTGGGTGTTGTACATGTCCATGTCGCCTAGCGAAAAGGTTTCTGAGACTGACTTCAGCTCTTCTCTGCTGCAGAATTCTTGCATATGAACAGCCAGTTCTGAGATAAGTACAGGTAGGATCAATCTATGCCATTTCCTATGTATGATCGAGTGTGGTTTTTCATGAGGGGTATAAATCCAGATGCCAGGTTGGGGAAATAGTTAAGTGAGAGCTTTCATTCCTGAGGCTCTGCAGTCCCAAATATAATCCCTTACACCACCATCAGAGTGGAGCAGTGCTCTAGTAAAACATATAAACAAATAACAAATCCAGATGACACAAATAGTTAGGAATAGACTCTCAAGTCGATCTGTCGTTGGAAGCTAATAGTTGAAATGCAAAGACCCATTATAGAATTATCAGTTCAGTGTTATCAATCCTATGCATTCATTAATATGTCAGCTCTGCTCATGCTGGAGGACTGGAAAAAAGAGTAGAGGTGAATGGAGCAAGAGAATCCCTGGAAGGAAGAAGGGTCACAGAAAGCATCTTAGGGACACCAGGATATAAATTCTGCTAAAAGCCAAACTGCTAACAAGATAACTTGGCATGCATGCAATCCAGGTTCAAGCCTGTCCTTACAGATTACTGAGAGAAGCTTTGGTGCTGTGATATCTTTCCCTTTCTCCCTCTTTCTCTGTCTAAGAAACTTGACTCAGAACCATGAAGCTCCAGTGACAAAAAGAAAAAAAAGCTAAAATTAGTTTAATATCAATTATTGTGCCAACTGCAGATATTTATTACTATGTAATCAATAGCAAATTCACTTTAAATGTTCTAGAGAAAACCAGCATGCCCAAAGCATCTTGTGCGTTCTTTCAGATTAAAAATTCGAGTGGTCTCACACATTTTAATAACTTATTTCTTCTTATTTCTTTCAACATAGTTACTTAGCTCATAAAAATTCATTCCTGGGGGTCAGGCGGTAGCACAGCGGGTTAAGCACACATGGCACAAAGCGCAAGGACCGGTGTAAGGATCTGGGTTTGAGCCCCCGGCTCCCCACCTACAGGGGAGTTGCTTCACAGGTGGTGAAGCAGGTCTACAGGTGTCTTTCTCTCCCCCTCTCCTCTCCATTTCTCTCTGTCCTATCCAACAACAAGCATCATCAACAACAATATTAACCACAACAAGGCTATAACAAGAAGGGCAATAAAAGAGGGGGAAGTGGCCTCCAGGAGCAGTGGATTCATGGTGCGGGCACTGAGCCCCAGCAATAACCCTGGAGGAAAAAAAAAGAAGAAGATTCATTTCTTTCTGAGTACTAAGCATACAAGAATGATTTCTTTACAAAGTATCCTCTTTTTTTATGAAGTAGATACTATGGATATGACATTTTGTAACTGCTATATGACCTGACCAAAATATTTAATTTTCTTCTAGACCTTTGGAAGTATCTTCATATTGGAGCATGAGTTTTTGAGAAAGCATCTTTAGTGTACAAAAGGATGATAAAATTCCCACCGAAATTCCTCTTTCCATTAAGGGGGGAAAAAAAGGCTATCTGATTCATAAAGAAAGCTCTTTAATGCAGTGCCAAAAATACACTAGTAAATGTGAGAATGAAAAGACAATGTTCTGAAAACTTTGGAGTTTGGAAAAATATGGGAGTGGTAGAATGTTCCAAGAGGTGCATTGATGTCATAGCTACACAAATAGAGATCTAGTTTATTTACTTTTTTACCAGAGCACTGCAATATCAATGGGGTATTGAACCTGGGACTTCAAAGTCTCAGGCATGAGAGTCTCTTTGCATAATCATTATGCATTCTCCCCATGCCCTAATAGGAATTCTAAAATATGGAATTCTGAGGAGAAAGGAACAGAATCTTACCATGCTAGTTTACACAACAAAGAATGCATTAAAAGACATTAGGAAGCTCTAAAACTCTTTGGGGTGTCAGAGTATAAATTCTGGAAGCTATGGCATCAAGAACAAGGCCCACACTGTTCTTTTTAATCTAGCCAAGATTTTTGATCCTGCTGCTGATGCTGCTAGTCATAGATGCGCTTGGCACTTGACTCTAAAACTTTGTTCAATACACCATCTCTCTGTAATCCAGATAGCTCATTAGTCATCCTTCCTAGGCAATGGATTCCATTAAGCCTGTTTCCTCATGTTACTTCTTTCCATATAGAAATCTTAAGCTATCAGCCAGGTAGTGATGCACCTGAAAGTGCATATAAGCTATAATGTGCAAAGACCTGGATTTAAGCTTCCAGGTCCTACCTTTAGATGAGAAGCTTCATGAGCAGGGAAACAGTGTTGCACGTGTCTCTCCTCCTCTACCCCTCTCTATCTCTTCATTCCCACTCAAATTCTCTTTATTTCTATCGAATAAATAAGTAAATATTAAAAAGAAAAGAAAAGAAATAGCAAGCTATCACTTCAGATAAACCTGGGATAGTTTCTAACTTTTGCTGTAGGTATGTGTTAAAGGATAAGAGCAATGCTTTGCCTAATAGAAACAACTAAAAAAATACTGGTCACATCTATAATAAAGATCTATAGCAAATAAAGCATTTTTGTTTGCTCATTCCCCTCAGCTAATGAAGAATTTCAGCTATTGCAAAGCTATGCTTATTACTGATATTCTGAGGGAACTACAAATAAGTATCTTCAACAATATGACAAATCTAGATTGTTAACCCATATGAATAGATTTGGATTCAATATCTCTAAAGACTTCTGGTATCGTATTCTATGAAAAGAGAGAATACGGGGACCAGGCATAGTGTACTTGGTTAAGTGCACTTATCGCTATGTGCAAGGACCAGGGTTCAAGCCCCCTAACCCCCCACCTGTAGGGGACATGATTTATGAGTGGTGAAGCAGGTCTGCAGGTATCTATCTCCCTCTCTATTTTGTCTGTCCCATCCAGGAGCAGTGGGTTTGTAGTGCTGGCACTGAGCCCCAGTAAAATCCCCAGTGGCAATAAAAGAAATAGTGAAGGATTCAGGTTCAAGTCCCTAGTCTTACAGATGGTGAAGCAGCGCTGCTGGTGTCTCTCTGTTTCTCTGTCTCTCCCTCTTCCCTCTCTTTCTCTCTGTTTCTATCCAATAAAAAGGAGTGTCAATTTGGTCTTGGCTATTGTCCAAAGTCTCATATATTTCAGATTAAAATATTTATTATATTTAACTTATGGGAAAAAGTAATGAGAGAAAGTGAGAGAGGCCTGAATATGCAGTACTGGTGATTAAACCCAAAGCTTTATATATGCAGTTCTTATATTTTCTTTTTAATATGACTATATGACTGTACTCATACATAAACCTACAAACACTGAGTCTTGTGTAAAATATGAATTTCCACTTAAAATAGTACTATTTTGCCCCCATAAACAACAAATTTTACTGCTGGGTCAATATGCTTTTTTTTTTTTCTTTTTCTGTCTTTTAAATTTCTTTTATTACTAGTGATTTAATAGTGATTGACAAGATTGTGGGACAAGAAGGGTACAATTCCACACAATTCCTACTACCAGAGTTCCATAACCCATCCTCTCCATTGGAAGCTTCCCTATTCTTTATCCCTCTGTGAGTGTGGACCAAAGGTCTTCATGGAGTGCAGAAGGTGGAAGGTCTGGCCTCTGTTATTGCTTCTCCACTGGGCAGGGGCTCTCACAGATCTATTCATACTCCTAGTTTGTTTCTATCTTTTCCTAGTGGGGTAGGGCTTTTGAGTGGTGGGGTTCTAGGACTCACTGGTAAGGTGGTCTGCCCAGGGAAGTCAGGTTGGTGTCATGGTAGCATCTGCAACCTAGTGGCTGAAAAACATTAAAATACAAAGCAGGACAAATTGTTTAGTAAGCAGGAACAAAAGGGTAAGAATTTTTAAATTTTTTTAAAATATCTTTATTTATTGGATAGAGAGAGCAAGAAAGGGAAGGGGATGATAGAGATGAGAAAGAGACAGAGAAACACCTGCAACATTGCTTCACCACTTGCAAAGCTTTCCCCCTGCAGGTGGGGACTGGGGGCTCGAACCCGGGTCCTTGTGCATTTCAACATGTGCGCTCAACCTGGTTTGCTACCATCCAGCTCCTGTAAGAATTTTTTTACCTTAAGATTTTTTCTGTCCCCCTAAATGCTTCAGTCCTTCCTGCAAATAGACTTTTGTATATTTGACCCAAATGTGCAAATTTGCTACACATTTCTCAGTCTTCTTAGAAACTATTATGTTTCTCAACTTTCACATATCTTAAAAGTATTAATGTTGCTTCATTTTTTTTTTTGCCTCCAGGGTTATTGCTGGAGTTCAGTACCAGCACTATGTATCCACTGCTCCTGGAGGCCACTTTTTCCATTTTGTTGGCCTTGTTGTTCATCATTGTTGTTGTTACTATTATTGCTGTAGTTACTGTCGCCATTGTTGGATAGGACAGAGAGAAATCGAGAGACAAGGGAAGACAGAGTGAGGGAGAGAAAGATAGACCCTTGCAGACCTGCTTCACTGCTCATGAGTTGACCGCTGCAAGTGGGGAGCCGGGGCTCGAAATGGTATCCTTAAGCTGGTCCTTGTGCTTCACACCATGTGCATTTAACGCTTTGCCACCACCCGCTCCCTTGTTTTGGTTTTCTAAAATGTTAATTCAAGAATTCTAAATTGATTAGTTTATATCTGTAACTGATTTAAAGATGCTACTACATCTTCTTCTGGTTTCATTGTTTCTGATGAGAAATCTGCTGTAATTTTTATATTGTCCCTCTGTACAAAATGATTTATTTCTTTTATTGCTAATTTTTCAGCAGTTGGAATATGACACATGGTAATGTGTTGTTTATACTTCTCTATGGGGGAATGTCCAGGAAAAATATCTAGGCATGCCAGGCCTTTACTGGCCACAGGCTTGTATAATTCATGGTCTAATTGTTCTGTGTTGCTAGCAAAGAGCTCAAACTCCTCAAACACGGATAATGTCAATGAAGCCAGAGTCCCTGGCCACCTCCAACCGGTGCCCAGTGTAAACAAGTGGGTGCATAATTTGCTGGCCATTGCAGCTATAATACCTGCGGAGATTCCCTTAGGAATGCTACTTAGTGAAGATCTTACTCATAGATAGAAGTTGAAAAACAAGATCAGAAGGAAAAACACTAAGCAGAACTTGAACTGGAGTTGGTGAACTGCACTAAAGTAAAAGTCTTGGGGGGGGGGGAGGGACCAGGTCCTAAAACCTGATGGTAGAGGAAGAACTAGTAGGGGTTGTATTGTTATGTGGAAATGTTATGCATGTACAAAGTATTGTATTTTACTGTTGACTGTAAATCATTAATCCTACAATAAAGAAGTTAAAAAAAAGAAGACCTTGAATGTTACTTAGAGGAGACTTCCTTTTTTTAAATTTTTGTATATTTATTTATTCCCTTTTGTTGTCCTTGTTATTTTATTGTTGTAGTTATTATTGATGTTGTTGTTGGATAGGACAGAGAGAAATGGAGAGAGGAGGGGAAGACAGAGAGGGGGAGAGAAAGATAGACACCTGCAGACCTGCTTCACTACCTGTGAAGCGACTCCCCTGCAGGTAGGGAGCCGGGGATCCTTATGCAGGTCCTTATGCTTTGTGCCCCATGTGCTTAACCTGCTGTGCTACCACCTGACTCCCCAGACTTTCTTCATCAATGGTGCCACCCTATGTAGATTTAATCCTCCCTTTGTTTCCGTTATAAAACTGTCCTGCTGATATGAACTGTCTTAAAGTTTCTTTGGTTGATCTAATAACTAATTTATAAAAGGCAGGGGACTCAAAGGGTGGAATCTATTTACCAGCCATCTTCAGGGGAATAATTTTGTGTGAGCCATAATGGGTCTCTTAAGACCACGCTCAAGTCTTAAATAATCATTTATTGTCCCTGTATCAAAGGCTACAAGTCACCCCACATTTCTCTTTCTTGGGGTTATAAATTGTTTTCAAAAAATTAAAGTAGAAAAAAAGACATGAGGTACTGGGAGATGGCACACCTTGTTGAGCACATGTTATAATATGCAAGGACTGTAGTTGGAGTCCCTGGTCCCCACCTTCAGAAGGAAAGCTTTGTGAGTGGTGAAGCAGTCTTTTGCAGAAGTCTTTCTGTCTCTCTCCCTATCTCCCCCTCCCCTCTCATATTCTGATAGTCTATCCAATAAAAAAAATAAAATAATTAAAAAATAAAAGAAAAAAGACAACTTAAATATATACTAGCTGAGAGACCTGCACTAACTTCTGTGATGTCAGGAAGAGAAGACTAGACTTGTTGCTTGTTCTGATTTATAGGATGTAAATATTTTTTACTATGGCCAATTTCAAAGTATAAACCTGTTATCTCTGAACACAGTATGAAAGAGATTGATAAAACTGGTGCTCATAAGTCTGTAGGAGCTATCTTCAGTAAATAATTGCCTACATTAGAACCTGAACTGGAGTTGGTGTATTACACCAAGGTAAAAGACTCTGGGAGGGGGGGAGAGTACAGGTTCAAAAAGAATGATAGAGGACCTAGTGGGGGTTGTATTGTTGTGTTGAAAATCAAGAAATGTTATGCATATACAAACTATTGTATTTACTGTTGAATGTAAAACATTAATCCCCCAAAAAAGAAATTAAAAATAATAATAATTGCCTACATTACAGGAATTAATAAAGGGATTACTCTATATGTGAGAGAAATGATACCAGTTTGAAGTTTGATTTAATAAGATAGTAAAAATCACTATAAATAAAATATGTAAAAATATTAAGTTATTTTTAAAATAAATGTACTACTTTAAATATAATAAACTACCAAAAACTTTAAAAATAACAATGTGTACTACAAACACTAGAGACGACATTAAAAAGCAGCAATGGGGAACTTCTAGGGAGCAGAAGCCTTTTCAGATCAAATATCTGATAAACTAGAAAAATTAGGAAAAAAAAGCTAAAAAAAAATTGAAAAAAAAGAAAAAGACAATGATAAAAAACAATTAACATTCACATGGAAATTCAACAAAATACAACCAGGATTTCTTCAGAAACTCACTAAGCTACAGGAGGTTGAGTCTCCAAATACAACTTTGATGTGAAGATCCTGCAAAGTTTTACATCTTCTTCTACAAATTTCAGAGTTTCTGTAGGCTGGGGGTATGGATAGACCTGCCAACATAAATGTCAAGCAGAGAAGTAATTACAAATGCCAGAACTTCTACCTTCTGCACCCCATATAAATTCTTGGTCCATACTTCCAGAGGGGGAGAAATGTTAGGTGAAGATGACCAAAGGGCCCATATTTATGTTTGTTTTTTTTTATTATAAAACTTCAGGTTCTCTAGGGAGATAAAGACTAATTTATCATAATTTAAAAGTATCTATGAAACCACATCACAACCCTCCCAGATCTTAAAGTACTCTTAGGTAAGTTCTACATAGTCTGTATATATGTTATGAAAAATACTTCCTGTGATTCCCAAAACAAAACAAACAACACTCCTACTCTGCAGCCTATCCATCAGTTAAACATGAAGATAAATTAACTAAATAATTTCAGTGCTTTCTACCATCACTGATATTTTATATGATCTAATCTAAGCACAATTAGTACTGAGAGTTTCTTTGATTGCCTTATATTTGTAGCCACCTATTAGAGCAGTACCGAGGAGCCTCTGGTGTGTTATTGTTATTTGTTATTGTCCCATTTCCTTCCAATTGATATAGTAGAAATGGTACTGTGCCGATTTGTTACTTATCTACAAATAGTTCATTTCAAAGTCAATGCATTGCTCCAATTAAACATGTCAATGTAAAGCATTAATCCTCTCAAAACAACATATTATGCCAATACACACATTTAGGTGTCTATGCAGTTCAGTTCAATACAGCAGAACTGCTGAGGGATGTTCATTTTTGCTGTGATCTAGGGTAGCTGGCATTGATCTGTTTTTTGTTTGTTTGTTTGTTTTGTTTTTTAATCAGTGAAATCTGTGCTTTGGAAAAGAGAGCACTAAATTACTTTTACAGATTCAAAAAACTGGAAAGGAGATCATTGTTAAACATTTTAATAGTTGCAACTGACTCTGAGGCAGATCCAGTGGCAGATACTGAGGGGTAGGACAACCATCTAGAACACCGAGGTCAATGGGAATGAGTTTCCAACAAGCTTTAAGTGAAACATTTTTTCACTTAAACTTGTGAAACATTTTTTCACAAGTTTCCAACAAGTTTTAAGTGAAACATTTAAGTTAAGGAGGCCCTCTCCATTCAGCTTTCTTCCAGGACACAGGAAATAAGTCTATGTCACAACATATGGTTTGTTTTACTTTTAATATGTCAGAATGTTTCCTTTAATTATTTTCCCATTACATTTTGCTTTAAGGAAGACTTCTACCCATCCCTCTCTTGAGAGTGCTTGAGGATTCTGTGTTATTTCGTTTCTAACACATTGAATTTCAAAAGAATTACAGAATTAAATCTTGGTAGAAAAAAGGGAGATAATTAAGTAAGAGTGGGCCATGTCCTAATTTCCTGTTCTTAGTCAGAATGAAGGTCTTATTAATTATAAGGCTTAAGTTAAAGGACTAACATTTTTATTCTAATAATTACAAATGTCACAGGTGCATAGGTCAAAAGAGAACCTCATATAAAGCCTAGTTGTGGACTCAACTGATTTCAGAAGGGAAGAGATGGGAAGAAAAAAGAAGAATGGGAAGTGATTATAGGCAGAAATGATAAAACTCTGGCATGTTGTAAACTACTCTGAAGGTCCTTAGTAAATACCTAGAATAAGTATTTAGCCAAACTAGAGCTTGTTGAAAGGTAGGAGATATTAAAGAACTAGAAGATAACCTTTCCCTCCCAACTTCAGATTTCATTTTTCCTTTCCATGCCTTAACTTTCAATTTCTTTCCTTCCATTTTTATTGCCTTGTACTCCCAGGAGGACTCATTTAAAGATTCAACTGACAATAGTACCTGGGGTTTGGGTAATACTCTGGACCTATTACTTTCATGGGAAAATCAAAAAGACTTTGAAGCAGAAGAGCCTTACACTCCATTGATGGAGTGTCAAAACCTTGGCAAGGTACATGAGAGAAATTTAAACTGATTATTTCTTAGTGTTAATATCATTTGCAATGAATATACCACATGTCCTGTATATCACATGTCCTGGTAATGGTCCTCTATGGATGACATCACTGCTTCATTGTTCACTGTTTTCTAGATAATACTAGGGAGATAAGAGTTTGATGCTAATGATATTGTAATATCTGCAAAGTTTTCTGAGATATATAATATATTTGTTCAGATTCTTTCTTAAATACAGCACTGGGGAATGAAACTAGGGTTTCACACATGTACAGTACTGCTAAGCATCTGCCCTGACCCAGTGTTTTTTCATTCTATCATACCTAATGAGAAGAGAGAGGAAAAGACAGAGGGCAGAAAGAGAGGAACAACAAAGTATGCTCTACCATTTAAGTAGCTCCTAAGGGGATGAACTTGGTGCTAACCAGTCCTACAGGGTATTAAACCCAGAACCTCATTCATGGAAATGTATATACTCTACTGACTGAGATCTCTACTGGTCCCCAATTCAGTCTTTGATATCAGCATGGTTATGGAAAACTCAATCATCATGTCCACTATATCAAATTGGAAACTAAATCTGAGAGCCTAGACTATGTATTATATTCTCAACAATAAGTGAATAATGGAGTTAAGTGTCAAGTGCCCTGCCCTTTCATACATGTAGCACAAAGCTATTATTTGGTATTAATTCTCCACTTTATTTTTATACAGCAGGGTTCTACTTTTGAGCATCAATTAATGTTTATGAAATAGAAAACAAAGCAAGCTCACTTTTGGTCTTTTAGACCAGGTTCTCTATATAACAGCCTGAGATAAAAAACGACATCTTAATGATTTTTGGTGGACATTATCTTGGGAAATTAAGAGTTAAATGAAGAAGCATCAAGGCAGGACAGGAAGGAAAGTTTAATGGATGCCAAGATACTCCACCCAGATCTTACTTCAGGATAATGGGACTGTTCCCCCAAGTTTTGAAATAATTGCTGACAGATAACCCTTATTTGTCAGTGTTCTTCAAAACTGCCCTGACTGGATGTTTGATCCTAGCCATGTTCTCTTCCCAATACAGACCAAAATCAGTGATTGATCAATGCAGCACCTAAAAGTCTGGTCCCTTGTGTCAGTAAAGAAGAATTTTGAAGGACATCTCAGTTCCAGTTTGCCATGGAGTGAAATAAGACCTTTTGGCAGCTTGTCCTACCCCAGTTTTTCCCTTTGTTCACTTTTGCCTCCATCCTTTCCCTCATTAAAAAAAATTAGGAATATATCCTGAAAGGACCATGAGTCCTGCGTCAGCTTTTGATTTAGTAGGCCATGATTATGAAAGAAGTGATTGCATCTATGTTAAAATTAAGTGCTTTCTTCACTAAAGCCTCTCTCTAACGAAAGGACAAGTATGGGTAGAGGCAACATTTATTGAGCCCCTATTATGTTCTATGAATTTCATTTAATTAGTTTCTTTCATTAACTGATTACTCTTTACAAAACTCCTAGAAGGTGGATGTTCTTAAATCTACTAATTAAGAAAGTTAATGTGCACTGGTCAGATTAATAATTAGCAGTTCTGGGAGTCAAACCCCAATATCTAATCCTAAATATTATGTTTACACAGCAACATCACACTGACTTCAAAGGGGAAGGAAGCAGTTAAAGTTAATTGCAGCTAAGAACAATGAAATCATATTTTTATTTTAATATGCTGTTTCTACTTCCTTTCCATTTCAAGTAAGTTAAAAACATCAAAGACCATAGAACAATGGCTTGTCCAAGTTAATAAAGTTCAATTTTGTGCTTGATTCAATAAAAAGGTGTTTTAAAAAGGGAGAAAAATATATGAGAGACACGTTTAAAAAATCTGTTCATCACTTACTAGATGAAAGAGAGGCACATTTCTACTATCACTCATTGTAAAAATAATAGTTTTTATTTTATTTAATATCTAAGGGAGTTCAGGGAGCCTGGACAGTGGTGCATCCAATAGAGCACACATATTATGATGCAGAAGAGTCCCAGTTCAAGCTACTAGTCTCTATTTACAGGGAGAAAGCTCAAGAGAAGTGAAGCAGAGCTGCAAGTGTCTCTTTCCCTCCCCCCTCTCTATCCTTCTCCTCTCTCTCAATTTCTGTCCCTATTCAAAATAAAATAAAAGATAACAATTTAAAAATCCAAAGGAGTGCCACATAAAAATTCATCACAACTTACTTGGTAAGAATAAACAACTTTGATCATGTATTCTGTGGGATTATGTGAAAACATGGTAGAGCTTAGAGGAACTCTCCCCATCCTTGGGATGGAGGTCTGGCAAGACACCCCACTTGTCAGTCTCTCCCTCCTAGGGATGGAGCTAAGAGGGAAAGCTTCTATGATTCAGTTTCCTCTTGTTAGTCTCTCAAAGCTTCACAAAGGCCTGCAACTTCTAACAAATAACTCATTCCTCTGCTGCAGACCAAATGGCTGCCTGCTTGTCAGTTCATTTAGAGTTCACTACGTTCACTATAAATTCACCACCTTTTGATCACACACATAAGCATACTCCATCACAAGCCTTGCCAGTACCCTGGCAGTGAGACCCCATACCTTATTTCCTTGTCCTTGTAAATCTATGATTTACATCAAGCTCTGACCTTCTCTGTTTCATCTTGCTTTGCTGGTTTAACCACTATGTTTTTCTTAATACCTTTAGATAACTGACATGTCTTACGTCATGGAAACTAATTGTTCTGACCTTTTACTATCTCATCAGTTCTTGTCATTCCTACCCCTCCCCACCATAGGGGTATCTGGCCTTTAGAACCCTGTGATTTCTGACATATGTGAAAAATGTCCTTTGTTCTACTTGCTATAATAACTTGTGCTTACCTCAAATAAAGTGGAAGTTCATACCTGAATATCTCCTGGCTGTTCTTCTGCATCTTGAGGTCCCCTGAGCCCCTGATGGGAAAGCCAGCAGCTGCCTCGTGTTGTGAGGCCACCCACATGAGTGCCAGCAGTATTCTTCTTAGAAAAACTTGGAATATGGAAGCTACTTTCTCTGCAAGTAGGACTTGATTGAGGATAGTCTGAATGAGGTAGTCTTTTTTTTTTTTTTGGGAAGTAACTTCCTGAGCTTATTTCTTCTACATAAAAAGAGTACAACAACAAATGAATACCTGTATGTAACAAAATAGGAAAAAACCTTGAATGTCTAAGACTTGATGAATTTAATTAAATATGTAAAAATCTTAGGAAACATGAGGGCATGAATTAACCATGTAATCATGTTTCCTGACTAGCAAAAATTCAAATACAATCACATGACTTCAAGCTACAAGCATTTATTTTGCTTGCCAAATGTTGTTTTCAAAAGCTCTCATAGAACATATTCATTATTTGTTGACTAGCTAATATTCTAATCTTTTTAAAATTTTAATTTATAAAAAGGAAACACTAACAAAAACTATAGGACACCCCATAATATCCCTTGGTCCATACTCCCAAAGGGATAAAGAATAGGAAAGCTATCAGGGGAGGGGATAGGATATGGAGTTCTGGTGGTGGGAAATGTGTGAATTAGGTACTCTTACTACCTAAAATGTCGGGAGCAGAGACCTGCTCACACATGGGCTTATAGCCATGTTTGCTACTTTGATGTGTCCATAGAAGTACATAATAAAGGGAGTTGGGCAGTAGTGCAGTGGGTTAAGTGCACGTAGTGTAAAGCGCAAGGACCTCTGTAAGGGTCCCAGTTTGAGACCCCAGCTCCCCACCTGCAGCGGAGTCACTTCACAGAAGCAGTGAAGCAGGTCTGCAGGTGTCTATCTTTCTCCTTCTCTGTCTTCCCCTCCTCTCTCCATTTCTCTCTGTCCTATCCAACAATGACAACAATAATAACTCCAACAATAAAACAACAAGGGCAACAAAAGGGAAAAAATAAACATTAAAAAAAAACATCCATTTCAAAAAAAAGTACATAATAAAGACATGTATAAAATCTGGCTAGGATGCTATAAACACTTTCTTAATTGTTTGGTCTTTTCTCCTCATCTGGTAGAGGAATTCATCAAGGTAAAAAGGGCCAGAAAACCACACGTAAAATAATGTAGACAAAAATCTGTAGCCCAGTAGGGAGGCAAACTGCCGTCCTTTTAAATTAAAATGTATTTTAATGTTGTTCTATATTATTTATTAGAAATCAGTAATACTGGTACAGGTAATGAATAGTTAGCAAGTATAATAAGGTGATCCAAATATTATCATTCAACTACCAGATAACTTTTAGACTTTCACTGAAGCCATTCAGAGTACATTGATTGTCTATTTTAGGATGAGAAGATAATTATAACTTATGATGGGAAATTTAATGACTAATTTTGCACAAAGTGATTAGCATGTAAGGTGTGTTCACCTCTGTCTCCTCAAAGGCAATCAAGTTCTCAGTTTTTCATCTACAATTTTGAAAACCAATAGTTTTTCATATAATTCATTTGCTAACAATATCTGATTTGAACTCTCCAAAGCAAAATCTGACCTGAATGAAAGAGCTGTTTACAGTTTTGCCTATCATGCTCATTATAAATTCTTTATACATTACCTTAGAGAAATTTCAGTATGTTTAAAATGATGATACTGCCCAAGATTTAGAAGATTATGACTATGGTCATTTAACTTTTTTCATATTGACATAATCTGTATTCCTAAATGCTTCTAGTCCCAAAAACTTACAGTCTCTGGACTGGACTTATAAACAGATAACAATCTCTTCTTACTTGACATTCTAGTTACCTCACTCACATAGAGATCAAAATGCATTCCAAGGTGCAGTCAACCATCAGCTTAATGTTATACTTCATTTTTTAAAAAAAATATTATCTTTATAATTGGATAGAGACATTCAGATATCAAGAGGGAAGGGGGATATAGAAAGGAAAGGAAACAGAGACATCTATAGCAATGCTTCACCACTCATGAAGTTTTGCCCTTGCAAGTAGGGACTGGGTGCTCAAAATTGGGTCCTTGCACATTGTAATGGGTGAACTCAACCAGGTGTACCACCAGTCAGCTCCTGTTTTGCTTCCTATTGTCTGCACATAAAACAAAAATACCAGAATTAGGTCCCCACACTTATGACCAACTCATTTTTGGCAAGGTGGCACAAAACATTAAACAGAAAAAGGAAAGTCTCTTCAACAAGTGGAGTTGGGAAAATTGGATTGAAACATGAAAATGACTAAAATTGGACCACCATGTATCACTGTGCACTGGGATGCATTGGATTGACCTTCCCGTGGTGCATCCCGTGAGTACCTATTCATTGGGGAAACTGATGATCCTTCCTAGCCGACTGAATCCACATGGATCCCAGTCACTTTCAAAGCCAGCAACAAGCAGCTCAACCTGATGCTGTTGACTGGCTACGAAAGAAGGGCAAACGCTAGAAGAAGAAGAAACTGTGCACAAAAGTTAACTCTAAGTGGATCAAAGTTGTGGATATTAGATCAGAAGCCATCAAATACATAAAAGAAAATATTGAGAACACTTTATGACCTATGCTTCAAAAAGGTGTTCAGGGGAGTCGGGCTGTAGCGCAGCGGGTTAAGCGCAGGTGGCGCAAAGCACAAGGACCGGCATAAGGATCCCGGTTCGAACCCCGGCTCCCCACCTGCAGGAGAGTCCCTTCACAGTAGGTGAAGCAGGTCTGCAGGTGTCTATCTTTCTCTCCCACTCTCTGTCTTCCCCTCCTCTCTCCGTTTCTCTCTGTCCTATCCAACAACGACGACAATAATAACTACAACAAGGGCAACAAAAGGGAATAAATAAATAAAATAAAAATTTTTTTTTTAATTTTTTATTTAAGAAAGGATTAGTGAACAAAAGCATAAGGTAGGAGGGGTACAACTCCACACAATTCCCAACACCCAATCCCCATAACCCACCCCCTCCCCTGATAGCTTTCCCATTCTCTATCCCTCTGGGAGCATGGACCCAGGGTCTTTGAGGGATGCAGAAGGTAGAAGGTCTGGCTTCTGTAATTGCTTCCCCGCTGAACATGGGCGTTGACTGGTCGGTCCATACCCCCAGTCTGCCTCTCTCTTTCCCTAGTAGGGTGTGACTCTGGGGAAGCTGAGCTCCAGGACACATTGGTGGGGTCTTCAATCCAGGGAAGCCTAGCCAGCATCCTGGTGGCATCTGGAACCTGGTGATTGAAAACAGAGTTAACATATGAAGCCAAACAATTTGTTGAGCAATCATGGATCCCAAGCTTGGAATAGTGGAGAGGAAGTGTTAGGGAGGTACTCACTGCAAACTCTAGTGTAGTCCTGCTTTCAGGTATATATTTTGCAGTAGTTTATGGATACGTGTGCACATAAGCTCTCTCTCACAGAAACTGGTGTATATCTAGGTTATGGGACTTTGTTAGAAAGTGAACTACCTGAGATGAAATTAGAGTGTACTATTAAAGGAAAGGTCTCACCCAAGTAATGAAGCTGAAGGGTTGTCATTCCACATCTGAAGTCTCTGGATACATTCTGAGGTGAAGCATGTTGAGGTAGCAATCGTTGCGTTGGTTAGGTTGTGATCGGCAGATGCAATGTTATTTGGTTTGGATTGGGAGATGCATACGGGAAAGTGGGCCCTATCCAAGGGTTCCAGGACTGGGGGAAGTAGGGGCTCTATAGTGAAGATGTGAGGTTCCTGCTGTCTTAGGGTTCAAAAAGACACTCAATAGTTAATATTATCATCACATTGTTTGTTAATTGGGTTAACTTTGAAAAGTCCCTTTGTTATGGTTTGCTGGACAGTACCCAGTATCTTGTATATAGCTGTGCTATTGGAAGCTTCTAATCTACTTGGTCTAGGCTTTTGAGAGAGTCCGCATATCAAATACATAGCCTATATATTAAAAAGATTCAGTTTGTCTTTTGAGAAACTTTGAGACATACAATTGATTTCCCCCTCTCATATTAATTAGCTACTGATTTATATGTCTACATTTTGCTAGGAGTGTACATAAACACCATTCCCACCACCAAAGGACTGTGACCCATCCCTCCCGCCCACTCCCACCCCCCACTGGCCCAGGAAGCTACATGCCTACCCCTCACCACTGGGTTTTTACTTTGGTGCCCTACTTACAATTTGATCAGGTCCTGCTTTTAGTTTCCCTTTCAGATCTTCTTAGTCAGCTTCTGTTGATAAGTGGGATCATCCCATACTCATCTTTATCTTTCTGACTTAGTTCACTTAACATAATTCCTTCTAGCTCTGTCCAAGATGGGTCAGAGAAGGTGGGTTCATTGTTCTTGATAGCTGCATAGTATTCCATTGTGTATATATACCACAGCTTTCTCAGCCACTCATCTGTTGTTGGGCACCTGGGTTGCTTCCAGGTTTTAGCTATTATGAATTGTGCTGCTATGAACATAGGAGTACACACCTCTTTTTGGTTGGGTGTTATGGAGTCCTTGGGGTATAACCCCAGGAGAGGAATTACTGGATCATATGGAAGGTCCATGTCTAGCCTTCTGAGAGTTTTCCAGACTGCTCTCCACAGAGGCTGTACCAATTTACATTCCCACCAGCAATGTAAAAGGGTTCCTCTGTCCCCACATCCTCTCCAGCATTTGTTGCTGCTGTCCTTTTTGATGTATGCCATTCTTACAGGAGTGAGGTGGTATCTTAGTGTTGTCTTGATTTGCATTTCTCTGATAATCAGTGACCTAGAGCAGTTTTTCATATGTTTGTTAGCCTTTTGGATCTCCTCTGTGGTGAATGTTTTGTTCATTTCCTCTGCCCATTTTTGGATGGGGTCAATTGCTTTTTTGCGGCTAAGTTTGCTGAGCTCTTTATATATTTTGGTGATTAGTTTCTTGTCTGATGTCTGGCATGTGAAGATCTTCTCCCATTCTGTGAGGGGTCTCTCTGTTTGTTTAATAGTTTCTTTGGATGTGCAGAAGCTTTTCAATTTGATGTAGTCCCATTGGTTTGTTTCTGCTTTGGTCTTCCTTGCAATTGGGTTTGATTCATCAAAGATGTCCTTGAGGTGTATGTGGGAAAGTGTTTTACCAATGTTTTCCTCTAAGTATTTGATTGTTTCTGGTCTGACATCTAGGTCTTTGATCCATTTGGAGTTGATTTTTGTTTCTGGTGAGATAAAGTGGTTCAATTACATTCTTCTGCATGTTTCAACCCAGTTTTCCCAGCACCATTTATTGAAGAGAGCCTCCTTTTTCCGTTTAATCCTTTGGGCCCCCTTATCAAAGATTAGATGCCCATAGGTGTTGGGATTTACTTCTGGGCTTTCAATTCTGTTCCACTGGTCTGTATGCCTATTTTTGTTCCAATACCATGCTGTTTTGATGATGATGGCTTTATAATATAGTTTAAGGTCTGGGAGTGTGATGCCTCCATTTCTGTCTCTTTTCCTTAAGATGGTTTTGGCAATTCTAGGTGTTTTCAGGTTCCAGATAAATGATTGTAGCGTTTGTTCTATTCTCTTAAAGAAGCCTGGTGGAACTTTGATGGGTATTGCATTAAATTTGTATATGGCTCTGGGGAGAATATTCATTTTGATGATATTTATTCTTCCAATCCATGAGCATGGGATATCTTTCCATTTCTTGGTATCAGTTTCTATTTCCTTGAGTAGCGACTCATAGTTTTCAGTATACAAGTCTTTCACTTCTTTGGTCAACTTTATTCCTAGGTATTTGATTGATTTTGCTGAAGCAGTAAATGGAAGTGATTTCTGGATGTCTTCTTCTTCAGATTTAGTGTTTGCATAAAGAAATGCCACTGATTTTTGTACATTGATTTTGTAGCCTGATACCTTGCTATATTGCCTAACAACTTCCAGTAATTTTCTACTGGATTCTTTAGGTCTTTCTATGTATACTATCATATCATCTGCAAATAGTGAGAGCTTGACTTCTTCCCTTCCAATCTGTATCCCTTTGATTTCTTTCTCTTGCCTGATTGCTATGGCAAGAACTTCCAATACTATGTTGAAGAGTAACGGTGACAGTGGACAGCCCTGTCTAGTCCCCGATCTGAGGGGGAATGCTTTCAGCTTCTCTCCATTGAGTATGATGTTGGCTGTAGGTTTGCTATATATAGACTCCACTATCTTGAGGAATTTCCCATCTATTCCCATTTTCTGTAGAGTTTTGAGCATGAATGGGTGTTGGATTTTGTCAAAGGCTTTCTCTGCATCTATTGAGATAATCATGTGGTTTTTGGCTTTGCTTTTATTGATGTGATGAATGACATTGATTGATTTACGGATGTTGAACCAGCCTTGCATTCCTGGGATGAATCCCACTTGGTCATGATGAACAATCTTTTTGATGTGTTGCTGTATCCGGTTGGCCAAGATCTTGTTTAATATTTTGGCATCTATGTTCATCAGAGATATTGGTCTGTAGTTTTCCTTTTTTGTTCTGTCCCTATCAGCTTTTGGTATCAGGGTGATGTTGGCTTCATAACAGGTGGAAGGGAGTATTCCTGTTTCTTCAATCTTATGGAATAGCTTAAGAAGTATGGGTATTAACTGTTTCCTGAAAGTTTTGTAGAATTCGATTGTGAAGCCATCTGGTCCAGGACTTTTGTTGTTGGGGAGATTCTTAATAACGGTTTCAATTTCTTTGTCTGTGATTGGTGCATTTAGATTTTGTAGTTCTTCTAGGTTCAGTTTTGGAAGTGCATAGGTTTCTAGGAATTGTTCCATTTCTTCCAGATTCTCTAGCTTGGTGGCATATAGTTCTTTATAGAAGTTTCGCAGAATTCTCTGGATTTCTGTGGTGTCAGTTGTGATATCTCCTGCATCGTTTACAATTCTATTAATTTGAGTCTTCTCTCTTTTTTGTTTGGTGAGTCTGGCTAGGGGTTTGTCAATTTTGTTTAATCTTTCAAAGAACCAACATTTGGCTTCATTGATCTTTTGTATGGTTCTTTTATTTTCGATGTTGTTTATTTCTGCTCTATTTTTAGTGATTTCTGTCCTTCTGGTTGCTTTAGGGTTCCTTTGTTCCTCTTCCTCTAAGTCCTTGAGGTGTGCAATAAGGTAGTTCATTTGGGCTTCCTCTTGGTGTTTAATATGTGATTGTATGGCTATAAGTTTCCCTCTCAGTACTGCTTTCGCTGTGTCCCAAATATTTTGATAGGTTGTGTCTTCATTTTCATTAGTTTCCAGGAACATTTGAATTTCCTGTTTGAGTGAGTCTCTGACCCAGTGGTTCTTAAGGAGCATGTTGTTTAGTTTCCAAATTCTATGTCTTTTAATAATTTTCCGTTTGTTGTTAAAAGTTAGTTTTACTCCACTGTGGTCTGAGAAGATACTTGGGATGATTTCAATGCTCTTAAATTTATTGATGCTGTCTTTGTGGCCTAACATGTGGTCTATCCTTGAGTATGTGTTATGTGGATTTGAAAAGAAGATGTATTCCAGTTTTTTGGGGTGGAGGAGTCTGAAAATGTCCAAGAGGTTTAGTCTGTCAATCTCTTCATTCAATTCTCTTGTATCTTTATTGGTTCTCTGCTTTGTTGATCTGTCTAAGTGTGAGAGTGGGGTATTGAAGTCTCCCACTATTATTGTATTACTATTGATGTATTTTTGAAATTCTTTCAGTAGGTGTTTAATGTATTTAGATGGTCCCTCGTTGGGTGCATAGATGTTAATAATTGTTAAGTCTTCTTGGCTGATTGATCCTCTAATCATTATGTAATGTCCTTGCCTATCTTTTATTACTTTATTTAATTTAAAATCTATCGTGTCTGAGATGAGAATGGCTGTTCCTGCCCTTTTTTGTGGACCGTTAGCCTGTATGATAGTTTTCCATCCTTTCACTTTAAGTCTGTGTTTATCTTGTTGTGACAGATGGGATTCTTGCAAGCAGCATATGGTTGGGTTATGTTTTCTGATCCATCCCCCCACCCTGTGCCTTTTGATGGGTGAGTTTAAGCCATTGACATTTATTGATATTATGGATTTAATGTATTGTAGTGCCATTGTTCTAAAAAACGATTTGTTTACTCTGATATATTACAAATATTACAGTGATGTTCTTGTTTATAAGAGGTCTTTTAGTACCTCTTTCAGGGCCGGCTTGGTGATAGTTGCCTCCTTTAACTGTTGTTTGTCTAACGACGACAATAATAACTACAACAAGGGCAACAAAAGGGAATAAATAAATAAAATAAAAATATTTTTAAAAAAATTTAAAAAAAAGGTGTTCAAAGAATCAAATCCAACAACAAAGACAACAAAAATAAAAATAAATCAATGGGACTATGTCAAACTGAAAAGCTTCTATACACCAAAGGATGTCACCACCCTATCAAAAAGATACCCTATAGTATAGGAGAATATCTTTACATAACCAACTTCAGATAAAGGGCTAATGACCAAAATACATGAAGAGCTCGATAAACATATACATACTGTATGTATATCTATATACATATAGATATACATATATATCTATATACACATATAGCATTTTTATTAAATATTTTGATATGCAAACTAATATAAACTAACTGGCTAGTTTTCAATTAAGAGAAAAAAATGACTGACTATGCATGAAGTACTTGTTAATTCAAAACACTATGTTAATCATTTTCCCCGAATCCAAGAGACAGCTTTGCTCTCCTAAACTACGTTGGGAAAGTTACTTGCATAATGAAATTATACCCATACTTTATCAAATGCGTATTTGTAGTTAAGTACTATGTATCTAAATAAATCAGTGCAAAGTTGATAAGTAAATTAAATTGTGTTAGCTCATAAAGGTTTCTCTTTCAAATAGTATGAAAAATATTTTATGAATATATATGCTGTGCTAGAAACTGATACATAAGAGATATTGTTTTGAACTCTAATGTTTTTTCAAGCTTTCAATATTGCAACACTACATTGAAATACTTCTTAAGACAAAATAATTTTTTTTTCTCTTACCCCAAAAAGAACTTCTTTTACAACTAGCAAATATTTTAAGAAAAGATGTATTTTAAAAAATAAATCAAAGGATTTTAGAATAAGGTGGCATTATCTGGAATACATATCAATCCCAGTTTGAAAAATATAGGTTACTTTGATGTTACTTTATCTTTTGTGTAAAAATTCCAAAAAAAATCATAAAATGTAAATCATAAGAAAAGGTTTTTGCACTTTCACTTCTATGGAAAATTCTGCTAATTATTTAAATTATTGTTATAGATGTTGAAAATATCATTTCTCAAATAAAATGAAAAATATATACACAATTTTAAATTAGTGATTTAATAATAATTGGTAAGATTGTGGGATAAGAGGGGTACAATTCCACACAATTCCCACCACCAGAATTCCATATCCCATCCCCTCCATCGAAAGCTTCTCTTTTCTTTACGGGGTATAGAAGGTGGGAGGTCTGGCTTCTGTAATTGCTTCTCCATTGGACATGGGCATTGATAGGTCGATCCATACCCTCAGCCAGTTTCTATTTTTTGCTAATGGGGTACGGCTCTGGGGAGGTGGCTGAGGTTGTCTGCCCAGGGAAGTCAGGTTGGTGTCCTGGTAGCATCTGCAACTTGGTGGCTGAAAAGCATAAGATCCAAAGCAGAGCAAATTGTTTAATAATCAGGAACCTAAAAGTAACAATATAGTAGATGAGATTTAGGGTCTTCATGTTTGAAGAAGCTAGGAAGTCTATGTAAATTATATTCCAAGGGGCCCATGACTTTATTAATTTTTGCCTGATCCTAACAGCTAACATACAGCTGGACTAAAAGTATTGTTTGGGGAGATGGTGTCAGAGTTGGGAATAGGACTAGAAAGCTGGGTCAGCATAGTATATAAATACCGTTAAATATACCGAAAAATATATAAATACCATTAACTGTAAACCCCATCAATCTGACCTCAGACTCATGTCTATTCATATTTAGCACAGGAGCCTGTGTAACCTCTGGATCCCTGTCAGTCTGAGCTCAAATTCCATGGTCATAGCTAGGAACATTCTAGGCTACACCTCATTTCAGGACCAAGAAGTCTTCCTTCAGTGACAGAGTACACTGACCCAGCCTGCCCTCAGAGAGTGGGGCAGTTTCTGCCATTGTTCCACATTGAAGGCTAGGTCCTGTAGAGGCCCATCTAGCATAATAGGGTCTTGAATCTGAGTCTCAGGCATGGCAAAGTAGATGCCCTCCTAGGTGAGCTATCTTGTTGTATGTACCCTGCTTTCTTCAAATTCCATTATAAAACTATTAGAGTCAGTATGTTTTGTTCTGAATTCTGTGTAGATATCTAGCTCCCTGTCAACCTCCAGTCATCATTAACATCAATAATGGTAATTGTATTTCCTTGTGGAGTTCTGGTCGACAATACAGGATACAATTAATCAAATGTAAAGTGAAAGCAAATTGTGGACAGGCTAATTCTTTTTCGTAGAGAGGAACATACATTGACTGATGATTCTTGTTAATGAGCAGTTCAAATTATTCTATAAATGTGATCTCTCCCTCTTTATAAGCATCTGGTAAAAATTAGAGTAATTTTCTTTAGAACATTTGAGACTAAATATTGTTTGAATATAGATAAAGTCAGGACAGAGCCAAGTTTGCAGACCCCTGAGTTAATATCTCCAGGGCTGTTTGTCTTCCTAGAGAAACCTATTAAGTGCCTTTGGTAAAAGGACAGACACTCATCAACCATAGGATGAATGTGATAATATGCCTGCAGCATTGCTACAGGAAAACGGAGGACTAAATGAACTCACAGTTTTGCTGTCTTGACTGTAAGGTCCACTTATGTATCCTTCAAAAGGAACCAGACACTACCCTTTCTTCCCACCAGCTGTATTTTTTTCTAGAATAGTACAATTTGCAAAGACAACTGCTACGAAAAAGAGTCCTGATTGTCCCAGTGCCATTTAGGACTTGAATTCTTTAGAGGATGCAGAGATCAGATGCAATTTTAGTATTTCTCTATTCAAGCTAAGGTCAGGAGTGCAATGTGTATTGTTATGTGTGTAACAAGGCATTAGAGCACAACTGTCACTTTCAAAAGTGGTGTTGCTGACACCTGTTTTGGAAAGATGTGAAACTGTATCCCCATGACAACAATCTTGTGAGCATTTCCTCAGTAAAGTGGTATTTTAAAAACAGTATTTGTAGCTTCTCTTTGTTCTTGAAGCACTCCAGGAGGCAGTTACAAGCAAGAGGAATAGCTACTAAACAATGGACTTTCCAAACAAAATAGTCTCCTGTAAATGATTCAGGCATTATACCATTTGAGAAGAGGTTTTTCAGTTTAAATTTCTTATCAGCTTTTTAAGTTTTTGTTTAGTTTAAAATCAAGATATTTCTCAATAAAAATTGCTTATATTCTAGAGAAGAAGGAGGAAAAAAGTGATAAAAAAGAGTTTGGGGTCCTAATGCATAGTGATGGAATAGGACAGAAGTTGGAGGTGACAGTGTTTTGCAAACACTTATCATAGGAAAATGAAAAATTGTACCCATGTACCAACAGCCATACTCTA
This sequence comes from Erinaceus europaeus, assembly GCF_950295315.1. Classification (NCBI taxonomy): domain Eukaryota; kingdom Metazoa; phylum Chordata; class Mammalia; order Eulipotyphla; family Erinaceidae; genus Erinaceus; species Erinaceus europaeus. The sequence goes on from NC_080169.1 coordinate 87,378,629, forward strand.
AACCTTAATAAAATGTAAAAAGAGAAAGAAAGAAAGAAAGAAAGGAAAGAGAGCGAAAGAAGTTGCTAACACTACTACTTCCAGTTGGTGAAAAATGTCTACCTCTTTGTTTCTTCCATACATGTACCTATAAAATGGTTGATTCTGCAGCTGTGATCTCATAATTCCTGTTTTTCTAGGAAACAATTTAATCTTAAGCCATGTTTAGCTAGCCTCCCTCAGGATTGACATGCATCATTACCTCCTCAGACTTTGTGGATCCTGTGAAGATCCTGTAAGAAAATTTATAGTGCCCTAAAGCTACCACTAACAGATGAAAGTATTGCCCTTAACTTTGAAAGTGAGCTGTGGAGCTATCTTTATTGATTTCTTAACTTATATCCAGGCTTTAACAGTGCTTTTTTTTCTTAAATAAACAAATGAAAAATGAAGTAATCCTCAACAAAACTTATGTTTCTGTAACAGGATTGCTGTGTGGTCCACTGGCATTGCATAGGCTGTTTGTGAAGAAGTCTAACTCCCCAAGTTCTGCTGTCAGAAGAGGAGGTTATACAAGCATATAAACAAAGCTGTTCTGTCAGCCAAAATACCAGTTATGCTGTGTTTGCTATGGCAAAATAAATGTTCCCTTCAGTTCCAGTCAATGTGAGAAAAAAACAAAGAAATTACAAAGAGTGATTTTAAGCCAACAGGAGGTTAGGAGGCATAAAAAAAGTTTTGTTTTACAAACATTTCTAGTAAGCCCTCCTAAACAACTGAGCCTACATAATAAGTCCCAGGATCTTTCAGAATAAAGTATCTTAAACTTGAAAGAAGAGGTTTCATAGCCCCCAAAGAATGTATCTAAAGAAATTACTAGAATAATAAGTTCATTTCCCAAGTCTACGCTCGACCGGACCTGCCAATATACGCGGATATCTTCGCCCACCCTGTCCAACACTTGACGTCTCGTCACCCAATCTGGTCCCCTACGCCTACACTGAACTTCTCTGTTCCAGACTCTTGGAAACAGAGTTGGCAGTCAGCTGAGGTAAAGAACAAACACCTCATCACAGACCCCTGCAAGCGTCAACCCGGCTTTGACCTAGCACGTTATGATTGGGCCCTCCTCGCTATAGAACAGGCCATGGCTGGTGCGCCACTATGTTCCATCGCTGGGGAGCCAGAGACGACCCGAACTGCCCCTGCGGCTACAGACAGACTATGACCCACATAGTCAACGACTGCCACCTCTCCAGATTCAAAGGAGGTCTCGAAACTTTACATCAGGCTCAACCTGACGCTGTTGACTGGCTACGGAAGAAGGGCAAACGCTAGAAGAAGAACTAGAATAATGTAAACTATAGCAAAGCACACAAGCTTTTTTCCTCTCCCCTAGCTAGAGATACAAACAAGATACAACTCTGATAATAAGCTATTTGCTTTTGAATAACATTTTGATTAAACATAGAGCTATAACAACTCAATGTGATATAAACTCCCATTGCCTCTAGATGTAATACCTATAAAACTGAAAAATCTATAAATTTTGTATTTTTTCTATAAAAAAATTCTGTAATTTTTTAATTCTATAAATTCTTTTTTTAATTTTTTAAAAATATTTACTTTAGTTATTTATTCCCTTTTGTTGCCCTTGTTTTTTTATTGTTGTAGTTATTATTGTTGTTGTCATTGTTGGATAGGATAGAGAGAAATGGAGAGAGGGAGGGGAAGACAGAGAGGAGGAGAGAAAGACAGACACCTGCAGACCTGCTTCACTGCCTGTGAAGCGACTCCCCTGCAGGTGGGGAGCCGGGGTTCAAACAGGGATCCTTATGCCTGTCCTTGTGCTTTGCGCCACCTGTGCTTAGTCCGCTGTGCTACCGCCGACTCCCAATTCTATAAATTCTTAACTCTGGCCCCAAAACTACAGTTAGTATATACTGAATTACTTTTTTCTATTTCTTTGAATAATATCAATATTTCATGTAATGTCTTTATAGTCTATCTTTTTCAGTAGAAAGTTTTTTTTTAATTTCTTTATTGGAGAATTAATGTTTTACATTTGACAGTAAATACAATAGTTTGTAAATGCATTAACATTTCCCAGTTTTCCATATAACAATATAAACCCCACTAGCTCCTCTGTTATCCTTTTTGGACCTGTATTCTCTCCCTCACCCACCCCACAGTCTTTTACTTTGGTGCAATATGCCAATTCCAGTTCAGTTTTCAGTAGAAAGTTTTTGATGCTAAGAAAAAGACCTATGGACCGACCAGTCAACGCCCATGTTCAGCGGGGAAGCAATTACAGAAGCCAGACCTTCTACCTTCTGCAACCCACAATGACCCTGGGTCCATGCTCCCAGAGGGATAGAGAGTGGGAAAGCTATCGGGGGAGGGGGTGGGATATGGAGATTGGGTGGTGGGAATTGTGTGGAGTTGTACCCCTCCTACCCTATGGTTTTGTTAATTAATCTTTTCTTAAATAAAAAATAATAATAAAAAAATAAATAAAGAAAGAAAAAGGTTTTCAACGTAAAAAAAAAAAAAAAAAGAAAAGAAAAAGACCTAAGTTTCAGTCATCTATTCTGGGTGAATAAATGATGTTCATATGTACAAAAGCTGTTATGCATATACTGTGCATTTTATGTATCCATCATTCATAGGCCTATGTATATGCTTATATTCTGGCTTAATTCATGAAGATCTTAGGTGAAACAGTAAATACATGTGGTAAATGTGAAAGGCAAAAATGAAAAAAATAAGGCAATAGAACAGGGAAAACCAAAATTAGCATGAGAGGTTAATGTTCTTGGGGTCAGAACTACGGAGAAAACATTATGCCTAAGGAGACTCCACATTCTTTTTTTCTTAGAGAGAGGCAGAAAGACAGAGAGAGGGAGAGAGAGAGAGAGGCATTCATTGAATTTTTAAAAGTATGTTTATCTCTTTATTTTTATTATTGGATAGAGATAGAGGAATTGAGAGGGGAGGGAAAGATAGAGAAGGAAAGAGACAGAGAGACACCTGCAGCCCTGCTTCACTACTTGTGAAGCTTTCCCTTTGCAGGTGGGAATCAGGGTCTTTAACTCAGGTCCTTGCACACTGTAATGTAAGCATTTAACCAGGTGTGCCACCACCTGGTCTCTTTGAATTTTTTGCTATGCAATAGGCACTGGATTTGAACCTAGGTCATGCACTTGGCAGTTTAATACACTATACAAGTGAATTATTTTGCTGGCAAGAGACTACCCATTTCTGTTCAGCTGCCAGATCTGAGCTTTCATGTTAGTTCTGAGCTTTAGAAAAGTTATCAATATATACAAACAACTAAATTGTTTTCATTGAATGTGGAGGTCCAGAAAATGGTACCAAAGGTCCTTAGAAAGACTGTAACTTTTATCTATCTGAAAGGGACTCAGAGATTATACAGATTCCTGTTGATAAATATGAATGGACATAAGTTTGAGGTTAGATCATTGTGGTAAGCAGCTAACTGCATTTATTATCTTCAAGTTTGCTAGCAACTCTGTCCTAATCCTGCTTATTTGTTCTACTCTAAACTCTGATAACATCTTCCCAGATAATATTTCTGGTCCACTCCCATGGGAGCTATCAAGCTCAAGCAAAACTTAGTAAGGCATAGAGTCCTAGGAATATTCCTAAAATAGACTCCTAGGTTCATTGTAGCCTACTTTCATCTGCTCTATTGCTACTTTATGATTCCTGTCCATTAAACACTTTGTCCTGTTTTCCATCTTACTGTATTTCAGCCACTAAGTTCCAAATGCTACTATGATTCCATCTTGACTTCCCTGAGCAGATGACCTTACAAATGCTTTCTGGAAGCTCATCTCTCCAGATCTAGAGTAAGATAGAAATAAACTGGGGATATGAATTGAACTTCCAATGCCCATGCCCAGCAGAGAAGAAATTATAGAAGCCAGACATTCCACCTTCTATATCCCCCCCAAATTACAATAGTTATATACCTTTCCCATATTTGAGAGTTACTCTCTTCTCTGATCCAGCTTTCTGGTCCTTTTTCCAGCCATGAAATCATCTCCCCAGACAATAACTTGGATCTACCTACATTATCAGATGTCAGGCTCAGAAAAAACAAAGAAACAAACAAAAAAACTAGTATAGTCATAGGCCCTTTGGAATATAACTAAAATAGGCCTACTAACTATCTACAAAACGGAGACTTACCCCACCAACTCTTCATCTGCACTATTCCAGTCTTTAGGTTCATGATTAGTCAACAATTTGTTTGGCTTTATATGTTAACTCTTTTTTCAGCCACCAGATTCCAGATGCTAGCATGATGCCAACCAGAATTCCCTGGGCAGACAACCCCACCAATGTATCCTGGAGCCCTACTTCACCAGAGCCCTGCCCGAAAAGGGAAAGAGAGAGGCAGGCTGGTAGTACGGATCGACCTATCAATGCCCATGTTCAGCGGGGTAGCAATTATAGAAGCCAGACCTTCCACCTTTTGGAACCCATAATGGCCCTTGGTCCATACTCCCAGAAGGATAAAGAATAGGAACGCTATCAAGGGAGGGGATGGGATACGGAATTCTGGTGGTGGAAATTGTGTGGAGTTGTACCCCTCTCATCCTATGTTTTTTGTCAGTGTTTCCCTTTTTTTTTTTTTTTTTTTTTTTTTTAAATATTTATTTTATTTATTTATTCCCTTTTGTTGCCCTTGTTGTTTTATTGTTGTAGTTATTATTGTTGTTGTCGTTGTTGGATAGGACAGAGAGAAATGGAGAGAGGAGGGGAAGACAGAGAGGAGGAGAGAAAGACAGACACCTGCAGACCTGCTTCACCGCCTGTGAAGCGACTCCCCTGCAGGTGGGGAGCCGGGGTTCGAACCGGGATCCTTATGCCGGTCCTTGTGCTTTGCGCCACCTGCGCTTAACCCGCTGCGCTACCAGTGTTTCCCTTTTATAAATAAAAATTTAAAAAAATTGGTTCAGGGAAGGAGTAGATAGTATAATTGTTACTCAAAGAGACTGTCACGCCTGAGGCTCCCAAATCCCATGTTCAATCCCCTGCACCATAAACCAGAGCTGAGTAGTGTTCTGGTAAAAAAAAAAAAAAAAAAAATTGGTCCATACTCCCAGATGGATAAACAACAAGGAAGTTGGTAGTGGTAACTATATGAAATTGCATTACAATTATATTCCTTACTATCTTATAAATCAATATTAAATCCTTAATAAAAATAAAATTAACAAAAATAGATTGTAAATTTTTATTAATCTTTTTTCATATTTATTTATTCCCTTTTGTTGCCCTTGTTTTATTGTTGTAGTTATTATTGTTGTTGTTGGATAGGACAGAGAGAAATGGAGAGAGGAGGGGAAGACAGAGAGGTGGAGAGAAAGATAGGCACTTGCAGACCTGCTTCACCACCTGTGAAGCAACTCCCCTGCAGGTGGGAAGCCAGGGGCTTGAACTGGGATCCTTACTTCGTTCCTTGCACTTTGCACCAACTACTGTAAGTTTTACTTCACAATTAAATCTTCTATTCTGTCACTTTTACTTCACAGTTAAATCTTCTATTCTGTCAAGTTTCTTTTTGAAGTATTATTATTTTATTAGGGAAATAAATATTTACAAGATGGCATGAAATCCCCCAGAGCACTGGAGATAGTCCTACCTTATAATTGGGAAGAAAATAAATACACCCATTCAAAGAAATCTTTGTATTCCTATATTTATAGCAGGACTATGTGAAATAGTCCAAACATGGAAGCAACCTAGATGACCAACAAGTAAATGGTTAGGAAAGTAGAGGCATATATACATACAGTGGAATAGTACTTAGCTATATGAAATGATGAAATCTCTCATGGGTTTCTGTCTTGGAGACACTGGCAGAGGTTGTGGATCAACTCTTCAGAAACACTGACACAACAAAGTCACACCCACTAGCACGTCTAGAAGAAAGTCAATCAGTAATATTTCATTTCAAGAGAAGAGTTAACAGATTCTGAAGAAGAGAAATAAAACATGTTCTTACACTGAAATTTATAAAACTTTGAAGAAATTATTTTCATATAATTCATCAAAAATAACTCAAGGCAAAATAAAAATATGGATAGCTCTGTAACCATTAAAGTCACTTTAAAAAAGTGTTATCAAGCCTTCTAAGAAGGATGCCAGGCACAGATGGTTTTAGAAGTGAATTCTATCAAATATTTAAGGAAGATAATGCTAATCCTAGCCTCTCCCCCCCAAAGGAATATTTCACAACTCATTTTGGACTGAATAACTCAATGACTAAAGAAGATGAGGATATCTCCCCAACAACAAAAGTCCTGGACCAGATGGCTTCACAATCGAATTCTACAAAACTTTCAGGAAACAGTACCCATACTTCTTAAGCTTTTCCATAAGATTGAAGAAACAGGAATACTCCCTTCCACCTTCTATGAAGCCAACATCACCCTGATACCAAAAGCTGATAGGGACAGAACAAAGAAGGAAAACTACAGACCAATATCGCTAATGAACATAGATGCCAAAATATTAAACAAGATCTTGGCCAACTAGATACAGCAACATATCAAAAAGATTGTTGATCATGACCAAGTGGGATTCATCCCAGGAATGCAAGGCTGGTTCAACATCCGTAAGTCAATCAATGTCATTCACCACATCAATAAAAGCAAAGCCAAAAACCACATGATTATCTCAATAGATGCAGAGAAAGCCTTTGACAAAAATCCAACAACCATTCATGCTCAAAACTCTACAAAAAATGGGAATAGATGGGAAATTCCTCAAGATAGTGGAGTCTATATATAGCAAACCTACAGCCAACATCATACTCAATGGACAGAAGCTGAAAGCATTCCCCCTCAGATCGGGGACTAGACAGGGCTGTCCACTGTCACCGTTACTCTTCAACATAGTATTGGAAGTTCTTGCCATAGCAATCAGGCAAGAGAAAGAAATCAAAGGGATACAGATTGGAAGGGAAGAAGTCAAGCTCTCACTATTTGCAGATGATATGATAGTATACATAGAAAGACCTAAAGAATCCAGTAGAAAATTACTGGAAGTTATTAGGCAATATAGCAAGGTATCAGGCTACAAAATCAATGTACAAAAATCAGTGGCATTTCTTTATGCAAACACTAAATCTGAAGAAGAAGACATCTAGAAATCACTCCCATTTACTGTTTCAGCAAAATCAATCAAATACCTAGGAATAAAGTTGACCAAACAAGTGAAAGACTTGTATGCTGAAAACTATGAGTCGCTACTCAAGGAAATAGAAACTGATACCAAGAAATGGAAAGATATCCCATGCTCATGGATTGGAAGAATAAATATCATCAAAATGAATATTCTCCCCAGAGCCATATACAAATTTAATGCAATACCCATCAAAGTTCCACCAAGCTTCTATAAGAGAATAGAACAAACACTACAATCATTTATCTGGGACCTGAAAACACCTAAAATTGCCAAAACCATCTTGAGGAAAAGAAACAGAAATGGAGGCATCACACTCCCAGACCTTAAACTATATTATAAAGCCATCATCATCATCAAAACAGCATGGTACTGGAACAAAAATAGGCACACAGACCAGTGGAACAGAATTGAAAGCCCAGAAATAAATCCCCACACCTATGGACATCTAATCTTAGATAAGGGGGCCCAAAGGGTTAAATGGAAGAAGGAGGCTCTCTTCAATAAATGGTGCTGGGAAAACTGGGTTGTAACATGCAGAAGAATGAAACTGAACCACCTTATCTCACCAGAAACAAAAATCAACTCCAAATGGATCAAATGAACTAGATGTCAGACCAGAAACAATCAATCAAATACTTAGAGGAAAACATTGGTAAAACACTTTCCCACTCACACCTCAAGGACATCTTTGATGAATCAAACCCAATTGCAAGGAAGACTAAAGCAGAAACAAACCAATGGGACTACATCAAATTGAAAAGCTTCTGCAATCCAAAGAAACTATTAAACAGACAAAGAGACCCCTCACAGAATGGGAGAAGATCTTCACATGCCATACATCAGACAAGAAACTAATCACCAAAATATATAAAGAGCTCAGCAAACTTAGCACCAAAAAAGGAAATGACCCCATCCAAAAATGGGCAGAGGATATGAACAAAACATTCACCTCAGAGGAGATCCAAAAGGCTAACAAACATGAAAATCTGCTCTAGGTCACTGATTGTCAGAGAAATGCAAATTAAGACAACACTAAGATACCACCTTGTTGTTTTCGATGGGTTATGTTGTTTTCGCCGTACTTGCTTTACAGGCAGGTAACAGACGACCAGGGACTCATGGTTGAGCTGTAGGCAGTATCTCTTTATTCATGCAGGACGCAGCACAATCTAAGATGAGCTAAGTTAAACTCAAAGTACAGTAAAACTCACAATGCTGTCTTTATATATACTTGTGAAGTAGGGTGGAAACAGGATGTGACATAGAGAGGGTGGAGAGAAAAGTGACTGGTGAAAATCAGAGTGTGACAAAGAGGGGGTGGAACAGGCGAGAATCCTATCACTGAACCACCAATGCCCTGGAGGGAGTGCTTTATGTAAATGTAAAAGTGATTTATGTAAATAGACCAAAGCTTTGAATGGGTTCAGTAAATCCCTATATAGGCATATGGTTAAGCAGAAGCCAGGGGGAGGTGGCATACTACCCAACATCTCCCCCTTTCTTTTTAACTATTTGCCATAGTATCAGGAGTGCGGGGCACTTTGTGAGGCAGGGAGACTGATAAGAGGCACACCTTTTTTTGGGGTTCTACTGTCCCTCCTTGCTCAACCTCTCCGTGGAGAGAGAGACTAACAGGATTGACACACCCCTCAGGCTCAAGCCCTCCCAAGCTCAACCATATCCTCACAATTCCCCAACATCTTCCTCTTACTTAATGGCCATATATAACTGGGTCAATGTCTGTAAAAGGCTTCATCTCTGTCAGGGGAATAGCAGTGTAGGGGTGAACAGAAACCTGTTGGGAAGAAAGCAGAATGATAGTGTGTAAGTGTCTTCAAAAAGAACTAGCACAAGACAGGGAGGGATAAGTAAGAGTAGCAAGAGACAGAGTGAGCCTGATGGGTGGAGGAGTGGGGGCCTGATAAACCGAGGGGCTAGAGGGGTGATCTGGCATTGCAAAATCCTGAGTCAGCTGGCGGAAAGTTCTATGAACTGCTACAGTAATTCTTCAAGAAGTCCAGCAGTATAAAAGGAGTGTCCAGCAAGTTCTATAGAAGCATCAGTCCAATGTCAACGGACAGGAAATAAATGCCACACGTCTATCTTGATGGAGGAGGTCGGCCACTGGAACTTTTCTTCTCTGTAGAGAGTGACCTGGAACCGCCAAAACATGGTGGGATATGGAGATTGGGTGGTGGGAATTGTGTGGAGTTGTACCCCTTCTATCCTATGGTTTTGTTAATTAATCCTTTCTTAAATAAAAATAATAATAAAAAAGAAGATAAGGATAGAATATGACAATACACTTAAGTACTCATCTTATTTATGAGTACTGATATTATTAATACTTTCAACAACTATTTTATATTTATTTCTTTATTTCTTTTTTTTTCCTTTTTGTCACTAGGGTTGTCACTGGGGCTCAGTACCTGCACAATGAATCCACTGCTCCTAGTGGTAATTTTTTTTCTATTTTATTTTATTTCATTGTACTCCATTTTGTTTTATTTGACAAGACAGTGAGAAATTGAGAGGGAAGGGGGAGGGTGAGAGAATGGCAGATACCTACAGATCTGCCTCACTACTTGTGAAGCTGATGCCCTGCAAGGGGGGGGGGGGCGTTGAATCCATGTCCTTGAACATGGTGATGATATGTGTGCTTAACCAAGAACACCACTGCCCTGCTCCCTATTTTTATGTTTCTTCTATTTTATTAGTGGTAGAATATACTTTCTTGTTGCCTAATAACATCCGAGAAATATTGTTTTTTTTCCTGGTAAATTGAAAATTTGATTACTATGAAATGCGATCTGTATCTCAGGCAATTTTTTCTTAATTACATTTGTATGTTATCAATTAATTTTGTCAGACTTTTTTGACTTAGCACATTTCGGTATTTTTCCAAGTTTTCTGCGCCTTTATATGTATCATAGCTAGAATTTTTAAAACCAGTCCTGAAATCTATACATTTTAAGAAATATTTTAATTATTAATGAGATAAGAGGAGAGAGAAAAAAAACAGACAACGGGAGTCGGGGTGGGGGGTGGGGTAGCGCGCATGGCGCAAAGCGCAAGGACCAGTGTAAGAATCCGGATTCGAGCTCTGGGCTCCCCACCTGCAGGGGGGTCGCTTCACAGGCGGTGAAGCAGGTCTGCAGGTGTCTATCTTTCTCTCCCCCTCTCTGTCTTCCCCTCCTCTCTCCATTCCTCTCTGTCCTATCTAACAATGACGATATCAATAACAACAGCAATAATAACTACAAACAACAATAAAAAGACAAGGGCAACAAAAGGGAAAATAAATTAAAAAACAAACAAACAAACAAAAAACAGATATCACTCTGGTACATGTGTTGCTGGGAATTGAACTCAGGATCTCATGCTTGAGAGTCTAATGCTTTATTTATTGCTCCACCGCCCAGACCACAGTCTATGCATTTTAACAAGAAACTACTTCATAAACAATTAGTTTATTAGCAAATGTTCTTGTTAATTTCTACCAAAAGTTTTGAGTTCTTTCTCTCTCTCCATATATATATATATATCTTTTTTTTTTTTCCTCCAGGGTTATCTGTGGGGCTTGTGCCTGCACTACAAATCTACTGCTCCTGGAGGCCATCTTTTACTCATTGTTGTTGCTGTTGTTGTTGTTGTTGTTGTTGTTGTTGGATAGGGCAGAGAGAAATTGAGAGAAGAGGGAGAGGCAGAGAGACAGAAAGAAAGACAAGACAGATACTTACAGGCCTGCTTCACCACTTATAAAGCATTTCCCCTTCAGGTGGGGAGTGAAGACTGGAACTGGATCCTTTTGCATGGTTATGTGTGCACTCAACCAGCTATCAGATACCAACATTGCCTTTATTTAATAATCCTTATATATGAGCCATACTTGTGATTTTGTTTTGTATTTTCCTGAAATTCATTTTTTAGATTTTCATTTACTGAGAATCTATTTGTGGTAAATTCTTTCCTTTTCTATAAATGTCATTTTTTTCTTTTTTAAAATATATTTTATTTATTTTGGACAGAGAAAGAATTTGAGAAGTTAAGGGAAGACAGAGGAGGAGAGATAAAGAGAGAGATCTGCAATATTTTTCATCAATTATGAAACTTCCCCCTTACAGGTGGGGGCTGGCGGCTTGAATTTGGGTGCTAAGTATTGTAATGTGTGTGCTCAATCAAGTGTGCCACCACTGGCCCCTAAATGTACTCTCTTATTTGAATTTTCATTTTCATAATGCAGCCCTAAACTGAGAGTTATTTTCTCTAGCAAACTTATGTTATTAATAGCAATTTCCCTTTCTTCTATTTTTGCTCTTAAGCAGATAAGCCATTAGGTTGACTATAATTTTGTTCACTGATTGCTTTTAAGGTCTTTTATTTTCTCTTTAGATTTCATGGTGCTCTGTTTTTGTGGATTTATTTTTCATTAGCACTTCTTCACAGTTTTAGTGTTATCTTCCCATGTTAGAGTCTGGGAAAATTGCTTAAGATTTATTGTCTAGCCTGTGAGTTTACTTTTTTAAAAAATTTTTTGAACTTTATTATTACCTAAAGACAAAGAGAATGTGAGAAGGGGAGAAGAGATAGAAAGGTAAAGAAACACCTGCAGTATTGCTTCACCACTTATAAAGTTTCGCCCTGCAGACCACTACGTCCTCCTCTGCCATCATGTTCCAGAACCTTAGTCCTCCCTCCCACTCCAGAGTCTTTTACTTTGGTGCAATACACCAACTGCAGTCCAAGTTCTGCTTTGTGTTTTCACTTCTGTTCTTGTTTTTCAATTTCTGTCTATGAGTAAGATCATCCCATATTCATCCTTCTGTTTCTGACTTTTTTCACTTAACATGATTCCTTCAAGCTCCATCCAAGATGAGGTGAAGAAGGCGAATACACCATTTTAATTGCTGATTAGTATTCCATAATATATATACATACCACAACTTTCTCAGCCACTCATCTGTTACTGGATACCTGGGTTGCTTCCAGGTTTTGACTATTACGAATTGTGCTGCTATGAATATGGGTATACACAAATCTTTTTGGATGGGTGTGTTTGGTTCCTTAAGATATATAACCCCAGGAAACGATTTAAAGGGTTATAGGGTAGGTCCACTCCTAGCCTTCTGAGATTTCTTTAGAATGCTCTCCATAGGGATTGGACCAATTTACATTCCCACCAGCAGTGCAGAAGGGTTCCTTTCCCCCCCCACAACCTCTCCAGCATTTGTTGCTACTTTTTCTGATGTATAACATTCTCACGGGGGTGAAGTGTTATCTCATTGTTGTTTTTATTTGCATTTCTCTGACAATCCACACAATGTTGGTTTAATATACATAAATCAATTAGTGTGATCCACTACATCAATAAAAGCAAGACCAAAAATCACATGATTATATCAATAGAGGTAGAGAAAGCCTTTGACAGAATCCAACATTACTTTACTATAAAAAATGGGAATAGATGGAAAATTTCTCAAGGTAGTAAACCTACAGCCAACATCATACTCAATGGTGAAAAACTGGAAGCATTCCCCCTCAGATCAGGTTCTAAACAGGGTTGCTCACTTTCATTATTACTATTCGCTATTCAGCTATTCAACATAGTATTGGAAGTTCTTGCCATAGCAATCAGGAATTAAAGGGATACAGATCAACTTTATTCCTAGGTATTTGATTGATTTTGCTGAAACAGTAAATGGGAGTGATTTCTGGATGTCTTCTTCTTCAGATTTAGTGTTTGCATAAAGAAATGCCACTGATTTTTGTACATTGATTTTGTAGCCTGATACCTTGCTATATTGCCTAATAACTTCCAGTAATTTTCTACTGGATTCTTTAGGTCTTTCTATGTATACTATCATATCATCTGCAAATAGTGAGAGCTTGACTTCTTCCCTTCCAATTTGTATTCCTTTGATTTCTTTCTCTTGCCTGATTGCTATGGCAAGAACTTCCAATACTATGTTGAAGAGTAACAGTGACAGTGGACAGCCCTGTCTAGTCCCCGATCTGAGGGGGAATGCTTTCACCTTCTGTCCATTGAGTATGATGTTGGCTGTAGGTTTGCTATATATAGACTCCACTATCTTGAGGAATTTCCCATCTATTCCCATTTTTTGTAGAGTTTTGAGCATGAATGGGTGTTGGATTTTTGTCAAAGGCTTTCTCTGCATCTATTGAGATAATCATGTGGTTTTTGGCTTTGCTTTTATTGATGTGGTGAATGACATTGATTGACTTACGGATGTTGAACCAGCCTTGCATTCCTGGGATGAATCCCACTTGGTCATGATGAACAATCTTGTTGTATGCTTTATATTCGGTTCTAGTTCTCCCCTGCCAAGAGAATTAGATCAGTCCAGTTAATTTCGCGGGCCCGCTTGGCCCCGCCCCTAGAAAACCCGCCAGAGTTCCAGAGTGACAGAGTGACAGAGTTCCTGAGTTCTGGAGTTCGAGAGTTGGAGAGTTACAGAGTAGGAGAGAGTGCCAGAGTTCGAGAGTTGGAGAGAGTTCCAGAGTTACAGGGTAAGAGAGAGTTCCACAGTGGAAGAGTTTCAGAGTTCGAGAGTTCCAGAGTTGGAGAGTTCCTGAGTTCAAGAGTAAGAGAGAGTGCTTGCGCCGCCGCAAAGAGACAGCGGAGTTCTGTTTGGTGATTAGTTTGTCTTAGTTTATGAATCGTTGTTCCTGAATAAAGAAATACAGCTTCCCTGCCCAGCCGTTGTCTCCGCGTCTCTGTTACCCACCCAGCAAGAGCCTACGAATTTTAACAAATGGCACCCACGTGGACCTGACCTGCGCATCTCTCAGATAAGTAAAGACAATTTGGCTACCTATGCACTATGGCCTTCTCTTCTGCTTGTGAAGAGATCTCCAAAGGCCTCTGCTCTTTCTTCATGAGACTGTTTTGCTGTTTCTGGAACATTTATCTCTGGACCACTCTGTGGTTTTCACTCGCTCGGGCGAACTCAGAACAGCCAGCGGGAAGAGCCAGCGGGCAGGAGGCGAGGCACAGAGCTGCTGTTTCCACCTGGTTAAACAGCCAGCCAGCCGGCTGAGCCCAGACAACCCCACGAACCGTGCCCGCAGCCCCGCAGCCCGCAGGAGGCCGACGCCAGCACACAAGAGCCCCTGGAGCCCGAGGCCAACACGCAAGAGCCCAAGGCCAGCCCACAGGAGCCGGCTCTCCACCGCATGGCGCAGGGCACTGGACGCGTGATCCCTCCATGCTGCTTGGCCACTGCGAACGGGGCAGCAGACATGGCAGGGCCATGGGGCAGGGCTGCGGCGGCCTATCATGGCCGCCACCCCTGGGCACCTATGCCCACACCTTCTACAAAACTGGCCTGCCTGCCCTCTTGCTATAAATTCTGGAACCATCCCGGGCCTCCCGGACCCCCGGGCTTCCTGCCGAAACTGGGCACACGAGATCTCCAGCCGCCGGTCGGGTCTGAAGACAGACAAGCTGGAGTACACAGAGATTTGTGCAGAGATCGCAACCTGCAATTCCTAGAAGTGAAGCTGCGCGGGAAGCCACCTCCGGATGGTAAACCCCCCCCCCCAACAACTAAGACAGTACAGATTTAAATTCGTGTTTAAAATGACATGTCTTTGTAACAAAGGTTTCTCTCCTCGTGTATTAATGACCATGTTTATGTGTATGTTTAAAGTTTAGTAAACAGTAACTTTAAGGCTAAATTCTTACTAGTCAAAGTTAAATGAAAAAGGTTTTCAACGTAATTCTCATAAAGATAAAATTAACTTACATTTAAAGTCTGAGGTAAAAATTAGTTAACAATCAATATATTTTAACTAAGTTGGTCTAAACAAAAGGTTAAATAGACTTGTTGATGTGTAAAACTCTCCATTACCTTCTCTATTAGAAATGGTAGATCGCACAATGGCTATGCTAATTATTCTCATGCCTGAGGTTTCCTCTCTTGCCCACACCTAGGGTGTGTCTCCATCTTGAATGGGTGTAACAAAAGGTTAAAAAACGTTGTTGATATGTAAAAGTCTCAAATTCCTTCTCTATTAGAAACGTTGGATCGTGCAGTAGATATGCTAATAACAAGTTTTGTTTCATAGTAAGTAAGTTGCAGCCAGCTGCCTTTGGGACTCTAGGCCGTTCCCCGCCCCCATGCAAATGCCCGTCGAGGCAAGTAGCCCCCCCAGAGGCAAGAAATGTTTTTTTTTTTTAAGCTGATAAAGTTTAGCCCACAGAGGCAGATATGGCCCCCTCAGGCCTTCCCTTAGCAGTACACTGGTTCTTGTTACTTACATGTTTCTCCATGTTTGTGCCAGTTTCTTTTTTTAAAAAAATGCCTGTATGATATATTTTTCTGTTCACCCCACACCCTTGATACTATAATCATTTAGTTAAAAAGAAAAGGGGGAATTGTTGTATGCTTTATATTCGGTTCTAGTTCTCCCCTGCCAAGAGAATTAGATCAGTCCAGTTAATTTCGCGGGCCCGCTTGGCCCCGCCCCTAGAAAACCCACCAGAGTTCCAGAGTGACAGAGTTCCTGAGTTCCAGAGTTCGAGAGTTGGAGAGTTACAGAGTAGGAGAGAGTGCCAGAGTTCGAGAGTTGGAGAGAGTTCCAGAGTTACAGGGTAAGAGAGAGTTCCACAGTGGAAGAGTTTCAGAGTTCGAGAGTTCCAGAGTTGGAGAGTTCCTGAGTTCGAGAGTAAGAGAGAGTGCTTGCGCTGCCGCAAAGAGACAGCGGAGTTCTGTTTGGTGATTAGTTTGTCTTAGTTTATGAATCGTTGTTCCTGAATAAAGAAATACAGCTTCCCTGCCCAGCCGTTGTCTCCGCGTCTCTGTTACCCGCCCGTGAAGCTAGCCGGCCCAGCAAAGAGCCTCCGAATTTTAACAACACAATCTTTTTGATGTGTTGCTGTATCCGGTTGGCCAAGATCTTGTTTAATATTTTGGCATCTATGTTCATCAGAGATATTGTTCTGTAGTTTTCCTTTTTTGTTCTGTCCCTATCAGCTTTTGGTATCAGGGTGATGTTGGCTTCATAAAAGGTGGAAGGGAGTATTCCTGTTTCTTCAATCTTATGGAATAGCTTAAGAAGTATGGGTATTAACTGTTTCCTGAAAGTTGTGTAGAATTCGTTTGTGAAGCCATCTGGTCCAGGACTTTTGTTGTTGGGGAGATTCTTAATAATGGTTTCCATTTCTTTGTCTGTGATTGGTGCATTTAGATTTTGTAGTTCTTCTTGGTTCAGTTTTGGAAGTGCATAGGTTTCTTGGAATTGATATTGGTAACAACTAAAAGTCTCTGTGGAGGAAAGTGGCATGAGTCTACTACCCCAGACATGTAGAATGTAATCGGACTACTAGAATCTAAAATTAAGTATGTTTGTCTTTGTTAGGTAGAAAGAAAGCAGAAGTGTTTAATCAACAGGATAGAATGCTCACATCAAATGGGGGGTGGGATGGAGAAGTCTGGCATAGGAGCAAAGCCAAAAATAATTTGAAACTTTCAGAATTACATTCAGAAGTCAATGTTTTATTCTGACACATTGTTCTTGTCTTTATGTAATGCAATATTATGTTATGTCGGCACTAAAATAGATCAGCTTTGCATGTAGACATATTTGTCACTAAAACTTTTGTCTGGAAAAATATTTTTAGATAATTTAGGAGTGGGATTAAAAAGGTCCTTTGTGGAGTATTGGCTTCATTATCTGTCTGTTGGTGTCATTAAGGTAGAGCATTTACAATACATTGATAGTTTAAATTCAATTCAGTACTCATTTTTTCCTTAATATTCTCTTGGGTCATTTCTCAAGCAATAGATTTAGTTAATTGGGTCGATTAAAAGAGTGGTATAATTTTATGGGCACTATCCTTTTTAGAAAATAGGCAAATTGTTATTCATTAGCTCCTCAATTCTCTGGAATTTTTTTTTCTAAGTATAAGGGGTTGCTATTGAAAACTTTGAAAGAAAGTAAAAACTATGAGTTTCTCTTAACAATTTTGAGTATTTTTTATAGAGGCTTTACAAAATGATTTTAAAGGATTTCACTGATGTTTTGACAAAGTGTCACTTCATTTATTTAATGACAAGGAATTTAAGATGCAGTTTATGTATATAACATTCAACATGACTGAATAAGCTATTTTCCTGTCTCCTTTGGATTTCTTTTTATTATATATTAGCTAATTAGTGGCATGGAAGTCCCTAGTTTTTTGTTACTGATTAATTAAAATAATAGGGTCAGATTACATTGCTTGATTTCCATGTGACCAAAGTTGCTGGGTACAACTCCATCATTTGTCGGATTATTATTATCCTATTGTAATAATAGGCACAGCTTTGTAAAGAATTCAAACCCAACCAAATTTATTTCTTGCAATGATTGAGTGATGAGCCACGGAGCCTGCAAATAATTTAATTCCATTCCTGTGACATTCAAATCAATCAGAAGACATAATCTAGGCCAAGTGTTTCTCAAACTGTGAGGCTGTGAGCACTCAGCATTCTTCTTCTACTTAGCATCTGATTTCTTTTAGGTTGATTTCTTTCTACTCTAATTCCATGTTAGCACATTACTCTTTATCTTTTGTTCTCAGGCACCAAGCTCTTTTTCTCTCCCAAAATGAATATTGCTTTTTTTTTTTCCAAGAAAAAGAAGATAATTTAGTTGTGAACCTGTATATTAGGGAAAAAGATAAATATACATTTGACTTGTTAGCACAATGAAAACTAAACAGTTTAGCTTTTGCTGTTCAGTGATATGAGTCATTGCACCAAGAATGCT
Organism: Erinaceus europaeus; assembly: GCF_950295315.1. Taxonomy (NCBI): domain Eukaryota; kingdom Metazoa; phylum Chordata; class Mammalia; order Eulipotyphla; family Erinaceidae; genus Erinaceus; species Erinaceus europaeus. The sequence goes on from NC_080169.1 coordinate 87,396,602, forward strand.
AGAAGAACCGTTTAAAGTTTGGAATATTTTTTAAAAATTGAATTAAATATAAAGCTAACTAAAGGGCTTAAAGTGAAGCTGATAAATGCATTTAAAAGTTTTATGAGAACAAAATGATTCATTTTATTCTGTGAAAGGATGGCAAATTCGGCCTTCTATGAATTCATGCATGTTAAATTAACTGGGCTGTGTCTGCTGCTTGGCATTTCTCTCAGGTCTTGCCTAGAGATTGCTTGTGCTCTTTAGCCATAAAATCTATTCCAGATTTTCACTGGTCTCAAACTTGCATTCTAGCTCTTCTCCAAAGTTTATTAACTAGTATCTCCTCTGGCTTTTCTATGCATGTGAAACTCATAAATTTTTCTACTCCTGCTTTGTTTTGTTTTTCTAGTCCTGTTTGCTGTCTGTCCTCTCTTTTAGACCCTTGAAAGGTCATGTGATCTCAGTTCAGTCTTACCTGAGGTTCTGGAATAGATCCTGCCTAAGTCAGAGGAAAGAGCTCAAACACTGCTACACCAGGGAACACCAGAATAAAAGTACTGTTCATACCCCTCTGAATTTATGGTAAATTGAATTTTACTAGTTGAGGTTCTGCCTTGTTGTTTGAACACTGGTGTTATTCAGCAATAACCTCTCCATATCAATCTTCAATATTCAAGTTCTGTCTAATCATCTGTTGGCACACCCAGTTGTGTACATTCTCCTGCACTAGGAAGCAGGTTCAAGGCCCCAGTCCCCAACTGTAAGGGGGAACTTCATAAACCGTGGTGTACTGCATGAATCTTTCTCTGTCCTTCTATATCTTCTCTACCTCTCTCAATTTCTTTCTGTCCTATGAAATAAAATAAACAAAGAAATATTAACAAAATAAATCTTAAAAAAGATTTAGGACTGGAGAAACAACATAAGGTTATGCAAAAGACTGAAGCCCCAGGTTCAGTCCCCAGCAGCACTATAAGTCAGAACTAAGCATTATTATGTTTTTATGTTTAATAAAAATAGAATAAAAATTATCTAGTCTCTTTGCATCTCTCTCATACTCTCTGTCTCTCTTTGTCTCTGTCTCTTTCTCTCTCTTTCTCTCTCTCTCTATATATACACATATATATACACAATAGTAATAACCAGTTCTACAATCTCATCCATCATTTGTTTCTATGACCCAAAGTTGGCAAGTACACTAATTACCATTTAGCACCAGTCCCTGAATTTTTCACCAGTCTTTTTCTATTTAACTGAAGTCCAATTTTCTCTCACTTGCTGCACCACTGAAAGTGACTCTGTGCTGGATTACTTTTCCCTTATTACATAAACTGAGCGTCATGCTCCATTCCCCTGCTCTATTCCCTTGCACATTCCCTGTCTCTACCTGTACTTAACCCACAGTCCTGCCATACCTATGTCTAATCTCTTTGTGAAGTCGAATCTCACTAAGATATGAATTCTGTTCTACAGTATTATATGCTATGTTTTCATTCTTTTTCTTTTCATCATGTATCAGCATAAAAAAAGTGTTTTCACTTTTTCCAAAGCTGTGTTTTTAATTCTTCCCAGCATTCCACATTTAGTGATCCAGGGTTTTGATCTCTTGATTATTCACATTTTAATCCTATTTATTTTGCTTTTAAGTACACATTGGATTCCCAGAAAATAAAACATCTCTTGATCCTAGTGTATGTACTTGATCATTATTCTGCTTCCGTCTTCCTTATCTAAATAAATTTGTGAACAAAAAAACTATATAATCCACTTGCCATTCCTTATCATTTATTTCAGTTTAAGACTTAAATTATGATCTGTTCTTCCCTACCCATGTTACTGAAGCATTTAGGGTCTAAGAAGTTGACTTGGTGATAGTTCATCAGTTCTCACTATTTATGATCTGTCAGAATATTAATGACACTATTTAAATGCTTTAATTCTTTTTAAATATTCATTTATTTTGGATAGAAAAAGACAGAATCTGAGAGGAGAAGGGGAGAAAGGAAGAGAAGAGAAAGAAAAAGAAAGAGAGAGAGGGAGAGAAAAGCTGCAGCATTGCATCACTGATACTGAACCTTGCCACCTGCAGGCAGGGCTGGGGCCTTGAGCCCAGTCTTTGTGCACTGTAACACGTGTACTCTACCAAATGTGCCACCAATAACTACAATTTCTTGAGTAGCTATTATATGCTTAACAATATCCAAGCTTAATGAACATTTCAGAAAGATTTTCCAAACTACAACTTTTACCATTTTAAGACTAAAGCGAAATTCCTCCAAAATTGGTCCACAAGTGATTAAAATTTCTCTCTGGGCTTATCCAGTCCTTTTTTTTTTTTTCACTATCATGTGCTACATATCATTAGAATAAACTTTTATGCTATTTGGAGAGGTTATTTTGCTCAGCATCACATCTTCATTTGGATATGTAATCTTTTATAATAATCTGTACAGAGCAGTTAAAGATACCATTATAAACCATAAAATGATATGAACAGACCATTTCATGCTCTAATTACAGAGCTCCCCTGTCATATGTGAAATCTCAACTCTCACACACAATAGACTTTCTTCTTTCCAGAGTAAACTGAATTTGTTGAATATTTAGCCAGGAGGTTTTATTCCCAGTACTTTATCTATTATTGATGCTTAATAAAAATAGAATAAAAATAACCTTATAAACAAAGGCACACTTGAATCAAGTTGCTTACAGCTCCCTAGAATTTTCTATTTCACTTTCCTTTGAAAACCAATTGCTTTACCACAACCCCTAGTACCCTTCCCCTGACAAACAGGGATATACACAAACTCAGAAATAAAAGCTTCTATGTGGAGAAACAGACAGTGGTAAAAGATCTAATGATATATTTTCAAATGAAGTATCTATGTCTAAATCTAACATATACCAACCTTCCTTTATACAACCTTCCTTGATTATTCTCAAAGTCACTGTGCCTTGCTTATAAATAATTGTGTTTTTATTTCCCCCACCATATGATTTTAAGCTCTGTCTCTGTGATGCACTATGAACACAGAAAAAATAGGTGATGATTCTGCCTGTCATCCTCTGAAAAAATAAGAAATAAGTAGTTAAGATAAATTTCTACTCTCTTCTCTCTCTCTCTGTCTCTGTCTCTCTCTGTCTCTCTCTCTCTCACACACACACACACACACACACACACACACACTATTATTTAAATTCAGACCAATTCCCCCACAATTTCTTGTTCATCTATGTGTTGCAGATATGAAAATGTAAGTTATTCTATGTCTGCTAGTTGATACTTGGAGTGGGCAGTGGGAGACTGGAGAGCTCTAGAATGCTGAAGAGCACAAAGAAGTAAGGATGTGGAGTTTTTACCTTCCCCACCAACTCTGTTTTGTGTGCAAACTGACCAGATGTCAGTCTCAAGTCCTGGGCTGAGTTCCCACTGTCCAGACCCTGTAGGTCTCAACGTCTGCAACACAGCCCCAGATTCTGTTGATTTCCTTTGTCCTGTCAGCCTTGGGGTGGGTGACTTCCACCTCCTGAGAAGTGGAAGGTTGCATCACAGTTCCATCTTGGCCTTATCCTCTGTGTCACTCCATATTTTTTTCTTCATGGGGGGAAAAATGTATTTCAGAGCCAACAAGGAATAAAGAAACCTTATATCTTACTAACAGAATTTCAGTCTGCTGAGAGGACAAAAAAATAAAATTTCACCTGTTCTAAATATTCAGTGTAGTTTTTGTCTTTATGATGTCAACACAACAGATACTGTATAGATAGAAACATTCAAATAATGCAGTGATTTTATTTCTTTCAGATATACTTTTTATCATCAGATGAAAAAATTAAATGCACACTTTAAAAAATGTTGACATTTGCTTGTTTAACCTCTCTATACCTTACATTTAGTATTACTACACGCCCTTTCCTGCCTCCTGTCCATCTTCCTTTCTCTTGTACTCTCTTCCCCCACCCCCGCCTCTTTTTTTGCTACCAAGCTTACTGATGGGGCTTGGTGCCTGTACTACAAATCCACTGCTCCTAGTATCCATTTTTCCTTTTTCCTTTTTTTTTCTTTCATTTGATAGAACAGAAAGAAAATGAGGGGGAAAGTAGTAGGTATAGAGGGAGAGAGAGAGAGAGAGAGAAACATCTGCAGCACTGCTTCAGTACTTGTGAAGCTTCCTTCCACCACATAGGTGGGGACAAGGGATTTGAACCCAGATGATTCTAACACATAGTAACACTGTGTGCACAACTGGCCAGCTCCCCAAAATATTTCACTTTTTAAAACCTTTGTTTTAATATTTCTGAGACTATTCTCTTTAAAACTATGTTTAAAACACCAAAAATTTATACCTGCCTTTACTACTCCTTATGAGAAAAGAAAGTTGACTTTGCATTTTTCAAAAGATTCACGCTTTTAGTTGTGACCAGATCATCATTGGCCCAAGTTCCTACTTTTCATTTTTACAATGTTCTTTTCTTTTTTTTTCCTTTTTTTTTTCTTTTTTTTATATGTTTGAATTTTTTTTCTTTTTTATTTAAGAAAGGATTAATGAACAAAACCATAGGGCAGGAGGGGTACAACTCCACACAATTCCCACCACCCAATCTCCATATCCCACCCCCTCCCCTGATAGCTTTCCCATTCTCTATCCCTCTGGGAGCATGGACCCAGGGTCATTGTGGGTTGCAGAAGGTAGAAGGTCTGGCTTCTGTAATTGCTTCCCCGCTGAACATGGGCGTTGACTGGTCGGTCCATACTCCCAGTCTGCCTCTCTCTTTCCCTAGTAGGGTGGGTCTCTGGGGAAGCAGAGCTCCAGGACACATTGGTGGGGTCTTCAGTCCAGGGAAGCCTGGCTGGCATCCTGATGGCATCTGGAAACTGGTGACTGAAAAGAGAGTTAACATACAAAGCCAAACAAATTGTTGAGCACTCATGGACCCAAAGCTTGGAATAGTGGAGAGGAAGTGTTAGGGGGGTACTCACTGCAAACTCTAGTGTACTTCTGCATTCAGGTATATATTTTGCAGTAGTTTACGGATACGTGTGAACATAAGCTCTCTCTTACAGAAACTGGTGTATATCTAGGTTTTGGGACTTTGTTAGAAAGTGAACCACCCTGTTTGGTGGTATGGGGTATCCTGCTAGTAGCTGGTCCCAGGCACTGCTTATGGGGGGGGGGGGGCGGCGGGAAGGATGTATGCTTGAAAATTAAAAGGAAGAAAAAAGAATTTTTTTCCCCTACTCTAATTCTTAACCCAAATTAAGTTATAGACACCTCCTTGTTGTCACCGCTATGGCCCCTTATTGGCTGGCCTGCTAAAGGCAGAAAATCCTATTGTTTACAAGAGATGTGTCCGGAGCTCCAAGGCTAGCCGCTTCTCAGTCCGCCATCTTCCGGGAAACCCCCCCCTCCAGACTTTTTTAAAGGATTTCTCAAAAATGAAAACTAGCTCCAAGTCCTTTGATCCAATGAGAGCTATACTCAAGAAGTCTTTGTATCCGCCCTCAGGGTCGTGGTGGACCCTGGAGACTCCCAAGAGGAAGCCCCCGAGCTAAAGTGCTCTCTCCGGGTCCTCTGCCCGCAGCGCTCTGCAACCGGCGGAGGAGCCACCTTCCTGGGCTGGCGGAGGACAATGCCCGGCGCACTCGCCTTGCCCCGCGTGCCTGGGAATTCTGGAGCCCCGCTAGTCTGTGTCACCTTTACTCTAATTCTTAGCCCAAATTAAATTGTAATCACTTCTTTGGTGTCACCCCTTATTGACTGGCCTGCTAAAGGCAGAAAATCCTACCGTTGCCGACGATGCAATCAGAGCACTCGCTGTTAGCGACTTCTCAGGCCGCCATCTTCCTCCCTAATCGTCAAAAAAAGGAAAAAAAAAAGAAAAGAACATGGTAAAAATGAAAAGTAGGAACTTGGGCCAATGATGATCTGGTCACAACTAAAAGCGTGAATCTTTTGAAAAATGCAAAGTCAACTTTCTTTTCTCATAAGGAGTAGTAAAGGCAGGTATAAATTTTTGGTGTTTTAAACATAGTTTTAAAGAGAATAGTCTCAGAAATATTAAAACAAAGGTTTTAAAAAGTGAAATATTTTGGGGAGCTGGCCAGTTGTGCACACAGTGTTACTATGTGTTAGAATCATCTGGGTTCAAATCCCTTGTCCCCACCTATGTGGTGGAAGGAAGCTTCACAAGTACTGAAGCAGTGCTGCAGATGTTTCTTGGTGCCTTGTGGCTGGAATATGCTAGTGTAACCCCTTGAGACTGCCACTCTTGTTGCTTTATAAGGAGGCAAGATCCAGACCTGGACATCTCAGGGCTACGGGACCAGAACTGGTAAACCAGCCTGGGATCTCCTAGCTGGGGTTGGTCTTTGTCTATTGGTCTTGTTTCTGTATTGTCTGAATTCTTAGCCTTTCATTAAAGCTTACAAACCTTTCATTCATTTACTGTGTCAGTGTCGGTTTGTGGGTCGGAACAGGAGGTTCCTTGCAGAGAGAAAGAGAGACTTCACTGCTTGTGAAGCAACGACCTGCAGATGGGGAGCCTGGGGCTGGAACCTGGGTCCTTATTCCAGTCATTGTGCTTGGCCCGCTGTGCTATGGCCTGGCCTCCAAAGCAGAACAATTTAAAACCAGAGTTTCTATACTTAAGCTCAGACCTTGATGACTGTGGAAAAACAGTTGGCGTAAATCTAATAGAGAGTAACTAGTCATTGCTCCAGGCATACCCAGCCCTCTCCTAGTTGGGTAAAGGCTCTGGGAGAAAAAGTTAAAAATAAAAAATGCTATTGAGGGGAGAGTAGTGGATGTTTCAGGTCTTTGGTTTTTCTGTCTGAGGAAGTTCTGCCTATATACAAGAAGCAAAACCTTGCTTGTTCCTGAAATAAATTCCCTTGTAACTTTGTGTGTGGACTCATGACTGGGGCTTTCTACTCAGATCTGAGACGGCTCAGTCCCTTTGTGAATTGCATTTCCCACTGTGGACTTCTCCTTACTGATGCATGTTGAGCATCTATAAAAGTTTCTAGCCACATAGTTAAAGTTACCAAACACTTACCCACACCAGACAGAGCTCAACAGCAAGGCTTTCATGAATTATGTCTCAGTCTCAGATGATGCTAGATCTTTTGCCAAACACCTTTTTTTTTTTTTTTTTTTTTGCTTTTTAGTATGCTCTGTGCTGTAACTTTGAGAAGTCAAGCACTTGGATGAATTACCTTTGAACAAAACATGTGTATATGACACTGAAAGTCTTTGAACTTGCACATGTAGACCCATAAGCATGAATCAATGCAATTTTATGAGGAATAAGAATAATGCTTAATCAAGTTTCTATATGAAAGATTATACTACTCTCTGAATTTAAAACAATCCCTTCATCTTGAGAACTCTTTAATATTTTTAAAATTATTTAAAAAAAATTTTTATTCCTGACAGCAAAAGAAACTTTTCTCTCCTTTTCTGCAGGTTTAAAAATGATCAAAATATGGGTCTCCAGCAGGATTTCTCTGGATGAATAAGCAAAGTTTGCAAGGTTTTAAATTAGTGTACCACTAAAAGCATTGAAAATTACAAAACAAAAACAGAAGGCTAGTCATGATACATGCCCCTTCCTTCAGGCAAGAAACCACATCAATCTTTTTCCCCCACTCTGTGCTGAAATCTCCACAGAAAAATATTGTAAAACCTTCCTTAAAAAAAAAAAAAACTACATAAAACATTTAACATCAAAATAATTTCCCAGAAGATGAGGAAGTTGTGTCAAAGACAGGTCAAGTTGTTTCTTTCCTGAGGCAGAGCTACACAGTTGAATGTGAAAAGTGAACAAAAGCTGATTAGAACAAGTAGGCAGGCTACAGAGCAGAAAAAGCAGGTAGGGTACTCTAGCAGGGGGTGAATTACCAGAAGCCATCTTTAGCTACCTACATTGAAAATCTTTGCGAAGATCTACTCATGTCCTGCTGGGAAATTGTGCAGATGCAGTCACATCTGCCATGTTGTCCCCTCAGGCTATTGCTAGTTCCTGCGAGAGTTGGGACATTCTGGGAGTGCCTGTTCAGCCATGTTGTGCCCTCAGGGCATTGTCTATTCCCCCCCCCCGCCCCCCCCCCAATAGTTGAAGTGCTTTGGTTACTCTGGTTACTCCTCCCCCTTCCCATTCTCAGGAGAGTTATTATACTACCCTGGAGTGCTATGGTTACTCCTCCCCCTTCCCATTCTCCAGAGCTACTCCCATAAAAGTCCTTCTTCTTCTGCACCTCTCTCTCTTGCTGGTCCTTCACTTTGGTGGTTAGACACAGGGAAGGTTGCTGCGTGAGGCGGCCATTTTTGCTACCTCCACGTGGCTCAAGCTGCTTCTCTCTCACCCAACTCTGAGGTGCCAGCGCAAATAAAGATTTGTGTTCCCTCTTCGCTCTGGATCTCCTCTCTCTTCTCCACGGTGCAGCTCGACAATGTCCTATAGAAGAACTTCAAAAACTATCATGAAAATATGCAGGTGCTTATTCACTTTTTTTTTTGGTTGATGAGTTAAATAATATAGAAAAAAATACATATGTATAAGGGTAGTCACGTCAGAGTAATTGGAAATGCTGCTATATAAAACTCCTGAGAGAGATCTGTTTGATATTAAAATAAAAGAAAAAAAAAGGAAAGCCTCTTTTTTATAAATAGAGGACACCACTCTGGAAAAATACTCCTTGAAGTGGCCAGGTAGTAGTGCATCTGGTTGAGCACACACATTACAGTGCACAAGGACCCAGGTTCAAGCCCCTGGTCCCCACTTGCAGGGGAAAAGCTTCACAGTGGTGAAGCAAGGCTGCATGTGTCTCTCTGTCTTTCTCCCTCTCTATCTCCCCCCTCCCCTCTCAATTTCTCTGTCTTTATCGATAATAAATAAAATATAAAAAAGAGAACTAGGAAAACGTTATAAAAAAAAGAAAAAAATACTCCTTGACCCATTTCAGTATGCCATGTCTGATTTTGTGCATGAAATAACAGAATATCTTCCCTGCGGTACATTAAACTGCTTTCCACAGCTTACAACAATTAAAGATATAATTGGATTAAAAACAAGTGAACACTGTGCTCATTCTGTCAAACAGTCATAATGTGCCATGCTCAGAAAATAGGCTGTGCCTGTTTTCATTGATTTATTTCAAACTTCTCTCAGTCAAAGGATCCTTTGAGGTATAATAATTTTCTGCTACAGAATGCAGCAGATACATTTGGCAGGAATGGTAAAATATAACCATTAACATATAAATCCGATTCTTTATCGAGAATACATTTTAAAGCTGGTGACAGGACCTAGAAATCATCATTTAATACCATTACTTTCAACAGCTTTTTCATTTGACATGGATGCTTTAGTGATTTAGTGCCATGATTGTAAAATGTCAGGAGGATTTATTGACATGAACCAGATCAATTTATATTAGAAAGTAGAAACAAGAGCTAAGGCATCCCTTTCCTGACCTATGGTGTACTCCTATTCTAAACAGAGGCTATTGAAGTAATAGCTAATTATTGCCCTCCATATTAGCATTAGAATGTATTTCCCCTTTAAATTATGTTCTAAAATTAAAGGCAATTGTGCTTAAAAGTCACGAGAGAAGCACATCTTTTGTATACATGAATAGAACTAGTTTTCAGTTTCATCAAGATCAGTTAGTAATTCTATCAATTATCAAGTGAGGAGTATATTTCTAAGTGAATCCTGAATATTTTGAGAAAAATACCATTCTATTGAACCATATCAGCTACACTTACAGTGAGTCCCTACTGCCATGTTGATAGTTGTTTCCATGGTAGCGAGACTTACAAAAATAGCTAATATTCTGTTTTGCTAAAAAATGAAGTTCACATGTTTCTTCCAATAGTTTCTATAATTGGCTATGAGAATTATTATTGGGTTTCATATACTTCTAGGCAAGTGTGATGTATGTTGTAGTTTAGGTATATTCTTCTTTTTTAAAAAAAGAATTTATTTATTTATTCATGAGAGAGATAGGAGGAGAGAAAGAATCTGACATCACTCTGGTACATCTGCCAGGGATCAAACTCAGGACCTCATGGTTGAGAATCCAATGCTTTATCCACTGTGCCACCTCCCAGACCACGTTCAGATATATTCTTTTATTTTTAAATTTTATTTAATAATGAACAACAAGTCCATAAGATAAAAGGAGTACAATTCCACACAATTTCCATCACCAGAGTTCTCCATCCTACCCCCTCTACTGGAAGTTCTCTTATTCTTTATCTCTCTGAGAGCATGGGCCCAGGATCACTGTGGGGTGCAGAAAGTGGAAGATCTGGCTTCTGTAATTACTTCTCAACTGAACATGGGCATTGGTAGGTTGATCCATAAACCCAGACTGTTTCTGTCTTTCCCTAGTGGAGCAGGACTCTGGAGATATTGCGTTCCAGGACTTTGGAGAGGTTGTCTCCCCAGGGAAGTCACGTTGGAGTCATGGCAGCAACCAAAACTTAGTGGATGAAAAGCATTAAGATATAAAGCAGAAAGACGTTTACTAATCAGAAACCTAAGGGTAAAAATATAGCTGATATAATTTGGGTTCTCAATTTTGGGAAAAGTTAGGAAGTCTACTTTAGGTATATTCCAAGAGATCCATGTCTTTATTATTTTTGCTTGAGTCCAACAGCTAACATGCAGGTGCATAGCGAGATGGTGTCAGAGTTGGAAATGAGACTAGAAAGCTGGATCAGGGAAGAGTTCAAGTATATTCTTATCTCATGGATATCACAGAGATAGGGCACCTCACCCAGGCTATGTTCCATCGCTGGGGAGCCAGAGATGACCCGAACTGCCCCTGCAGCTACAGACAGACTGTGACCCACATAGTCAATGACTGCCACCTCTCCAGATTCAAAGGAGGTCTCGAAACTTTACATCAGGCTCAACCTGACGCTGTTGACTGGCTACGGAAGAAGGGCAAACGCTAGAAGAAGAAGAACCCAGGCTATCCAGGAAGATTTCCTGGAAAAAGTGATATCTAAGTTGCCTTGAACCACAAGTAGAAGTTAACTGAAGGGGTGGGGGAGACAGCATAATGGTTATGCAAACAGACTCTCATGCCTGAGGCTCCTAAGTCCCAGGTTCAACCCCTGCACCACCATAAGCCAGAGCTGAGCAGTGCTCTGGTGTTTCTCTCTCTCTCTCTCTGCATCTCTCTCAAAAAAAAAATTAATAAAAAATAAAATAAAACAAAAATATTTTTAAAAAGTTAACTGAAGAAAGAAAAAAGTTTTGTCCAGGAAGAGAAAAAAAATGAAAAAGAAAGGGAGAGAGATAGAGAGAGAGAGAGAGAAAGTAATGTAAAGAAAAAAGATGTTCAGTTAGATAATTAAAGTAATGGTAGGAATTCATGGCTAAAACTTATGCAAAAATGCAAAAATTCCAATGTGCCTCTAATCATTCCTTTTTTCATTCATGTGATTTTTAAATTATATGTGCATTTTACATTCCAGTCAACATGTACATTTACTAGCAAGAAAAGATAATATAGTAAAAAGAAATAAGAAGACCTTAGGATTCACTTACTGAATCTTTACAGTGAGTGTCTACAGATAACATTTTTTATATTTACAAGCCAGGATCTTATCTCTATAAGAGAACTGTGTGCCTTGACCTTCTATGGACAACCATATACCTTGACACAGAGCATGATACTTTGGTCGGGCTAATCAAATCATTATCCTAACTACAGTAACTGTGTTAGAACTAAGTTTTGGAATTTGTATTGGCTTCATACTGCTACTGTAGCAATTGGTCATTACTTTAATGACTGAAATACAAAGTTATTATTTTATATTATTATTTGTAAAATATTTTATTTATTTATTTATTTATATAGGAGAGAGAAAGGGAAAGAACAAGATATCACTGTGGTACATGTGATGCCAGGGATTGAACTCAGGACCTAATGCTTGAGGGTCCAGTGCTTTATCTGCTGTGCCACATCCTGGACCACCAAGTTTATTATTTTATAATGCTGAAGGTCAGACTTCCTAAGGTTTAGGTCTCAGTAAAGCTGCATTTTTCTGTGAGTTGGGGAGGTTTTCTTTGCTTGTCTTTTCTGGCTCCTAGAGATTTCATACATGTTTCTTTCTCACAGTTTATGCCTCTATCTTTAGGGCCAGCAAAATAGCACCTTCAAATCTTTCTCTGACTTCTGCTTCTTGTCATGATCGAGACCTGCCCCCACCTTCCTCTCATAATGACCCATGTGATTACACTGAGTTCATGTGAATAATTTAGCATGTTTCCTATCACAAATTCTTAGCTTATTCATATCTACAAAGAGCTTTTTTTCATGTAGAATAACATATATTCATGTTATTTTTTTTTTAATTAATTAATTTATTTATTCATGAGAATGGAGAGAGAAAGAACCAGACATCACTCTGGTATATGTGCTACCAGGGATTGAACATGGGACCTAATGCTTGAGGGTACAATGCTTTTTAAAAAAATATTTATTTATTTATTCCCTTCTGTTTTTTTTAAATTTTTTTGATTTTTTAAATTAATTTTATTTTTGAGAGAGATGCAGAGAGACACACACAGAGAGAGAAACACCAGAGCACTGCTCCACTCTGGTTTATGGTGGTATGGGGGATTGAACCTAGGATTTAGGAGCTTTAGGCATGAGAGTCTATTTGCATAACCATTATGCTGTCTCCCCGCCTATTCCTTTCTGTTGCCCTTGTTGTTTTATTGTTGTAGTTATTATTGATGTCATTGTGTTGGATAGGACAGAGAGAAACGGAGAGAGGAGGGGGGAGGGAAAGACTGGGGGAATATCTTCTTATGCACTCTCTTCCTGTGCACTATCTCTTGACTAAAAGCTAAGGACTATTAAATTTTTTTTTCAATTTTTGAGACCCTCTCTCTATTCTAGACTGAAGTCACAAAAATGTTTATTTAATTAATAATTTTCAATTTGTATTTCTTAAAAATGTGCTTAATGTGTCAAAACAGAAATTCTGATTTTCTTCTAAAAAGTTATCCTATCTCCATACAAATAAATTTTATCACCATTCTCTCATTTGCCAAACTCAGAGAAATTCTTGATCATGTTCTTTCCCACACTCCATATTTTATCTCTTAATTGTCTTATTCTAACTCTAACATAAATTAAAAACCTACCCTTGTCTAACGCCATAGCACTCTAATTAGCATTACTGTATAGCTGGTGAATGCTTATAACGTCCTAACTATTCCTATTTTGAGTAGGTAAAGTGATTTATTTTTTATCATTATTTTACTGAGCACTGCTCAACTGATCTATTGTGGTACCTGAGATTGAATTTGGGACCTCAGAACCTTAAGCATATAACTTTTCACATAAGCATTATTTCACATAAATATCTCTGTTCTAAAGTATATAATTTCCTAAATATAAATCTCACTAAGTACTGATTTAGTAATCTTCAAAGCTTGTTCTTGGATTTTAAGGCACAGCATTACTTTTTAATTTCACAACTACAATATGACACCTCTGTCATTTACTCAAAAGATGTCCAGTCATATTGACTTCCTTTAAAAATAATTTTATTTTTATTATTAATTTATTCATTTGTAAACTTTAAAATTTTTTTAATAGGATAGAGACAGCCAGAAATAGAGAGAGGAGGGAGAGGGAGAGAAGGAAAGAGAGAGAGAGAGAGAGACACCCCTGAAGCTTTCCCCCTGCAGGTAGGGACCAGGAGCTTGAACATTGTGCATTGTAACATGAGCACTTAACCAGGAGAGCCACTGCCTGGCCCCTAATTTATTTATTTGTTTATTTACTTTTGTTACCAGAGCTCTGAACAGGTTCTGGCTAGGGATTAAACCCAGCACTTGTGATGCCTGAGGCAAGAATGGTCTTTTGCATAACCTTTATGATACTAATGCAAGTTGCATTCACTCTTAAGGCCTTTGTGTATGCTTGTTTTTTTCCACTGAAATAATTCTTAGTTTGTTGTCCTTTTTTTTCCCTTAAATTCATCAGAATAGCTTTTCTTAGTCATGCCAGGTTCCCATTTCTGTCCTTTACCACTGCCTCTTTTTTTACTCTCCTAATAACCCCTAGTTTTCTAGCTTCTCTCTCTGTCTCCTAGTTAGAGGACACTGTTTAGAACCTTTAAAATTGGATGCCTCAGCCCTTCTAGAGATACTTTGAATTGTGTGGTCCCTGGTTAACAGTGTCAGCATCACCTAGACCCACTTGAAATGCAAATTCTTGGATTTTAATCCAGACCTACCAAATTAGATTCTCCCCAAGTTATTTTAATGTATGATAAAGTTTAAGAACTACCACTTTATAAAAAAAGTGTATGGAATTAATTATACCTTGTATCCAGATGTTGTGCATTATCCTTAACCTAGCAAGCATGGTAGGTATTTAAATCAACAAATAAATAAATAACAACTATAAATGATGTCATAAATGATATAACATGTGTTCTAGACTTGAATGGAGATATTCTAATCCTAACATACTTCCTTCCAATAAGAGTTAAAGATGAATTTATCCTATAAGTCGTCACAAAAAACTCATGTAATGTCAGAGACAGAGGAGCAGCAGATAGTGTGGTTTGCTGAACTGCTGCCCTAGCAATTTTCTTTTTCAGCCTCATTTATATCGCTCAAAATACTGTAGCGCTGGATGTTTTGACAGGTGTGCTATTTTCACTTCTCTGACTTCTTCCTTGAATTCAAATGTGGTAAAGTGAAGAGGCCTTTTTTTTTTATTAGATGTATTGGCTATTTATAAGATTAGCACACATATTTATTATTTTCCTTGACTTTCCCAGTAAGTGGGTCACTAATGGTCTGCCCAATCCAATTAGGATCAGTTTCCACATGCTGTATGTGAGTCTTTTGTGAGAAGACCAATGTTGGTATTATCAGCTTCTCCTCCCTGTCAGCACCTGAAAGCTACACTGTTCTCAGAATGCAAAGTGCATCTTCTTTATTCTTGACATTTAATCATGCTAAGAATGCTTAGGCACTGAGAGGATAGTCAGGACTGGCTTGCTAGAGAAAGAAAAAGATTTTCTACTCTAATTCTAGTGTGAAGTTGATATATAAGCTGGAAATAAACAATGATATTAGTTCAAGCTGCTCAGAAGTGAGTTATGCCTCCCCCTGGATAGTGTAACAAATAAACCCAAAGCTGCTACTGGAGGTGGATGCTAATTCTGTAGCTCAGGCTTGTTTCTGTCATTATTCTATAATGCAACACTCTGAAGACTCCAGGGGAAAGTAATCTTGCAGTTTTATATAGGCTTAAAGGGCTGCACCTACCATTTCCTTCTCTGTCATGGGGACTCTGGAGAACCTTCCTCTCAAATCACAGGGGCCTAATTTGTGCACATGTCTATGGCTTCCCTTTTGGGACAGCAGGGCACAGCTGGAAGATCTGCTAAATAAAGAAGCCCTCCTTTGAAGGGCACAGCTGGAAGATCTGCTAAATAAAGAAGCCCTCCTTTCCCAAAGATAGTCTTCAGTGACTGAAATTCTCAGCTGTTGTCACTCTTTTAAATATAGGAGTATGACACCCTTTGGGTAGATTTCTTCCTGATTATTTCTTTTCTACTTCCCTTCGTTTTCATGTTTCCAAGGTTATTTAAAATGAGTTTAACAAATATAAGCCACTGCAGAGTCTTGGTAACCAAAGATGCAGACAGATAAAATAAGCCAGAAATAAAAGTATGTATATGTTCTGCTCACCCTACTCAGAGCAACAGGCAAAACAGATATCCCAATGCTGAGTGACAGATGGAGTTTGTTCATGATCTAAAATGTACTTTGTGTTTTGGACGTGGTGAAAAGAGTGGGCAGTTTAGCTAGTATGATGAGACTCTACTTTGGAAACTGGTCTGAACATTAGAATAGTCCAGAAATGATAAACAAAGAAATATATTCACTCTAGGACCACAACATGCAGATTAAACAAATTATCTGTTTACTTTATAGAATATCAGAGATAATAAGCATGACAGATAGAACCATCTATAGTCAAAACATCTTTCCACTTGGTCTAGCTTTGATGATGAAAATCTCCTATTTTTGGAGCCCTTGGCTCACCATCTTTAGGGGGGTCGCTTCACAGGTCTGCAGGTGTCTAACTTTTTCTCCCCCTTTCTGTCTTCCCCTCCTGTCTGCATTTCTCTCTGAACCATCTAACAATGATGGCATCTATAATAACAACAATAATAACTACAACAACAATAAAAAAAAGGGCAACAAAAGAGAAAATAAATAAAGTTTTAAAAAGCCTTAAAAAGAGAAAATCTCCTATTTCTTCACTCCTTTGTATAAGATTATAAGATCTTTCATTATATTTGGGGTAGAGGAAGGAGAAAAGGTAAAAAGTATTATCCAAATATCTCTGCCATTATAGTCTTAGCTTAGAATTATTTATTATCTTTGATCACTTCAAGTATATGGGATCTTATGCAGATGTTCTGGAGACACAAGTTCAAGCGGCATGAAGATAATGGGTCCAGGGGCTGGGTGGTGGCACACCTGGTTGAGTGCACATATTACAATGCAAGGACCAGGGTTCAAGCCCCCAGTCCCTACCTGCAGGGGGAAAGCTTCACGAGTGGTGAAGCACTGCTATATCTCTTTCTCTGTCCCTCTTTATGTCCTCCTCTATGTCTCAATTCTTGGCTTCTTTTCAATAAATAAAGATTAAAAAATTAAAATAAATGAAGTAATTAAAAAAAAAAGATAATGGGCCTAGGGACTTTTATGATGGGCAAAGGCCACAAAAAGGCCATGTTCAGAAAAAGAAAGAAAAGTCACCATCAACTCCTTAGATTTTTACTCTGCAGTGAAAGTCGACTTTTTTTTTTTAATAATTTATTTCTTTATTGGGGAATTAATGTTTTACATTCAACAGTAAATACAATAGTTTGTACATGCATAACATTCCCCAGATTCCCATTTAACAATACAACCCCCACTATGTCATTCATCATCTTTCATGGACCTGTATTCTCCCCACCCACCCACCCACCCCAGAGTCTTTTACTTTGGAAGTCGACTTTTTAAAAGTCCATCTCTGATTATGCTTGTGGCTTCTCATTGCATGAAAATGAAGACAGCCATGCCCAATTTGACTCCTGTCTAATTCTCAAGACTTACTTCACAATTCTGTCATATGCTCTCTTAGGATCCTATACTTTATAGAACCCATTATAATTTTATTTTGATAAGTAACTTAGTAATTATATGCTTAATATCTATTTCCATTAAATTGCAGCCTCTCTGGTAGAAGAGACTTAACCTATCTTGCATTAATGCTTTATTGTCAGGATGTTATACAGAGCCTGCCTCATAACAAGTGGTCAACAATTATTTAATGAATAAATGGAGTAAAGATAAGTTTTGGTTGGATAAAATAGAGTGTTTATAGAAAAAATATGGGAAAGAATAGAAACAAGCAGATAAATAGTTCAAGTATAAAAAACAGTGCATTTCTGTCATTGGCAGAAAAAAAGGGTAGTCGCTGTTAAAAGTCTGTCCAGGATAAAAATGTCCATTTTTAATATATTCAAATCTGATAATTTATTTATTCTAATGCACAAAGATTAGGATGCTTAGAAAATGTTGTGGACAGGTATTAGTTATAGATAAAGGAAATGGTGATCAGGTCTCATGTGTGTTTATACATATGTTCCTGGATACATTTTTATGCTGAGCCAACTCTTTTTTTTTTTTTTTTTTAAGGGCCAACTCTTTTTTTATACTAATTAAAATTCTAGATGACATATAATAATTAATCCAAGCATGAGTGTCATTAGAGAACACAGACAGAATGATAAATTTATGGCAACCTTATCCATAAAAGCTATGAAACTTTAATATAACTTTAATGTATATCAACATAGTCAATATAAAGAACATATTCATGTATAGAGCACAATACTGCACTGAAAAAGAATTTACTAATGCAAGCATGGTTGACTGTGAAAGATACCCTGATCATGTTCTATGACTCTATTAAAGTGTTCTTCAAAACCAAGGAAAACTGACTTGTAAAAGTAAGATAGACATTTCTGGACAGTAATATAAATAGAGAGATAACTAACTGCAAGAGACCATGAAAAAACATTTGGGGGTGAAGAAATTGCTCTATATCTTAACTTAGGTAGTTTTAATCTGTGCATATACATTTGTGAAAATACACTGAACAATAAAGAAAAAGCTGAAAATGTAAGCAAGTCATTTGTATTCTCAAAGTCATAAAAAATAAAATGTACCTTGCTTTTTCTAATATATATGACATTAAATTGAGAAAGAAAGAAATCATCAAAATGTCATATATAATCAAGTGTATATGATTTAAATTGAGCTGGCAGTAAAATGTCACATTCTACAGGCTAGGGCTTTTCCTTTTTGGCATTTACCTCTAACCTATCTAGCTCAGTTGCTGTACTGTCTTACTTTGCTTGACTAACTTTGAAGAAGACCTTTTAGGCCTAAGTTCCTTCATCAGTGTAATATAAGTAATACTTGACTTCTCTAAACATGTCCTATAAGTAGTATAAAAAACTAAAGCTCCTGGGAGTAGGGGTGATAGCATAATTTATGCAATAAATAAATTAATTAAAATAACCTTTCACTCTTGAGGTTCCAAAGTTTGAGGTTCAATCCCATGTACCACCACAAGCCAGAGCTGAGTAGTGCTCTTATAAGTAAATAAGTTAAAATCAAATACAACTCAAATAAAAGGTCATTTTCATATTTTCAGTGGGTGGTTTTGCTTCACTATTTCCTTTTGTTTATAAATTGATAAAGATAATACAATACAACAACAAGGGCAACAAAAGGGGGAAAAATGGCCTCCAGTAGCAGTGGATTCACAGTACAGGCACTGAGCCCCAGCAATAACCCTTGAGGCAAAAAAAAAAAAAGATAATACAACGACTCTAACATACTAGCTTTTATGTACACAAGATTCATGTTGACTTCTAATTATAAGAACAATACAAATAAAGACAACAGTGATATACCACTTAATACTAGTGAGAATGTCATGCATTGGAAAGGACAGTAGCAACAAATGTAAGGTAAATGGATGTAAAGGTAAAAGGAACCCTCCACTAATTTTGTGGGATTATAAAGTGATTCAGTCCCTCTGTAAAATAGTCTGGAGATTTCTCAAAACACTAGAAATGGCCCAACTATATGACCTGGCAATTTCTGTACTAGAGATTTAGTCAAAGGAAATGAAATTATCTCTCCAAAGAGATCTACAAAGGGGCCAGGCAGTGGCGCACCTGGTTAAGTTTTCACATTACAGTGCGTTAGGACCTGGGTTCAAGCCCCTGGTCCCCACCTGCAGAGGGAAAGCTTCACAAGTGGTGAAGCAAGGCTTCAGGTGTCTCTCTGTCTCTCTCCCTCACTATCTCCCCCCTCCCTCAGTTTCTCTTTGTCTCTATCCAATAATAAATCAATAAAAATATTTTAAAAAGAGATCTATGATATTCATATCAGCATAACTAGTAATAGTCCAAACATGAAAGCAACTGATATACCCAATCACAAGTAAGTGACTAATAAAGTTGTGGTACTTATACACAATGAAATACTATTCAGCTGTTCAAAATGATGAAGTCATCTCTCAGTTTAGATGGGAAATGAAAGCATCATGCTAAACTAAAAAATAAGACAAATGTCTGATGATTTCCCTTATAGGTGGATCTGAAGAAAAAAAAAAAAAGGACAGATACAGAAAGGTAAAACACAAAGTGAAACTTGGATAAGGTGTGCTATATTGCATCAGATCAAAGCTTTGGATTGACCTGTTAAAACTCATGTCCAACAGAGAAGCAATAATAGAAGCCTTACCTCCCACCTTCTGCACCCCATAAAGATCTTTGGTCCATACTCCCAGAAGGATAAAGAACCTACTTCCTATTACACTTCCCTCAGTCACTCCAAAGCTAACCTTATCAAAGTAAGGACTACAGAAGCTGAATAAGGGCAAGAGACTGGCATACTTTAATGATGACTCTTTAGTCACTATCAGGCCACCCCATCAGCTGGGGCCCTCTTTGGGGATTCCTGAGATTCCCAAACAGACAAGATGGCCTAGACCTCGAATAGATCCCTCTCTCCATTGTTACTGGTCATCTCTATCAGGAACAACACAATAGATGCCTCTGAGACCCCCATAGGACCTTGCCTTCAGCTTGGATCAACAACAGTAGAGAATTTTCCATCCTCCGAAGGGAGGCTGGATAACAACATACTCTACCATCTGAGGAAGATGGGTCCTGATATTGAGGTAGCTTAGAACGTTCCTACTCACGACCACAGAATGCAAGCTCAGATCTACAGGGATGCAGAGGTCACATGGACTCCTAAGCTGAATATGGTCCCCAGATCAAATTGATGGGCTCTACAGTCAACAGGGCGATGAGAAATTATACCTATATATCAACAAAGACTTAGCTCCATGAGTAATGAACTATTGAAACTCTCAAGCATTCACCCATTCTTGTTTTGTTTGTTTGTTTAATAGTTTCATCATGGAAATAATGATTTAGAAGGCAGTTGTTATATGAATACAATTTCCTATATCCACATTATAAGTGCCTGCACACCACTTCCAGCACCAATTTAAGACCTCCATCATGGAGCACTCATCCATTCCAAACACATACACTTACACACACAAACACACCACACCAAGTAAAACAGAAAACATCTTTGGTGTCTTAAGAGCAGGGATTTTTTTTTTAATTGGGGGATTAATTGTTTACAGTCGACAGTAAAATACAATAGTTTGCACATGCATAACATTTCCACATAACAATACAACCCCCACTATGTCCTCCTCTGCTGCAGCAATTTGTTTTACTAACCTCTGTATTTTCAGCATCTAGAACAGTAATCCTCATAGAAATTTAATGTATTTTTAAAAAATAAGTGGATCTCATTTAATTAAAATATTCTAACTATACAGAGTAATTTGATTTTTTTCCAGAGAACATAGAATGTGTGCTATATTTGTATATGAGTAAGTTTTATCTATACCCTCCATTTATGTATGAGCACATTGAACTGCTTAGAGAATAAGCAGTTATTTGTATAAATGATTAGTTAAATTTAGTTACTAGCTCAAAGGTCACTGTTATGGGGTTTAGTTTCACATTTTTCTCCTCCGAATAATTATACACTTTAAGTCATACTACCTTACTACTAGAACCACACTTCTACTGGGTGTTACACTTCAGATTTGATAAATAATAAAGCCCCGTTGAAACAAAATAATTTTTCTGAAGTTGAAAAAGTCTGCCTTTGATGATGAAGCTTTCATTGCTAGTCAGAGTATGAGGATGGGAATGGAAAGAATTAATTTACAGGGTCATGCTAATCTCTTGAACTTTGTGAGCTGAGGCAACTCATCAGCTCCAAGCCCTCATTTTCTTACCTTTAATTAGGAAAAATTCTATCCACTCTATTTAATATCACAAGGTAAAGAGGATTGTGTAGCAAAATATAAACTGTTTCTTATGAAATATAAAGTGTTTGAAAAAAAAAAAAACACCATCGGATCCACTGCACTGTGAGAGACTGGGTTGAGCTCAAATACGTCTGAAAATCATTTGGGTTTGTGTATATATAGCACGATCCATATGTGCTTTTCTTTATAAATATTTTAAATTGTTTTTAATTTTTTAGATAGACACAGAGAAACAGAGAGAATGAAAGAGACCACAGCACTGAAGCTGTCTTCAATGCAATGAAGGCTGAGTTCAAAATTGAGTTACACAAAGCAGCCCCAAGTGAGCTGTGTTCTGACACCAAAAAAATATTAATTTTAAAGCATTTAAATACTAGTGATAGAGAAAGGGTAAGAGAGAACCAGAGCTGGTGTATTTCACCAAAATAAGACTCTGGGGTTGGGGGAAGTTCAAGTCCTGGAACATGATGGCAGAGGGGTTGAATTGTTATGTGGAAAACTGAGAAATGTTATGCATGTACAAACCACTGCATTTTACTGTAGACTGTAAACCATTAATCCCCCAATAAAGAAGTTTTTAAAGAGAGAGAGAAGAGAGAGAGAGAACCAGAGCATCACATTTGCACATGCAAGGCCAGGGATTGAATATGATACCTCATGTTTGAATGTTCAGTGCTTTGCCTACACCTTCAAGGCTCCAAATATTTATTAATTTATTCTTAACTTTGTTTTAATTTTTATTAGTGATTTAAAATTGATTTACAAAATTGTAAGATAACAGGAGTATAATTCTTCACCGTTCCCACAACCATAGTTCTGTATCACCATTCCCTCCACTGGAAGCTACAATCATTCTCCCACGGTTGCAGACAGAGGTTGACTATTATTACTATAACCATTTGTCTATATTTATGTACACATTTACCTTTTGTTCCCCTATGGTTCTGCACTCTATCCCCTTCCAAGTTACACCCAAACCTCTTACAACTTTCAAATGTCCTTCCTCTTTTCAACTTCTCTCTCTGGGTCCTGACAGAGTTGGAACTCAGATCCCTCTGCTCATCTTCCCTCATCATTTCTTACCCTCTGGGAGTATGGACCAAAAGATGTGCAAAAGATGGGAGCTTTGGCCTCTGTAACTGCTTCTCTGCTAGACATGGGTATTGGCAGGCCGACCCATATTCCCAGCCTGTTTCTATCTTTCCCTACTTGAGGTAGGGCTCTGGAAAGGTAAGGTTCCAGGATGCACTAGTTCTTCTTTGAATGTTTTATAGAATTCATTAGTATAGCAATCTGGACCTGGACTTTTGTTTTTGGGAAAGCTTTTAATTATTGTTTCAAATTCTTTACTAGTGATTAGCCTATGAAGTTTATCTATTTTCTATTGTGTCAAGATTCACAGTTGGTATGACTCTATGAACGTGCCCATTTTCAAGTTGTCAAATTTATTTCCATATAGATGTCCATAATGCTCTTGCATGATCCCTTGTATCTCTGCCTCATCTGTTGTAATATCTCCTCTTTCATTTCTGAGCAATTATACCATACCTTTCTCTACTTCCCTTTTAGTGAGCATAGTTAGTCATTTACCAATTTTATTTATCCTTTTAAAGAACTAGCTCTTGGTTTCATTATCTTCCTGATGGTCTTTTTGTTTTCTATTTCACTGATTTATGCTCTGATTTTAACCATTACCTGTCTCCTGCTGACTGTTAGTTCTCTTCATTGCACCATTTCTATTTGGTTCAGTTGTGTTGTTAGATGGTTTACTACTGATTTCTCTTCTTTATTAATATAGTCTGTATTACTATGAACTTGCTTCTCAGGATTGCATTTGCTGCATCTGATCTAATAGTTGGTTTCTTTATTTTAATTTGTATCAATATAATTCTTAATTTCTTTTTTGATCTCTTCAGTAACCCATGTGTTGTTCAGAAGCATGTTGTTTGGTCTCCAGACTTTAGGGCAGTTTCTTTTCCTTCTTTGGTTGATTTCTAGTTTCAAGCTATCATGGTCTGAGAATACACATGTTATTATTTTCATATTTAGATATTTGTTTATGCTGTATTTGTGGCCCAGAAAATGGTCAATCCTTGTGAATGTTACATGTGCATTTGAGAAGCATGTGTATTTGAAAAGCATGTGTATATCCTCTATGGACATCTAATCTTTGATAAGGGGGCCCTTTTGGGGTGTCTCTCTCCTTCTACGGCAGGGTGGCCTCCAGGGGGAAGGTAACGGGCTGATTCTTTCTCGCTCACGACAGGGGTGACACGAAGTAAAAGACATCAGGGGACTCTTAGCGTGAATATAGAATCTGAGTCCTTAGAGTCCCAGAATCCTAGAGTCCGTTTATTAGCAAAATTGACATGACTTAAATAGAAAAGCAATGGAGGTAATTATTGTTGAAATATGACAGAAATTACAGGTTTCTTAACAGTCAGCATGCCCCTAAGGTAGGGGGCTGGTATGACAGGAATTGATGAGATACAAGACAGTTATTCTCCATAACACAAGCAACTTAATTATCCAAAGGTATTTGAGAGAAGCACAGGGGTTAAACTCGTAGGGTGAGACAGAGAGAAGATGAATATCAAAAGGCCATATAGTTTGGAATTTCTCTTGTCTGGGGTCTGAGGTGTGTGATGAAGTGTGTGATAAGGTGTGTTCTTCTGTGATTAGAAGGTGACTTTGAAT
This sequence comes from Erinaceus europaeus, assembly GCF_950295315.1. NCBI lineage: Eukaryota > Metazoa > Chordata > Mammalia > Eulipotyphla > Erinaceidae > Erinaceus > Erinaceus europaeus. Next base: position 87,420,777 of record NC_080169.1, read on the forward strand.
AAGTGAATCTGCGGCCATGTGGCCTGCAGTTAATGGAGGGAAGTACTGGGGTATCTGTGGGCCTGAGAGTCAAGAAGGAAAGAACCAAGTCTGAGTTTCCCCCCTTATGCTCACCTCGGTTGAGAGAGACTTACCAAGAGGTTATCTTCTCAGACCTCCATCCAAAGATGGGGGTGGTTCTCCCTAAGCTCTATCAGGCTTACACATGTTCCCAACAGGGCCCAAAGTATTAAATGGAAGAAGAAGGCTCTAATCCTTCTTGGACATCTAATCTTTGATGAGGGGGCCAAAAGTATAAAATGGAAGAAGGAGGCTCTCTTCAATAAATGGTGCTGGGAAAACTAGGTTGAAACATGCAGAAGAATGAAACTGAACCACCTTATCTCACCAGAAACAAAAATCAACTCCAAATGGACCAAGGACCTGGATGTTAGACCAGAAACAATCAAATACTTAGAGGAAAACATTGGTAAAACACTTTCCCACCTAAACTTCAAGGACATCTTTGATGATACAAACCCAACTGCAAGGAAGACTAAAACAGAAACAAATCAATGGGACTACATCAAATTGAAAAGCTTCTGCACATCCAAAGAAACTATTAAACAAACAAAGAGACCCCTCACAGAATGGGAGAAGATCTTCACATGCCATATATCAGACAAGAAACTAATCACCAAAATATACAAAGAGCTCAGAAAACTTAGCACCAAAAAAGCAAATGACCCCATCCAAAAATGGGCAGAGGATATGAACAGAACATTCACCTCAGAGGAGATCCAAAAGGCTAACAAACATGAAAAACTGCTCTAGGTCACTGATTGTCAGAGAAATGCAAATTAAGACAACACTGAGATACCACCTCACCCCTATGAGAATGGCATACATCAAAAAGGACAGCAGCAACAAATGCTGGAGAGGCTGTGGGGACAGAGGAACCCTTCTTCGCTGCTGGTGGGAATGCAAATTGGTCCAGCCTCTGTGGAGAGCAGTCTGGAGAACTCTCACAAGGCTAGACATGGACCTTCCATATGATCCAGTAATTCCTCTCCTTGGGTTATACCCCAAGAACTCCACAACACCCAACCAAAAAGATATTTGTACACCTATGTTCATAGCAGCAGAATTCATAATAGCTAAAACCTGGAAGCAACCCTGGTGTCCAGCAACAGATATGTAGCTGAGAAAGCTGTGGTATATATACATAGTGAAATACTACATAGCTATTAAGAACAATGAACCCACCTTCTCTGAACCACCTTGGATGGAACTAGAAGCAATTATGTTAAGTGAGCTAAGGCAGAAAGATAAAGATGAGTATGTGATGATCCCACTCATAAACAGAAGTTGAGAAAGAAGAACAGAAAGGGAAACTAAAAACAAGATTTGACTGAATTTGGAGTAGAGCACCAAAGTAAAAACCTTGAGTTGAGGGTGAGGGAAGATGTTCTGCTTTGAGGGGGTTGGGGGTGTGGGGTAGGATGGGATGGGACACAGTCTGTTGGTGGTGGGAATGGTGTTTATGTACACTCCTATTAATTCGTAGTCATATAAACCACTATATAATTAATATGAGGGGGGGAATTGATTGTCTCAAACTTTTTAATACACAGACCATAGGCTGAGTCTTCAATATGTTGACTTTCTTAAAAGCTTAGACCAGGGAGAACAGAAGCAACTGGTGGCACAGCTATATACAGATAATGTCAAAGGACATAAATTATGATGATGTTGTGTAAGATACAACAAATCCTAACAAAGGGATATTTCAAAGTTAAACCAATTGTCAAATGATGTGACTATAGCAATAACTATCGACTGACTTCTTAAACTCTAAGGCAGCAGGAACCTCCCTGATCCTCTACAGAGCCTATATTTCCCCCAGTCCTGGAACCTCTAGGGTGGGGCTCATATTTGTGCATGCTTCTCTCAATCCATACCAAATTATATCACATCTGCTAATCCCAACCTAATTAAGGCAAGGAGTACAACCTCAGCATGCTTCACTTCAGACTATGTCCAGAGATGTCAGTCATGGAATATCAACCCATCAGCCTCATTACTTGGCTGAGACCTTTCCATTCATAGGATTCTAAAATTCCATTTCAGAGACCTTTCCTTTCATAAGATTCTCTAATTCCATTCCAGGTGGCTCACCTCCTATCAAAGTCCAAAAACCTAGACATAGACCAGGTCCCATAAGATAAAGCATATGTCCACATGTATCCATAAATTAAGGCAAAATATATACCTGAAATCAAAAGTACACAATAGTTTGCATTGTATCAGTATAAAGTTCATAATGAAATAGTGTCTACTTAGACTTAGATACCTTCCTCACCTACTTTATTACACTTCCCTCACTCACTTCAAAGCTAACCTTATCAAAGCAAGAACTGTAAATGCTGAATAAGGGCAAGAGACTGGCATACTTTAATGATGACACTCTAGTCACTATCAGGCCACCTCATCAGCTGGGGCTCTGTTTGGGAAGTCCTGAGATTCCCAAACAGACATGATGGGCCTAGACCTCAAATAAATCCCTATCTCCATTATTACTGGTCATCTCTATCAGGAACAATAAAACAGACCCCTTTGTGGGACCCCATAGGTCCTTGCCCTCAACTTGGATCAACAATGGTAGGGAATATTACATTCTCTGAAGGGAGGCTAGAGAACATACTCTATGCTACACTTGAGGAAGATAGGTCCTGATATTGGGGAAGCTTGGAACATTCCTACTCATGACCACAGAATGTGAGCTCAGATCTATGGGGATGCAGAGCTCACATAGGCTTCTAAGCTGAATATGGGCCCTAGATCACATCAAATCAATAGGGTTTACAGTCATCAATATTTATACACCTTTCCCATATTTGGGAGCTACTCTCTTCCCTGATCCAGTTTTCTGGTCCTTTTTCCAGACATGACATCATCTCCCCAGAGAATAAATGGGATCCACCTGCAATCAGATTTCAGGCTCAGGGAAAAAAAACAAAAACCTAGTATAGTCACAGGCCCTTTGGAATATAACTAAAAAATGCCTACTAGCTATCTACAAAACAGAGACCCCCCCCCCCAACTCTTCATCTGCATTGTTCCAGCCTTTAGATTCATGATTAGTCAACAGTTTGTTTGGCTTTGTATGTTAACTCTCTTTTCAGTGACCAGGTTCCAGATGCTACCATGATGCCAACCAGACTTCCTAGGACAGACAACCCCACCAATGTGTCCTGGAGCTCTGATTCCCCAGAACCCAGCCCCACTAGGGAAAAAGAGAAGCAGGCTGGGAGTATGGATCAACCTGTCAATGCCCATGTTCAGTGGGGAAGCAGTTACAGAAGCTAGACCTTCCACCTTCTGTACCCCATAATATCCTTGGGTCCATACTTCCAGAGAGTTAAAGAACAGGAAAGCTATCAAGGGAGGGGGTGGGATACAGAGTTCTGGTGGTGGGAACTATGTGGAGTTGTACCCCTCTTATCCTATGGTTTTGTCAGTGTTTCCTTTTTATAAAAAGGACAAAAAAAAAAAAAAAAAGAAAAACTAGGGCCTGTGTGTGAAAAGCATGCTCTTTCCCAGTAAACTATCTCCTGGGACCTTAAATCTGTTGAAAATGAGGAAACCATTTTGCACAATTTGTGGGTTATATTAGCTGATGTTTTTCTATTAATTCCAACCAAGAAGACCTAATGAATTTGTCCACCATACTGAAATATGAGGTCTTGTGACCATGTGGCCTACTCACTTAAGCAGACGGAATAACACATTCAGAGTTAATTAAAACCTTCTAAGGGTCTTCAAAGGATAGCTGTAAATACTATACTTTTCCCTTATTTAAAACACTAGCAGATGAAGAATTCTTTTTTTTCTCCTCTTTAATCAATATAGGATTTCCATCTGTTATCTTTGTAAAAATGCACCATGTAGTTCAGAGGGAAAAATAGAATTGGAAAGATTATGACATTCTCTTTTTAATGGTATACAGTATGATTATAGACATATAGACACAGCAGTAAGCTGAGACCCTTTTCATACCCTCCCAATTAGTCTTTTCACCAAATCTTTTACTTTGGTGCAGTATAGGAAACCCAGTTCAAATTTCACTTTTTGATTTCCTTTTCTACTCCTACTTCTTAAGCTCCAACTATAAGTGAGATCACCTGGTATTAATCTTCTTTTTGATTTATCTCAACATAATCCCTTCAAGTTCCATCCAAGATGAAACAAGAGATAACTTTACAATTTTTAACAACTGAGTAGTATTCTGTTGTGTACATATATACTATCTCTGTGATGAGCATTATCCCTAGAATTTAATGTGTGCTATGGGTGAACTCTTTATATATAGTTTAGATATGCAGATTAGGGATGGAATTGAAACTGTGCAGCCAAAGGTAAAGCTGTTTAGGAAAATATAAACAGAGCTGGAAAAATAGCTCATTTTGATACTATTCTGGTTTACCATGTACAAGGCCCAGGTTCAAGCCCAGCCCCTACAGAATTGTAGAAAGCTTCAGCTTATATTCTGTCTGTTTACCATCTATCTATCTATCTATCTATCTATCTATCTATCTATCTATCCATCTATCTATATCCATCGTCCATCTGTCAATCTAACATCTTAAAAGAGAGAGAGGAGTGGATGGTAAAATGAGGCATTTGTGCAGATCAAAAGATAATGAGTTTATTAAACCAGGAACTGAAGTGGACAAATTAGAAGGGGAAATGAGGTGTAGTTCCTAAGGAACAAACTGCAGTCATAGACTTGAGCGCAAGAAGAGCAGGTGAGCATCCTGCTTTAGGACACTGGAGAATTATGGGAGGGCAGTCTCAGCCTGATGCCAAAGAGAATGTGCAAGGTGGAAAGGCTGTTTTTCTTAAACATTCAAACAGAAAATGATTACTCAAGGCCAGAAGCAACAATGGGGCGAAAAATAAACCACACTTACATTTGACAGTGCCAAACAAGAACCTGTAAAATGCTGACCTATTTGTAGGCTGATACTTTGGGATTTCTCACCTATACAAAAGTAGCTCCTTGTGCTCTAAATAGCTTGGCTGAATGTGATGTTTTGGATGACTCATTACAAAGATGGAGTCCTGAAGGGGGTCAGCAGGCAGTGCTTTGTTCTCAGGCCTTCTGGCCTGGCAAGTGAGAAGATCAGTGACTAACAAAGGAACCTTCTGGGTAAAAGAATCCTGGCTATCTTTCACCTTTTCTTTAATTAGTCAATTCTATTGTCTGCTCCAATGGTCTTCTTGGTCTACAGATGCACCACATTTCTGCCAGCTCAGCCTAATGTTAGTTATGGTAAAAGTTTGCCTTGATTTCATTTCATGTTCTGTAGTCTCTGGATCCTGAGCTCCTGCTGATGTAATGAATGACTCAGGTGTTTGCAAAGAGGCATTACTCCTCACAATTTAATTAATTTATTTATTGGGGAATTAATGTTTTTACATTCGACATTAAATAGAATAGTTTGTACATGCATAACATTTTCCAGTTGCTCCTCACAATTTTAATGATCCTTCCCTACCAACTACATCACAAGCTGCGCCCCCAGACCAGCTGGCTTTCAATAAAGCAGAGGATTACAAGGACACAAAGAAAACACACAATACTTTGACTTTACTTTCTCTTGGCTGACTTTGAGGATCCATAGGGTCTGTTTCCTGTCCACCGCCCCCCTCAACACCTCAGTTCTCTATCACGGATTCAGTTGCTGAGGAGCTGGAAATGCTGGCTGGAGATAAGACTGGAGAAATCCTTTCTCTGAGTTCTACGTGTAAGATGAGATATTCTTCCTTCCCTGGAAAATGCTCTCCTAAAGGTTTGCCTGTGCATTCTCAGACATGAAGTGGCTCTTTGCTTCCTCTGTCCCATAATCTCTTACTTCCCAATTCTATTCAATTCTTTCTTTCATTTTTTAATCTTTTTTTCCCTTTTGTTGTCCTTTATTGTTGTTGTAGTTATTATTGTCGTTGTTATTGATGTTGTCCTTGTTAGACAGGACAGAGAGAAATAGAGAGAGGAGGAGGGGGGGGGAGAAAGATAGACACCTGCGTACCTGCTTCACCACCTGTGAATCAACACCCCTGTAGGTGGGGAGCCGAGGGCTCGAACCAGGATCCTTGCTGGTCCTTGCACTGTGTGCTTAACCCGATGCGCTACAGCCCGACTCCCTCTTTTTTTTTTTTTTTTGCTGCTCCTGGTGGCCATCTTTTTTTCCATTGTTGTTGTTGCTGTTATTGTTGTTGCTGCTGTTGTTGTTGGATAGGACAGAGAGAAATTGAGAGAGGGGAAGACAGAGAGAGGGAAGAGAAAGATAGACACCCAAAGACCTGCTTTACCAATTAAGAAGCAACCCCCTGGAAGTGGGGATCCAGGTCAGATTCTGCTTCCCTTGGCCTTTAGCAATATTAGTTTTGTTCTAAAAGTCATTTTGGTGTTAATGACTTCGATCCTTACTTTCCATCTAATGTTTAGATATTTTTCCCCAGTATAGTTGACATTTGTAGATGGAAGGGTTAAAAAAAGAAGGCAACACTTGAAAAAAAAATTGTATTGGCAGCTCAATCTTCTTCAATTTGACAATGGGATGAACAGTGCAAAATTGAAGACTTGTTGGTACGTCCTTCTCCAGGAGCCTTCAAGTCACTTTTATACCAACCTGCTATTCTGAAACACTATACTCCATGGCCACCTCCCCTCAAACTTGTCTTTCATACTGTTTATCAAGGAGTGATGTTTGCTGGACTTATGTCTGGCCTCAAGCCCTGTTTCATTTGAGAGTTTTTCAGATTATTAAAAAAAAGAGGTGATACTTACTACTAATGTTTATATAAGATAAGTCCCACAAATGTCTGCAACCAGAAGCAGCTAAAATACACTCCCTGTTAAATTCATATATGATAATATCATTCACACCATGTTAGTAGTATTTAGAGTTTCTCTAGTCTGTGTTAGATCTTTAGGAGGCTGAGATGGATGGCGCAAGTTAACAAGACTTAATTCAATTTAGTAATTATTTTGAAGGCAATGTGTATGGTAACATCTTGGCACTGAATCATGCAAGAATAATAGTCAATAAATGCTTTATAATAAAAATCTAATTCATTTTTTCCTCGGAGTTCTCTGATTGTTGTTATGAGACTTTTTTAAGAGAGTAAAAAGTAATCGCCATTTTCCCATCACAAATCAATATTTTATTTCAACTTTAAACTATTTCATTTCAAAGAATTTCAAGATGCCCTTAAGTAGAATTTGTTTTTTCTCTTTTTTAATTGGAAAGTTATAAGAAACCATGGCTTATGAAATAGTAAATTACATGCTAAGCGTTCTTCCTTAAATCTTCAAGAAATTAAAGAAAAAGTAAAATCCATGCAAAGGATTATTCCAAGTCCAATCTACACTGTAAACAACTGATCCTAAAAGCAGAAACGTGGGCTGATGGCAAACATGCTTAGTTAGTTCTTAATCTACCAATCTCAGTCAAGACTGAGATCATTTAGCACATCATAGAAGGGGGTTATCACCTAAAATTTAAAAATGAGCCAACACGACGAACATACTGTCTGGAAGTATGCACTTTCAAGTTCCAAAGAAATACAAAGGGGATCTTAGAGATCATTTTCTTAAGAGAGGAAAATCTGACTATTAAGACTTAGTTGCTTGTGCTTCTTCAAAACAAAACTTGATATTGAGACTAGCTTTAAAATAGCTTAAAGCTGTTCCTTTCAACAGTTCATTTCCTTTATAGTGACTTTTAGAGAATCAATGATAAAGACCACTGTGGTAAAAGTACTAAATTGTACTAACTTTGCTCAGAGGCAAGACAGGTGGTTGCCTCCTTGTGTAATTGAGCCATGCTGAGAAAGGTACAATGTTAATTCTCCATCCAGGCTGGTATCCAAGATACTTGCTGGTTCTGCTTCTTGCTAACTATGTGACTCAAACAACAACAATAGCATGGCCACTGGATTTTCCTTTGTGCTGATGCTTTTGTTATAAACACTTTATAGTTATTCACCTGTTTAATGCTTACAATGCTCCTGAGAGGAACACAGAATTGTGGGCTGCATTTTACAGGTAAAGAGATCTGGGAGGCAGGCGATCAGTCCATTTGCTTTGCAGCTCAGAGACAGTAAGCAATCTCTAAGCAGTAGTTTCTTTCTCCATAAAATTGTACTGATTTTATTTACACTACAACAAGGTTAGTGTGTGGATGGGCAACAAAGAATAAAGGAACAGAAACTGGCACATAATAGATAGAAGCACTACTAGTATTTCCTTTAGACAAAAACCCTTTTTCCTAATACCTTCATGATAGAGTCCACAATGATTCATTCTTTTTAGAGGTTGCTTATCTACCAAAGTCAGAATCCAGCTAGGAATCCATAAATAGCAAAGCAATCAAAATAGTCTAATCAAAATAAGCATCAAACAATCCTCTTGCCCATAGTAGTATCCTAGCAGAGCCCCCTGGGAGGCTTGCTGAGAGTCTGTTTACTCCAAGAGAGTTCTGGTTCTAAGCAGCATGGTTAGAAGGTTTTCAAATTCAGATGATTAGAAATGCAAATTAAAAGATGAAGAGCATGACAGGGACCAGAATTGACAGCTGACAGTCTGGTTACAAAGGAGAAAGAAAAGCAATCTAAAAACCAGATAGGATAACTTAAAATGTGTGCCAGTCTGGGTTATGGGAAAGGCAGGAACCCTAATAACAGGTCACTAGCCCTCTGAGAAACCAATCCTGACAACTTGTCATCCATTTTGGTAGTTGCTACTTCTCCTCTATGTCCTGATTTTTGGTCATACTCTGCTCACACTTTTTTTTTCATTAGACTATAGTAATTTATCTTTGCTACCTGCATCTTCATGCAAGCTTAAAATCTTTATATAACAAGGGCATGGTTGCATGTATTTTTGCATCTCTGAGCCTCTCATATATGGTTATTCAATGTATAATCATTGAATGAATGGTTGTTTATTCAACATATTAAAAAGGGAAAAGACAGGGATTTGAATTGATGCCCTCAAAAGAAGACAATAGAATAAATGTTTGAGAAACTTTTTGTTCAAAGTCATTAGAACTTTAAAGTTTTTACTTAAACAAGTAAGCTTCAATAGACTGGAAAATTAATGTCAATGTGAAGCTGATTGTTGCTTGAGGGCTCTGAATAAATTAGGCATTACTCTACCTATGTACCTAATGGTGGGAAGAGAAGATAAACCACAAAAAAAGAAGGGCCCACATCTTAATGAACACTCAGTAAACCTAGTGGAGTAGGAGAAAGAGAGGACAGGCAATAGATATGACTACTAAAAATGATATCACAGTTGTAGCAAAACACAGTTTTTGTTCTATCTTTTTACCAGAAAAGTGAAAACTCCAGAAAAAAAATTGAAGGATTTATTTGAGTTATTATGTAAAGTGATGTTGACTACATCCTTCGAAAGAATGAACATAAGGCAGGGTAATAAAATGAGCCAATTCATCATATAAGTCATGGGGTGTTTATGCTTTAAAGAAGGGTGTTTTAGAAAATGAATAAGAAGATAGACTCTGAAAAGATCAAGGAATAGAGAACCCATGAGTATCAAGACTAGGTTCCTTTTCAAAACCAGGGGAAGCAACAGTATCTGAAAGGAAATAAGTGACTGGGTATTATGAGTTGCTGGAAATGACAGTTGGGGGGGGGGTAGAGAGAGGACGCATCAACTTGGTTTGGGAGATGAATTCATGCCTATTTTTCAAAGTTTGTATCAGAAAAATGTGAAGAACATGGTCTATTGACACATGAATGAATGCTCCACTTCATTTATCAGCCAAGAAATGCAAAGTAAAACTACACTGAGATACCATTTCACACCTGAGAGTATGACTTACATCAACAAATCTGAAAATGACAGGTGTTGGAGAGGTTGTGGAGAAAATGGAACTTTGCTACACTGCTAGGGGAAATGAAAACTGGTATACCCCCTTTGGAAGACTGTGAAGAGTCCTTAAACAAATAAAAATGGAATTGCCTTATGATCCAGCAATACCACTCTAAGGTGACACTCAGACACTAATTAGAAGGGACATATGCTCCCCTATGGTCATAGCTGCATTTTTTTTTATAGTAGCCAAAGGGTAGAAACAGCCTAAATGCCCATCAACAAAAAAGTGGCTAAAGAAATTATGGGATATATACTCCATGGAGTATTATTCTGATCAAAATAGATAATATTGTGTCCCTTTGGGACAAAATAAATGGAACTGGAGATGACAATACTTAGTGAAATTAATAAAGAGATGAAAGACAACTACTAGAAGGTTTCACTCATATGAGGAATCTAGAGATTTACATGAACTTGCCAAATAAAAAAAAAATCCAAGAAACAAAAGTAATTAAACTGTAAGACTTGTGTTATCTTTGGGAACTTAGAATGTGGGGATACAGGTGTGGTGTGTAACTATCCACTGTAATCTTATAATCTTTTGACAAACTACTAATGACAAATAAAAAATAGAAATATCTTAATTGGCACACAGTTAAGAACAACTCTTTGGATTTCTTTTTATAACTTGGATTTCTTTCTATAACTCAGGACAAATGAATAATTTCTGTGTACCTAAGCAAGCAGGGAGATGATGAAGTATTGCACAGACCTATACTTTGAGGCACAGCACATAAACTGTGCCTGAGTTGGTCATGACAGTGAACTCAGACACCATGCAGCCTTAAAATGAGTGACTGAGAAGGCTTTACTGAAAAAGAAAACCAAATAGGAAAAATATACTTAACATTAATACATATAAATGGCTATATTTTCCAGATACAGGGAGATACAATCTCAGCTTATTGGGTGACCTTAGTCACCTGGCTCAAAGAGAGCTTCATTGATATCCCCATTTCACCACATCAGGGTTAATCTCAATCTAAAAGTGACCACCAAGAACACATAAGAAAGCACAGTCTATCTTTAATCATTATCAGGCCATCCCATCAGCTGAGACCCTATTCGGGGAGTCCTGAGATTCCCAAACAGACATGATGGGCCTAGACCTCAAATAGATCCCTCCATCCATTGTTATGGTCATTTCCATCAGGAAGAACATAACAGACCCCTTTGTGGGCCCCTATAGGACCTTGCCCTCAATGTGGATCAACAACAGTAGAGGATCTTCCATCCTCCGAAGGGAGGCTGGACAACATACTCTATTTACTATCTGAGAAAGATGGGTCCTGAAATTGGGGCAGTTTGGAATGTTCCTACTCATAACCACAGAATGTGAGCTCAGATCTACGAGGATATACAGGTTACATAGGCTCCTACGCTGAATATGGGCCCTGGATCAGATCAAATTGATGGGGTTTACAGTCAACAATATTCATATACCTTTCCCATATTTGGGAGCTACTCTCTTCCCTGATCCAGCTTTCTGGTCCTTATTCCAGACATGACATCATCTCCCCAGACAATAACTTGGATCCACCTGCATATCAGATTTCAGGTTCAGGAAAAAAAAAAAAAAAGCAACCTAGTATAGCCATAGGCCCTTTGGAATATAACTAAAACATGCCTACTAGCTATCTACAAAATGGAGGCCCCACAACTCTTAATCTGCACTACTCTAGCCTTTAGGTTCATGATTAGGCAACAACTTGTTTGGCTTTATATGTTAACTCTCTTTTCAGCCACCAGGTTTTAGATGCTACCAGACTTCCCTGGACAGACAATCCCACCAGTATGTCTTGGAGCACCAATTCCCCAGAACCCCACCCCACTAGGGAGAGAGACAGGCTGGGAGTATGGATTGACCTGTCAACGCCCATGTTCAGTGGGGAAGCAATTACAGAAGCCAGACCTTCCACCTTCTGCACCCTATAATGACCTTAAGTCCATACTCCCAGAGGGTTAAAGAATAGGAAAGCTATCAGGGGAGGGGATGGGATATGGAATTCTGGTGTTGGGAATTGTGTGGAGTTGTACCCCTCTTATTCTATGGTTTTGTCAATGTTTCCTTTTTATAAATAAATTAAAATTAAAAAAATAATAATAAAAAACAAGGGCGACAAAAGAAAATTAATTAATTAATTAATTTTTAAAAGTTATCCTGTTTCTGTCAACTTATGCACAGTTATGTGAATTGAAATTCATTAAAAATGAGAATGGGCAAAACACTTTTTATTTATATCGCTCTAGTGCTTTTTTAGTAGTGATTTAACAGAGTTTTATAAAATGATAAGATTCCGTGGGTATAATTCACATGCATCCATGACAAAGGCAAGTCACTACACCCTCCACCAAAGTTTCCTGCCCTCCCAACCACACCCTCCACCAAAGTTTCCTGCCCCCCCAACCACTACTACAGTTGTCACAAATTCCAAGAGAAAAGTTGGTTACTTATCACTTTTTTATTAATGATATAGTAAGGATTTTACAAAATGATAAGATTTCAGAGGTATAATTTCACAACCATACATACTGACTGTAAATCAAAATATCATTCACCAGTTTCATGTTCTCTCATAACCATTACAATTCTCACAAAATCCAAGAGACAACTTGGTTACCCTTTCTTTTACTTGCATACAAATGAAAAAATGTTCCAAGTTACTTATTTTTCCTAAGAAAAATGCAAATAAAGACCACAGTGGGATACTACCTCACACCTGTGAGAATGGCTCTCCTCAGCAAATCAAGAGATGACAAGTTTTGGTGAAGGTATGGAGAAAAAGAACGCCTGATAACACTATTGGGAATGCAAACCACTGCAGCTCTAATAAATAAAAATATAGAGATTCTCTAAAGAACTAAAATATGGAATACCTTATGATCCAGTAATACCAGTAATACCACTCCTAGGCATATATCCAAAGGACAAAGAAGCACTAAATCAAAAGGACAAATGCATCCCCCCCATTCACAGTTGTATTATTTACAATACCCAGTGGGCAACCTCAGTACCCACCAGAGACTACTGGATAAAGAAATTATGGACCAAGCTTTGAGTGCGTGTAGCTTCAGTGCTGTTGGCTTCCCAAGGATAGCCTTGACCTTCCTCCTCTACAAAGTTTCCTAAGGTTTATGATATGCAGTCACTTCCTCTGCTGACTCCGTGACAGCCCACATCAAGACAAAGGTCAGCTACGCCTGTGACAACTCTTCACAGAAAGCACTAGGAAAAGCAAGAATACTTTCTGTTCTTCCCATTTCCATAATCATGAATTTCATTCTGCTTTCAGGCAGATGCCTGGCAATGTAACAAGGGGGATTTAAATAAGCTGAAGGCTTCTGGTTCAGCTCATTTTCTTTGCTTTTATAAAATTGGTTTCCGTTGCTGTTCATTCACGTTTTATACCCTTAATGGGCTATATTTAGTTTCTTTATTTTATAGTTTTTAGAGACAGAAATTAAGTTTTCATGCAAAATGAAACCTGTGAAATTTCTCTTTTCCCAGGGTGAAAGAACTCACGGAGTACCTGGAGCAATTTTGCAAACTGCTAGAAGCAAGAATCAAGTTTAAACAGTAAATGCAGATTTATGCCTAGAAATTGTCCAACAAATAGCATTCTAGAAGTCAGTAAGAATGGAGATTTTTTGCCTCTATAAGACTCTCTAAAGTAAAGCTGGACCAAACAAAACTATCATACCACCAAAGGAGGACACTTCTTCTTCTTCTAGCGTTTGCCCTTTTTCCGTAGCCAGTCAACAGCATCAGGTTGAGCCTGATGTAAAGTTTCGAGACCTCCTTTGAATCTGGAGAGGTGGCAGTCATTGACTATGTGGGTCATAGTCTGTCTGTAGCCGCAGGGGCAGTTCGGGTCGTCTCTGGCTCCCCAGCGATGGAACATAGTGGCGCACCAGCCATGGCCTGTTCTATAGCGATTGAGGAGGGCCCAATCATATCGTGCTAGGTCAAAGCCGGGTTGACGCTTGCAGGGGTCTGTGATGAGGTGTCAAACACCAATTCAAAGAGACATATGCACCCCTTTGTTCATAGCTGCATTATTCACAATAGCCAAAGAGTGGAAGCAGCCTAAATGTCCATCCACAGATTACTGGCTACTGAAGATATGGATTATATATTCCATGGAATATTACTCTACAATAAAAAAATTCACTTTTTCTTCATTATGAAGTGATTGTCAGTTTTTTTTTTTAAAAGAACACTAATTCTCAGAACATGTCTAGATACCTAATAAATTAGATGGTGACATAGATGACCTAATATTTCATCTTTTTATCTTAATGATGCAATCATTTTGGGTACAATGAATTACTAGAATAATGACACATGTTGACTATAGGAGGTTAGTTCATCTGTAATCAGCAGAGAAAGCCCCTGAATTACCTCATTTTCTTTACATTATTTTTTGTTGCCATTTATGTCAGCTGCCAGAAGACTGGGTGATCTCTGTTATTCTTTTGCCAAAGAGTTGAGGTACATATACATTTTAAAACACTCCTTTGTGTAGCATATTTAGTCCCCCAGTTCATTGCAGATATTTGATTTCCCAGAAGACTCTCTTTGTTCTCAATCTGGTGACAGGATTTTTTCTTTTTGTTGTAACTCTGTAGCATAGTGTATCAGTTCCATTTCAGATTAAACATGAGGGTAATCCAGGATCACTATCTAATTTCTGTTTGTATATGAATTGTGATTTCTCCTGGATAGTTCCTGAGACTAATTTTATTTTTTAAATTTATTTATGATTTAATGTTAATTTACAAAATTATAAGATAAGAGGAGTATAATCCCATACTGTTTACACCACCAGAGTTCCAGTGGAAACTGCAGTAGTTCTCCTAATGTTACAGATATGGGTTGAGTTTTTATATTTACCTCTATTATCTATTGACTATCAGCTATCTAGCTATTTTTTGTTCATTTTTTTTCCTACAGCCCTGCTCTCATTTTCTTTCTTTTTTCTTTTTTTTGTAAGTGATTTAATATAGATTTACAAAATTATAAGAGTATCCATATTGGAAGACTGTATGGAGAGTCCTTAAACAAATAAAAAGATAATTACCCTATGACCCACTGAGACCACTCTTGGGGCATTTATCTAGTGGACACTCCAGTACCACTTAGAAGGAACATATTTTATTGTCTGTGCTTCATCACTCTGGGTCAACTTTTTCAGATATAAGGATAGATACAGAGATAGAAATCCAGGGAGACAATAAGATATCACAGTGATGAAGCTTCTTCCAGTGTAGTGGGGGTAGGTTTGAACCTGTGCCATGTGCATGGTAAAGCTGGAACACTATCCAAATGAGACATTTTCCTGGCCCAATTAAGTAAATCTGAAGAGTGGTGTAAGAAAGGTGTCTAGTTTTATTTTTCATATGTGAAAATATAATTTTCCCAACTCCATTTATTGAAGAAACTGTTTTTGCTCCCCTGAGTATACTTGGCAGCTTTATCAAATATTAGCTGACCATATATGCTTGTGTTTATTTCTGGGCTCAAAATTTTGTTATGACATCTACTTAAAGTTTGTTTAGAACAGCAGCCAGAGTGGTGGGTCTAAATGCACTATTTGAAAGACCATCTTTAGAAAGCATAAAACCTCAACAGAGATGGAGTGAGAAGTTGAAAATACTGGCATCAAGCTTTGTAGCTATTTGAAGTGCCATGTGCTGTTCTTTTTCAACATATACAAATTCACATGAATTTTCATTTCAGCATAAAATAGCATACTTATCTTAATATAAAACGTGTTAAATTAATTAGACTCCTCTATTTCACAACCATCAAGTTTCTCAAGAAAATTATACTCTAGGAAAAACACCAAATCTTCCTGGGAATTTTTATACTTGTTGGCACAGGAATGAACAATCCTATTTTAAGCTGAGGAAAAACACTGTAAGAAGAAATAAAATAATGGAATACTTTACTTAGTATGAAGAGAGCATGATAATATCTCAGATATTTTTTAGCTGGAGAATGAACAGCAAAAAATACAATTAAAATCCACCATCCACTGTAAACATGGCAAAGAACTCAAGAGAAAGTTTGTAAAACTATAGTTATAAGATGAAATTATTTAAATTGTTTAACCTACTATCTCAAATTTTTCTGATTAAGTAATGATATCTAAACCAGTATAAGAGTAAACAGACTCTTTTATATCTTAGAGAACACAGCTAAGGAATTATTGCTTTTGTGGCTGGACAGTGGCACACCTGGTTAAGCACACATAGTACTATGCAGAAGGATCCGCTCAAGAACCCAAGTTCTACTCCCCACCTGCAGGGGGAATGCTTTGCAAGTGCTGAAGCAGTGTTGCAGGTTTCTTTCTGTCCTTCCCTCTCTACCACCCCTTTCCCTCTAGATTTCTGGCTGTCTCTATCCAATGAATAAAACATAGCATATAAAAAAAGGAAGTTTAATAAGAAAGGAAGAAAGAAAGAAAGAAAGAAAGAAAGAAAGAAAAAGAAAGACTAGCTGGTGAATTTTGGTCATAGTACATTTTCATCCTATAGGCTTTGCCTTTCCCAGATATTTTCTGGAAATACATTTCTACTTGAGGTTTCCAAATTGGGTTGGGTACACTCCTAGGCTATTTGTTAATACTCATAACTCTCAGCTCTTATGTAATTATTTATTTTTTCCATAATCCTCTAGATAGTTATTTTTCTGGAAATGTCAAAATTGCTCATTGTGGAATTCTTGCCCAGTGTCTGATATATAGCCAATAACCACAGAATAATAAATAAAATAAGGTTTGGGATACCAGGTCATAGCCATGGAATAAAAGCAACTGAAAAATCATGCTAGGTAACACCCAGATAAAGCAATGACCAAAGAGCCAGGATATTACAACATTGAAACTGCAAGGTTTGAAGAAAATCGCTGAGCCATAGGTAGGTGCACTGCATGGTTAAGTGTGCACAGGAAAAAACTTTACAAGGACAGTTTGAACTGGAAGCTGGAAGCAGTTAGGTGGCAGCATTTTGAGACACAGAGTAGAACTCACAGGCTGGGGAAAGGAAGGCAAAGAAAAACGGATCATGCAGCCCACTCAAATAGTGGTAGTGGGATGCCAGAGACCAGAGTAAAGTCTAAAACAAGACAATAAGAATTCACTTTGTTCAAATTTATGCAAAGCAATTCGAAAGATGTCTCCCACCATGACATATTAAAAAACATAGACAGCGCCACCTATTGTCTTAATGTTTTACTTGAACAAAACATTGAAGGAAAAAAGGTAGATGTTGAAACTAGCAAGAACTTGGAAAAACATGTCTGCGTTCAAATTCAGAAAACTTATTATGAAGGCAGTTCAAGTCTCCACCATAACATACAGTCACAAAATAAGGACCTCAGATATCACTTCACTGAAGAAAACTCTGAATAGAGTGCATGAAGTGAAGGATGCTTTGGAGGGAGTGAAAACTTGCAGAAGAGGCTTAGTAAGTAGAATGATTCAGCTGCAGGAAAGAATATTAGAGTTAGAAAATAACAACACTGCTCTCATTGAGTGCAAAGCTGTTGGAATGGAAAGATTCATTAAAAAGTGAAGCAATTCTCAGTGAAATAGCAGACTCCATTAGAAGAAGAATGTAAGAGATATTGGCATATGAGGGGTGGAGCCAAGATGGCGACTTGCAAGCAGTGGCTAGCATGAACTCCAACAAACAACAACTTGTGATGGGGATTCTCTGGATAGGGTTCCAGATGCTAGCATGATGCCGACCAGACTTCCCCAGACAGACAACCCCGCCAATGTATCCTGGAGCTCCACTTCCCCAAAGCCCTTCCCCACTATGGAAAGAGAAAGACAAGCTGGGAGTATGGGTCGACCTGTCAACACCCATGTTCAGTGGGGAAGCAAATACAGAAGCTAGACCTTCCACCTCCTGCATTCCGTAATGATCCTAGGTCCATACTCCCAGAGGGATAAAGAGTAGAGAAGCTATCAGGGGAGAGAAGGGGATACAAAGTTCTGGTGGTGGGAACTGTGTGAAGTTGTACCCCTCTTCTTATTCTTTTTTTTAATTTTCCCTTTTGTTGTCCTTGTTGTTTAACATTGTTGTGGCTATTGATGTTGTTGCTGTTGGATAGGACAGAGAGAAATGGAGAGAGGAGGGGAAGGCGGAGAGGGGGAGAGAAAGACAGACACCTGCAGACCTGCTTTACCACCTGTGAAGTGACTCCCCTGCAGGTGGGGAGCCGGGGGCTCGAACCAGGATGCCTACTCTGGTCCTTGCGCTTTGCGCCACGTGCGTTTAACCTGCTGTGCCACTGCCTGACTCCCAGTTGTACCCCTCTTATCCTATGGTTTAGTCAATGTTTCCTTTTTATAAATAAAAAATTAAATTAAAATTAATTAATTAATTAAAAAAGGAAAAAAATCTAGCATACAAAGGTAATACTATTAGCCTCTGTAGATTTCTCTTCTCAAGCCTTAGAGACAAGAAGGGAATGGAATAACATATTTACAGTACTAAAAGAGAAGAATTTCCAGCCATGAACATTCTACCCTGTTAAATTATCCTTCAAGTCTGAAGGAGAAATTAAAACTTTCCCAAACTTACAGAAACTGAAGGAATTTATTATCACACCAAACTTGCCTTGCAAGAATTAGCGAAAGGATTCTTACATGAAAAGAAGCAAACAAAGTCCAACTCTAAATGAGCTCATCAATGGGAGAACAAACAACAGAATTGGGACTACAAACAACAGCAACAAAAAGAGCAAATACATTGGAAATGGGAAGACAGAATGGACAGAACAGTATGAAAAATATAGCTGAACCAAAGCCAAGTATCAAAGGCTAGATACAAGACTAGAAAACCTAAAATCCAATTTTTTCCCTCACCTTGGTTGGAACATGAAGGAAAAGTATTGAGTAGGATGAGTCAGGAAGAGGGAAATTAGTACTGGTTGACATCACACATAGGTGCAACTTGGGTGGCAGAGTCAGAAAGAGCACAGGGTAGAACTTGGACCAAAGGTTGGGTACTGCACTAAAGCAAGGAGCTTTGAGAAAAGGATGGAAATGGGACTGGGGGTGGAGCTTGGGGAGATTGGAGTCCTAAATTGGGGGTGAGAGTGTGCTGCAGTTATCTATGATGCAGAGGTAGGAAATGGTGCCTATGTGTAGACAATTGTGTTGTAAACCATTAACTTCCAATGAAAACGCAAATAAAATAATAATTTTTGAGATAATCTAACCTGACATGAAGGCAGAGGACATGGTAATCTGACCCAGGTTGTACTGGGTCTTAAATATTAAGTTAAATGAGGTTGCAGAGGTGGTTGTATGTTGGACAGAGGGGGTTCAAACTGCTTTGAATGGTGAGGTGATATGGTATCTCTGGTGGCAAGTGTAGCATGGGTTGGAATGGAAACATAACTGGAGACATGTCTCTGATCTCCCTCTCTGTGTGGAAGACAGTAGGTGGGAATTGGAGTGCACCAACATGCAGCCTGTTTATGGTAGATAGGAAAATAAGGGGAAGGGGCTTGAAGAGAATAATTTACAAATGGCAACATACTATCATATTATTTGAGGTGGGGGGAAAGATATTTGATTGCTTTTCATCCCTATATATATATATTTTTTTTTTGCCTCTAGGGTTATTGCTGGGGCTTGGTGTCTGCACTACAAATCTACCGCTCCAGTAGCAATTTTTTGGATAGGACAGAGAGAGAAATTGAGGGTGTAGGGGGGAGACAGAGAGTGAGAGAGAAAGACAGATACCTGCGAACTTGTTTCACTGCTTGTGAAACAGCCCCCACCCCCTGTAGGTGGGGAGCTGGAGGCTTGAACCTGGATCCTAGCACTGGTCCTTGCACTTCGTACTATGTGCATTTAATCCAGTGCACTATTGCTTGGCCCCTGCTTTTCACCCTTCAAATTTCAGGCAAAAAGAGATAGAATATGGGTGGAGAGACAGAATAGAGAGGTGCTCAGCTCTGGCTTATGGCGGTGCTGGAAATTGAATCTGGGAACTAGAAGACTCAGACATGAAAGTCTTGCATAACCATCATGCTGCCTCACAGAGAATTCTTAAGCAATGTTCAAGGTCACTCCTTGTGACATTTCCTAATCTTCCCAGTCAGAGATGAATATTCCATCATCATGGGAATTAAGCAGTAGCGCAGAGGGTTAAGCGCAAGGACCAGCAAAAGGATCCTGGTTGGAGCCCCCAGCTCCTCACCTGCAGGGGAGTCGCTTCACAAGCAGTGAAGCAGATCTGCAGGTGTCTATCATCCCTACCCCTTCTGTCCTCCCCTCCTCTTTCCATTTCTCAGTGTCCTATACAACAATAGCGACATCAATAATAATTACAACAAGGGCAACAAAGGAGAATAAAAGAGAATAAAATAAATTATATATATATATATATATATATATATATATATATATATATTCCATCACCTATAGTCATCCTTCACATCTGTTAGGCATTAGCCTAACTCCTGCCTAGGAGCTTCATTGGGGCTAAGGCATGTTTATCCATCTTATGACCTGACTTCTGCCAGCAAATTGCATGTGTTCAACTGAATTTGAAGAATGAAAGAATTTGATGAAGAATAAATATTAGTCTACTTTGGCATTTCAAACTCCTTTTTTTGTGATAAGTAAGAGATCTGTAGGGGCATAACATTTAAGAGCATTAACCTTTACTGTATAGAAGTCTTATTTACATTTTTGTAAACAATACATGAGAAGATCATAAGAGAACAATTTCATATGAAAACGAGCAAGGCCCCATACCTATGGACATCTAATCTTTGATAAGGGGGCCCAAAGCATTAAATGGAAGAAGGAGGCTCTCTTCAATAAATGGTGCTGGGTAAACTGGGTTGAAACATGCAGAAGAATGAAATTGAACCACTTTATCTCACCAGAAACAAAAATCAACTCCAAATGGATCAAAGACCTGGATGTTAGATCAGAAACAATCAAATACTTAGAGGAAAACATTGGTAAAACACTTTCCCACCTACACCTCAAGGACATCTTTGATGAATCAAACCCAATTGCAAGGAAGACTAAAGCAGAAACAAACCAATGGGACTACTTCAAATTGAAAAGCTTCTGCACATCCAAAGAAACTATTAAACAAACAAAGAGGCCTCTCACAGAATGGGAGAAGATCTTCACATGCCATATATCAGACAAGAAACTAATCACCAAAATATATAAAGCGCTCAGCAAACTTAGCACTAAAAAAGTAAATGACCCCATCCAAAAATGGGCAGAGGATATGAACAGAACATTCACCTCAGAGGAGATCCAAAAGGCTAACAAACATGAAAAACTGCTCTAGGTCACTAATTGTCAGAGAAATGCAAATTAAGACAACACTGAGATACCACCTCACTCCTGCAAGAATGGCATACATCAAAAAGGACAGCAGCAACAAATGCTGGAGAGGTTGTGGGGACAGAGGAACCCTTTTACATTGCTGGTGGAAATGTAAATTGGTACAGCCTCTGTGGAGAGCAGTCTGGAGAACTCTCACAAGGCTAGACATAGACCTCCCATATGATCCAGTAATTCCTCTCCTGGGGTTATACCCCAAGGACTCCATAATACCCAACCAAAAAGAGGTGTGTACTCCTATTTTCATAGCAGCACAATTCATAATAACTAACACCTGGAAGCAACCCAGGTGCCCAACAACAGATGAGTGGCTGAGAAAGCTATGGTATATATACACAATGGAATACTATACAGCTATTAAGAACAAGGAACCCACCTTCTCTGACTGATCTTGGACAGAGTATGGGATGATCCTACTCATCAACAGAAGTTGACTAAGAAGATCTGAAAGGGAAACTAAAAGCAGGATCTGACTAAATTGAAAGTAGGACACCAAAGTAAAAACTCTGTGGTGAGTGGTAGACATGTAGCTTCCTGGGCCAGTGGGGGGGTGGGGGTGGGTGGGTGGAATGGGACACAGTCTTTTGGTGGTGGGAATGGTGTTTATGTACACTTAGTAAAGTGTAGTTAATTAATATGAAAGGGGGAAAATTAATTGTATGTCTCGAAGTTTTTAAAACACAGACTGAGTCATTTTAACATATAGGATGTGTATTTGATATGCAGACTCTGTCAAAAGCCTAGACCAAGTAGATCTGAGGCAACCAGTGGCACAGCTACATACAAGATACTGGGTACTACACAGCAAACCCTAACAAAAGGATTTTTCAAAGTTAACCCAATTACCAAATAATGTGATGATAACATCAACTATCCACTGTCTTTTTGAACCCTAAGGCAGCAGGAACCTCACATCTCCACTATAGAGCCTATATTTCCCCCAGTCCTGGAACCTTAGGATAGGGCCAACTTTCCCGCATGTCTTTCCCAATTCATATCAAATAATATTGCATCTGCCGATAGCAACCTAATCAATGCAACGATTGCCACCTCAACATGCTTCAGCTCAGACTGTGTCCAGAGACTTCACATGTGGAATGACAACCCTTCAGCTTCATTACTCGGGTGAGACCTTTCCTTTCATAGTATTCTCTAATTCCATCCCAGGCGGTTCACTTCCTAATAAAGTCCCAAAACTTAGATATAGACTAGGTTCTGTGAGAGAGAGCATATGTTCACATGTATCCATAAGCTAGTGCAAAATATATACCTGAAAACAGAGGTACACTAGAGTTTGCAATGAGTACCCCCATAACACTTCCTCTCCACTATTCCAACCTTTGGGTCCATGAGTGCTCAACAACTTGTTTGGCTTTGTATGTTAACTCTCTTTTCAGCCACCAGGTTCCAGATGACATCAGGATGCCGGCCAGGCTTTCCTGGACTGAAGACCCCACCAATGTGTCTTGGAGCTCCGCTTCCCCAGAGACCCACCCTACTAGGGAAAGAGAGAGGCAGACTGGGAGTATGGACCAACCAGTCAATGTCCATGTTCAGCGGGGAAGCAATTACAGAAGCCAGACCTTCCACCTTCTGCAACCCACAATGACCCTGGGTCCATGCTCCCAGAGGGATAGAGAATGGGAAAGCTATCAGGGGAGGGATGGGATATGGAGATTGGGTGGTGGGAATTGTGTGGAGTTGTACCCCTCCTACCCTATGGTTTTGTTAATTTATCCTTTCTTAAATAAAAAATAAATTTATAAAAAAAAAAAAGAAAGAAAATGAGCAAGGGCTACGCTGCCACTCAAGGAAGACTGGTCCTATAATATATGCAACCTAGAATCTTCCCAGCTGTGAGCATTGATTGTGAGCTCAGACTTCTTCTTCTAGCGTTTGCCCTTCTTCCGTAGCCAGTCAACAGCATCAGGTTGAGCCTGATGTAAAGTTTCAAGACCTCCTTTGAATCTGGAGAGGTGGCAGTCGTTGACTATGTGGGTCATAGTCTGTCTGTAGCCGCAGGGGCAGTTCGGGTCGTCTCTGGCTCCCCAGCGGTGGAACATAGCGGCGCACTGGCCATGGCCTGTTCGATAGCGATTGAGGAGGGCCCAATCATAACGTGCTAGGTCAAAGCCGGGTTGACGCTTGCAGGGGTCTGTGATGAGGTGTTTGTTCTTTACCTCAGCTGACTGCCAACTCTGTTTCCAAGAGTCTGGAACAGAGAAGTTCAGTGTAGGCATAGGGGACCAGATTGGGTGACGAGACGTCAAGTGTTGGACAGGGTGGGCGAAGATATCCACGTATATTGGCAGGTCCAGTCGAGTGTAGACGTGGGAAATGAACTTAGATGATGCCACATCCCGACGAATATCTGGCGGGGCGATGTTGCTAAGAACTGGCAGCCATGGAACCGGGGTGGAACGGATGGTTCCAGAAATTATCCTCATGGAGGAATATAATTTGGAATCGACCAAGTGGACATGGGGGCTACGGAACCATACTGGGGCACAGTATTCTGCAGTGGAATAGCATAATGCCAGAGAGGATGATCGTAGTGTGGAAGCGCTCGCGCCCCATGAGGAGCTGGCCAGTCTTGCAATGATGTTATTCCTCGCGCCCACCTTTGCTGCAGTTTTTATGAGATGTTTGTGAAATGACAGAGTGCGATAGAGAGTAACGCCAAGATAGACTGGCTGGACTTCATGCCGGATTCTCGTATTGCCAAGCTGCACATTAAGACTGATAGGGACTTAAAGGTTGTACAGACTTCTGTGCTAAATATGAATATATTTATAGGCTGTGGGTCAAATCAATGTGGAAAACATCTAATTGTACTTATTTGTTTTGCCTTCCAGTTTGGGAGCCACTCTCTGCCCTAACCCAGCTTTCAAGTTCTACTCTCAACTTTGACACCATCTTCCCAGACAATATTTCTTTCCTCTCCTCTCCTCTCCTCTCCTCTCCTCTCCTCTCCTCTCCTCTCCTCTCCTCTCCTCTCCTCTCCTCTCCTCTCCTCCCCTCCCCTCCCCTCCCCTCCCCTCCCCTCCCCTCCCCTTTCCCCCCTCCCCTCCCCTCCCCTCCCCTCCCCTCTCCTCTCTCCCCTCCCCTCCCCTCTGCTCTCCTCTCCCCCTCCCCTCCCCTCTCCTCTCCTCTCCTCTCCTCTCCTCTCCTCTCCTCTCCTCTCCTTTCCTCTCCTCTCCTCTCCCCCCTTCCCTTCCCTTCCCTCTCCTCTCCCCTCTCCTCTCTTCTCCTCTCCTCTCTTCTCCTCTCCTCTCTTCTCCTCTCCTCTCTTCTCCTCTCCTCTCCTCTCCTCTCCTCTCCCCTCCCCTCCCCTCTTCCCTCCCCTCCCCTCCCCTCTCCCCTCCCTTCTCCCCTCCCCTCCCCTCTCCCCTCCCTTCTCCCCTCCCCTCCCCTCTCCCCTCCCTTCTCCCCTCCCCTCCCCTCTCCCCTCCCCTCCCCTCTCCCCTCCCTTCTCCCCTCTCCTCCCCTTCCCTCCCCTTCCCTTTCTCTTCTTCCCACTTGATGTTAGTGTTGGACTCTGGCAAAAATCAGTAAAGTCATGGGCCCTTTGGAATATACCTAAATTAGATTTCCTAGCTTATTCTAACATGAAGATCCCAAATCTCATCTGCTGTATTCTTACCTTTAGTTTTCTGATTAAGCAATTTGTTGTGCTTTATATTTTAATGCTTTTTCAGCCACCAAGTTACAGATGCTACCATGAGGCCAACCTGACTTCCCTGAGCAGAGGACATCAACAATGTGTCCTGGAACCCCAACTCTCCAGAACCCTACCCCACTAGGAAAAGATAGAAACAGGTTGGGGGTATGGATCGACCTATCAATGCCCATGTCCAATGAAGAAGCAATTACAGATGCCAGACCTCCCACTTTCTCCACCCCAAAAAGATCTTGGGTTCATACTTCCAGAGGGATAAAGAGTAGGGAAGTTTCCATTGGAGAGAATGGGATACAGAACTCTGGTGGTGGGGAGTATATGGAATTGTACCCCTCTTATCCCACAATCTTGTCATCATTATTAAATAACTAAATTAAAAAAGACTACTATAATGTATCTTTTGGTACTAAATGGATGGAACTGACAGTGATTTTGCTTAGTGAAATAAGTAAGGAAGTGAAGGAAAACTACAGGATGATTTCACTCATTTGTGGAATATAGAGAATTAAAACACATGAACGATAAATGGAAAAAATATATATATAGTCAATCCATATATATGGTTTTAGGAGAACAATGCTGCTTGCCATTAGAGGGAAGTGGGGCACAGAACTTTGTTGGTGGGAGTGCTGGAATTATATTATTTTATATATATATATATATATATATATATATATATATATATATTCCCATGGAGTATCATGAAGTCCCTGGATATAACAGTTTAGAGTAAATCTATAAACAGGAACTGATCTTCATCCTGGGCGACTGAACCACAGTGCATATGGCAAGAAAGACAACAGGATTTAATGAAAACACACACGCACACGCACACGCACACGCAGACACACATTCTCCTTCTTTCTCTCTCCAGGTGAATTTACAATTACACCAAACCAGTGTATCAGTTTGTCATTGCTGAAGTTCACTCCCAGTTAGATGTCTCCCATTCCTCTCTGCACACCTACTGATTTAAATAATTGTGCTACTTTGGTACTAATAACTTAAACTGTATTATTCATATGTCTCAGTACTGCATGTTGCTTTACAATTTCTTCTAAAATATTTAGAAAATGTTTCTTGTGGAAACTGGCAGGCTATTGTTTGTTTTATTTTTTCCATATGGTATTGAATTAATATATTAATAACTAATCTCATTTCTCCTGCTAGGATATTGGTCTTATTTTTCCTTGTGGCAGGTTTATTTGCACTTGGGGACAGGAAAGTACTGAAGATTAGCAGCAAATTCATTTAAAGCTTCTACATTTAATGTGACCCTATGCTGTTAATGGTCTATAAAAGAAGCATAGTTAAATCTAACTCAGACTTCTTCTTGTGCTTACCAATTTCTTGGATGTTAAAATTCACTAATATTATTGCTTTCATGTCCATAAGCATTATGTACATCAGACAAACAAATAATTAAACAAACAAACAAAAAAAACGGAGGATTTAACGGGTTTTTGTGACCTCTTCAGGCTCAGAAGCTTTTATTTTAAAAGTTTCAGGATATTATTTTGCAAGTTTTTTTTTAATTCAGTAGAGAAGATAAAATATATATTCTTAGGTACTGAACATTTAGAGTAAAAACAAAACCCTTAATCTTTACTGAAAGATATAAAAGAATCCAAAGTAGCTCAATGTTTATTAAAACAGTCTATAAATTTAAATCTTAAACCTTGGTTGTGGCCTTATAACTACTAATTCAATCTGTTACTGGATTTGACTTATTATCAGTAGACAATAAGCAAATCACCTGGCTCTTTGGCCTACCTAGTTTCTAAGAGCCCACTCTAATTTCTTTCTTCCCCAGTGGGCTGTTTTGGGCAGAAATATACATTTGTGTCACTATACAGCTTTAGGTCTCTTAATCTGCTTGACCTTAATTCAGTTCTGAATTGTCCTGTCAAAGTGGAAAACATTCTTAGTAGAATTTTGAAGTAAAAGCAGTAAATTATAAAATATTAAGTTCAAGTCCTTGGACTCAATCTGTAAGGGGAAAGCTTTATGAGCACTGAAGCAGATACGTCTTTCTCTTTCTCTCTTTTCCCTTTTCTCTCTCTTCTTTCTCTCTTCCCTCCCAATATCTCTGTATCAATGAAAGAAAGAGAAAAAAGAGAGGGAGAGGAAGAAAGAAAGAAAGAAAGAAAGGAAGAGAAAGAAAGAAAATAAAGGAAGGAAGAAAGAAAAAGAGAAATAAGAGGAAAAAAGTGGCTGTCAATAGTGGTGGATTTGTTGGACAGGCACTGAGCCTCAGCAATATGAGAACCCTGGTAGCAATAAAAAAACACAACTATATGTGTAAGTATATGGTCACAGGATAAAGTACAGATAGGTATTAAATTATGTTAATTATCTTTTGCAATTGGTAGAATCATCACAACTGCATATTTGTAGTATAAAATTATTTTCTTAGTTTCCTGCTAGAGCAAGGGCTATTTTTGCAAATATAAAAAAAGTGAAGCACAGAATATTATTTCAAATATTTGGCCTCAAGTATAAAAGTTTAAATTGAATATGATCTGTTAAAGTTCTTTATTTGTACTTTTCCTCAGTTGCAGACTGTAGGTATATATATATATATATATATATATATATAATTCATAGACTTATGGAGGGGATATGGTGCTCAAAAATTATGTGGCTTATAAAATTTGAGTTAAATAATTCCATCTTTTTATGGAGGAGCTAAAAGTACAAAGATTTGAAAAATATGATCACTGCATACAGAAATACCTATTGGTTAGGTATTTAACTTTTGTTATCTTTAAAATCCCTTTCAATTCAGTATCTAGAATTTTATGCTTGGTTGGTGAAGTTAAACATCACTTCTTCCAATATTTACTTTTTCCAATATTTACTACTTAGGCCTAGATACACTCTTCTCATACCCCATATTTCACTTCCCTCAATCATTCTATCTACTCAAATAACTACACAAAATAAAGTAAGATGTATCTCTTGATGTCTTCCGACAGCACATACATTATTACCACCTCTTGGTCATCTTTAGAAGAAACACTATATACCATTGGACAAAAGATATACTGACTATATATATATATATATCAACCAGAGGACAATTATGTTCCCTCTGACAATATTTATCAGAATCATCAAACAAGTAAATGCAGTAAAACTTAAGGTAAAGCCACACTAAATCCTAGACCCTACTAAATTTTATGTGTATTTTCTCCCTAACTTGAAGCGAGACCCCACAAACCTAATACTGGTTTGAATACAACAAATGGCACTCGATGTTTCTTCAGGGCTTCTGGGAGTCGTGGCCATGAAGTAACAGGGAACAGAACCAGTCTCTTCCCCCACCCCCAGTCCCACCCCCACCCCCTATGAAATACCTACAATTATCAAACTTAACGAAACTTACCAACTACAACTGAGATATCCACAGAAGCAACATAGCCTTGGGGGGTGGGGCAGTAGATTTAATACTTTAAGTTCACTCACTGCCTAGACCCTATATCTTAGTGTATATATATTTTCTTCTTTAGCCTAAGTATTTAATGTTTCTGATTTGTAAGAGGATCAAATTCTGACACCTGTTTTAAATTTTTGAAGGAGCTCTAAAAAATATATCTGTATATATTGCTTTTTAAATATCTAAGTTACCTACAGCCTTAGGCTAGATAGGTTAAAATCATTTGGCCCTGTCAGTATCTAAGATTTGGTGACTACCAGATACCTCTAAAGGATAAAATGCATAGTGAGGTCATATATATTACACTAGAACATAACCATTGGATTTTCTTAGAAAATAAACCCCTGGGGTCTGGCAACGATGCCTCTGGTTAAACACATACATTATAGTGCACAAGGATCCAGATTCAAAACACCTAGTACCCACATGCAGGGGGTAATCTTCTTCAGTGGTGAAGTAGGGCTGCAGGTATCTCTCTGTCTCTCTCGCCTACCTCCCCACCCCTTTAAATTTCTCTCTTTATACAGTAATAGATGAATAAAAGAATTTAAACATGTTAAAAAACAACATAAAAAGAGAACATTTTTAAAAAAGAAAAAGAATCCCCCCCCCAACTAACTTGGTTATAATAATAATTAACTGTTGCTATTTTAAACTCTAAGACTACAGGGGACCTTTCCCATTCTATAAAATCCTTATTTCTCCTAGTCATGGAACCTCTAGGACTATGCCCATATTACTTGATGTTTCTTCCCTCTGATCCTTTACTGTCATACTGTCTTTGTTGACCTCAACTAAATCAACACTAGAAGTGCTGTTATGCCACATTATGCTGCTACTAACTTGTTATTGTGAACTGTCGCCAGAGATATCAAGTCCGAGATGTCAACCTCCCAACTCCTCAAATCCAGTGAGATCTTTTATAACACATGGGACCAACCATGAGTTCCATTTCAGATGGCAAATTATCTAACAAAGTCACAGGTACTAGATATAAGCTAGGGTCTAGGGTAATGGGTACAGGTGTACATGTATCCATAAGCAAGAGGGCAATTATATAACTCTAAGTAAAAGTGTGTAATAGCCCTCCATGATTAGACTTAGACTTAATAAGCCTGGGATCCTAGTAGAATGGCCTAAAGAAGGCATCATACATTTTCTCTGATTAGACTTAGACCTACTAAGCTTGGAGATCTAGTAGAAAGGTCCCATGAATATAATACTGGTTTAGATGCAACAAATGACACTCAGTGCTTTAACAACTGGAAAAAGGCCTAAGCTTGTCACATAAAGAAAGGACTACAGAGGATGCAGATACAGAAAAAGGATGCAGAGGTTACATAGGCCTCTGTGTTGACTATGGGCCTCAGATCAAATCTATGGGGATTTCTAGTTAATAATATTTATATACTTTTCCCATATTTGGGAGCTACTCTCTTCCCTGATCCAGCTTTCTAGTCCTTTTTTCCAACTATGACACCATTTCCCCAGACAGTAACTTACGTCACCTGCATGTTATATGTAAAGCTCACACAAAAACTAGTAAGATCATGAGCCCCTTGGAATATACCTAAAACAGACCTACTAGCTTTTTCCAAAATGGAGACCCCAAATCTTCATCTACAATATTCTTATCTTTAGGTTCATAATTAGTTAACAATTTGTTCTGTCTTATATCTTAACTCTTTTTCAGCCACCAGATTCCAGACTCTATCATGATGCTAATCTGACTTCCCTGGGCATATGACCCCACCAAGATATCCTGGAGCCCCATCTCCCCAGGCCCCTACCCCACTAGGGAAAGAAAGAGACAGGCTGGGAGTATGGATCAACATGTCAATGCTCATGTTCAGCCGGGAAGCAATTGCAGAAGCCAGACCTTCCACCATCACTGTTCACTTCCATCAGGAACATCATCATAAACTTTCTCATGGGCCACTCCAGGAACTTTTCTTACCTATAAAGTGGCAGTAGTATTGGCAAATGAGTCATCCTACTCTGCCACTTGAGGAAGACTGGTCCTGAAATGAGTACAGCTTAGAATGTTCCCAGCTGTGACCACGAACCGTGTGTTCAGAGGTTACACAGACTCCTGTGCTTAATATGACTATATATGTCCTGGGTCAGGTTGATCAGGTAAATAGCTGATTTTATTCATAGATTTTCTTCAAATTCAGGAGCTACTCTCTGCTCTAATCCAACTTTCAAGCCCTATTCTCAACTCTGACACCAACTTCCCAGACAATATTTTTGTCCAACTCTTGTTAGCTATCAAACTCAAGCAAAAAGTATGAAAAGTAATGGACTCCTAAGAACGCACCTAAAATAGACTTTACAGCTTCTTTCCACCCTTAGATCCTCATTTTCATCTGCTCTTTTTCTACTTTTTTGGTTCCTGTTGATAATCATTTTGTTGTGCTTACTACATTTCAGAAACTGAGTTGCAAATGCTATCATAATTCCATCCTGATTTCTTCAAATTTTGGAGCTACTCTCTGCCCTATTCTTAATTGTGACTACATCTTCCCAGACAATATTTTTTAGCCCACCTGCATGTTAACTATCAAGTTCAAACAAAAATTACTAAAGACATGGGCCCCTAGGAACATAAACTTCTAGATTCTCTCCACAATAAGATCCCTATTCTCCTCTGTTCTATTCCTACTTTTTGGTTCCTGTTAATTAATCATTTTGGCCTGCTTTATATCTTTCAGCCACCGAGTTGCAGATGCTATTATGATTCCATTCTGACTTCCCTAGGCAGACATCCTCTCCAATGTGTCCTGAAACCTCACCTCTCCAGAGCCCTATGCCATCATGGAAAGATAGAAACAGGCTGGGGTTATGGATTATCCTGCCTATGCCCAAGCCCAGTGGGGAAGCAATTATAGAAGCCAGTCCTTCTGCATTCTCAAAAAAATGCTAGGTGGTGATGCACCTGGTTGAGCGCACTTGTTACAATGCACAAGGACCTGGGTTTGAGCACCCAGTCCCCACCCGCAGGGGGAAAGCTTTGTAAGCTGTGAAGCAGTGTTGCAGATGTCTCTTTGTGTCTCTCCCTATCTCCCCCTTCCCTCTCAATTTATGCCTGTCTTTATCCAATAAATAAATAAAGATTTAAAAAGTTAAGAATTCTGGCCTATACCTCCAGAGAGTGGGAGAAATGTTAGGGGAATATGACCAGAGGGCTCAGAACCTCAACTCCATCAAGATCTAGAAAGAGAAAAGGAAAAAAAGGGCATTCAGAAGTAGCAGCAGGTGGAGGTGTAACTTAGAAAGGAAGAAAAGGTAAGACCATAGGGGAAAATTGGCAAATATACACAAATATAGACAGTTATAGAAATAATCATCAACCCATATCTGTGACCTTACGAGAACTACTACAGTTTCTAATGGAGGGAATGGGGGTAGAAAACTATGGTGGTGGGAATGGTGTGGAATTATAACCCTGTTAAGTCATGATTTTATAAAAAATAAATCATTAATAAAAAAGAAAAGTCATTTCTTCTATTAGTTCCACAAGCTACAAGTTTCCCATATATTTCAGATTTAAGTTTTTTTTATTCTCATACATACTATGATTTGTTTTTGGTCAGTTAGCTCTATTTCAGAGACATAGATGTTGTGCCACAGTATATATATATATATATATATTTTTTTTTTTTTTTTTTTTTGCTCATCTGCTTAGCTTTAAGATTGCCCAGGAGATAGATTTTTCAAAAGATTGTCTCACCGATGTTTTGGACCTCCTGTGTCATTGCAGGATTTCTGAATTAGGAATAGAAAATTAGACTTTATTTCTCTGCTTCACTGAATTTAACTATTCTTACTTGTTCTCTCACACATTCACACATAACAGGAAACTCCTTTTCTTAACCACTTTTCTCCTCTAAGCAGGATGTATAAATCATTCTCATTTGCCCATCTCTATGTCCAAACTCTACCACAAGACATTATGGACACTGTCACACCTCACTGAGTGACTGATATTGCCTATGGAACATGAATAGAAATGACAGTATGTCAGCTCTAAGTCCAGACCTTAATAGGCATTAT
Organism: Erinaceus europaeus; assembly: GCF_950295315.1. Taxonomy (NCBI): domain Eukaryota; kingdom Metazoa; phylum Chordata; class Mammalia; order Eulipotyphla; family Erinaceidae; genus Erinaceus; species Erinaceus europaeus. The sequence continues at coordinate 87,453,293 of NC_080169.1, forward strand.
CTGCATCCACTTGCCTCTTCTTGACTTCTGACTGTGCCATGAGAAAATCATTTCCAGGTAGCCCATTGATCAAGGAAGACAAGATGAAAGGCTCATGGACTGTATCTCGGCTCAATTTGTAGCAGATTAAGACTAAGCCCAGTCATGTTTAACTGAGCTTAAGAAAACTCATAGGTAATGGAAAACAATAAATATTCCTATGTGAAGTCACTGGTTATGCAGCATTGTTGTAAGACTGATATATATATATCACACCATATATATATATATATATATATATATATTAATTTCTTTATTTCCCCTAACATTTCTCTCCACTCTCTAATGGTTTACAGTAAACAGTAAAATACAATGGTTTGTACATGCATAAAATTTCTCAATTTTCCACATAACAATTCATGATTAATGTATCTATTTTTAATTGCTGTTTTTTACTTTCAACCAGTTCACTAGTGATCACTTCTGGACTCGATTATTTGCTGTAGAAACTATGACAATTAAAAGTTCTGGCTTTAGGGTAAGCAGACCTAGATTGGGGTTCTAATGGTGTCTTGACAATTTTGACCTCTTAATCTCAAAGTCTTCTATTGGACAGGGAAAATTATGCCCTACTTCTTGGGGTTATTAAGGGAAATAAATGAGAAATATACTTAATGTTCTTAGTACATTGGTCTAAAATATGAGTACTATAAGTGTTAACTATTATTCAAGTTGACCTGGAAAAAGGAAAGAACTACCAAGAAAATATATAAGGGGTATGCATATTTTAGCTATGAAGCTCAAACAATACCTGAAAGTACCCTAGATTTTTCTGAAACTAGTACTTTGGTACATTGCTATAGCATCAACTAGGGAGGGTCTAATAACTCACAGGATTTGGGACCTCATCTAAAAGGCAAACTTTTCTGGAATCTACTATATTTATAATGGCACAATGAGTAAAATAAACAGATGGCCAATTATTTTTATAATTGCAATAAATGAAGTGTTTTTGCTAGAGAAGGGTGAACTTGGATTAGTTGTGCTGCTTATATACTGATGGGAAATTTAAATAAAAATTTTGACAAGATAGAGGTTAGCAACAACCAACATCCACAATCTGTTCCTAGTTCACATAAATATGATAATTTTTTATTTTGCAATAATTAATGTCTACTGACTTATCAAGGACATCTGTGCTTTAAACAAAGGTTCAATCAGTTTTTCTGTCAATTGTTTCATCCTAATTGATTTTGCATGACAGTTAAATGAGATAATGTATGTGAAAAAGAGCTTTGCTAAGTGTAAAGGACCTCACCTGCTGGTTAATTTAATTTAAATTTAATTCTGTAAGGAATTAAATATGTTTATCTGTTCCATTATAGCAAATTGTAAGCCATCAGGTCTGGGATTAGAAATTGATGACAAAAATCAAAGCAAATGAGCAGCTGGTTGGGGGGGTTGGGATTGGAGGAAGAATCTTTGCTTCTAGAGTCTCTCACTGAGATAGCAATGAGAACAAAGAGAGGAACAGATAGAGAAAAAGTAAGATTTGGAAGTGTTTTTCCCTCCTAAGTATGTTTCTGACTGAAAGAGTGATCAACTGCCACTTAATTTAAGTGCATGCAAACAAGGAGTGACTTGCCACTCTCACACCAAATGGTTCCTATTGTTTTTGCTGCTTTAATTTCTTTTTGCAGAGCTCTTAAGTCTTAACACTATCTTAAAGATGGGGTCACTATCAAATGACCAAAATTAGGCATACAGTCTCTCCTCTTTTCTCTGGTCCCTCTCCTACACTTTATAATTTCATCAACAGTGTTCAGGTCCCAGAGAAGTGGCATCAAGAGAAAAGAAACTTTTATTCCTCTGTGGAGCACTAAGGCAATAGTGTAGATGCGATCGGCTCCACTTCTTACTGGTTCTGTGATTGTGGACAGATAATTCAGGGCATTGATCAGAGAATGATATAGGATAACACACACATGCACATGCACACACACAGAAAGATAATTCAGCCCAGAGACTGATTAATGTGTTCATTTAACATGCACTGATATTCAATGAGTGTCTATAATGAATGGCAAAATAGGAGAAATGGCAGAAATTCTGAAAGAATGGCAGAATTCTGAAAGAATTCATAGACAAAAGTATCATTAAGCTAGCTCATATTTTGTGAAAATGAGTATCAGATAGTCTAAGTTTATTTACTTTGCAAAGGAAATAAATGTTAAGTAACTAAGTAGCATGGAAAATATTTGAGGAAGAATGATTAATTCAATTGGAAAGTAAATGCTTATTAAGAACATTAGAAAAATTTTCCATCATAGTGGTAGCATGTTCATCACCTACAGATCTTGTCTGTTTGATAATGCAACCTAAGACCTCTATTTAGCAAAATAGCCAGGTTAGTTCATATTGCAAATTTAAAAGAAAATCTCCCTCTTAATATCTCAATCCAAGGTGTCTTTAAAAGTTTGTGTCAATTCACAGGTTTTAATGACATTTTCTTGTAAATCCACCATCGTGTACAACATGGAAACATGGAAAACATCACTTCTGAGCCCTTTATACATTAAAAAAAAGCTTGACACAAATATAAATAAATCATTCTCAAATAAAACTATACTGTATTAATTCTGTGAAATGACTTTGACAAACTATGTCCTACCATATCCATGCAAATAGACTTTAAGTATATTTAGGATTGTGAATGCTAGCTGGGCCTACAAAACAAATTAACGTTGCCCCCACTCTGTACAAGAAAATGGGCACCCATCTTTGGAGTCAGATTACTCATGTTGCTTGCCAGTAAAACACAAACAGATCTGGCTTGGCCTTCCAATTCATCATCTGTCTATGCGGGCAAAGCCTTTAGGAATCATGGAGAGGTGCCATGCTGAAATGTGTTCATTAGCCTGCCTGCCCAGGGTGAGTTATCTGAATCAGTGCCCGTATCTTGCTGCTGCGTATATTTTTAAGACTATAATAGTGCACACAGCGAGATCAGTCCCAGACAAAGGGATTCCAGTTGTCCAGACATGGAACAAAGATTACTCAGACCTTGGTCTTAGCCCTGATTACCCGCTGCTTCTTCATTGAGTCAGAGGCAAAAGGCCAGGAATGCCATCATTTCTTAGCCAAGCTCCAGTCTTTGAGGCATAATTGCCATAGTACTCTATTTGGGAAATCTCTTCACTCCTGCTGTGAAAAATATGTCCCCCTTTTCTGGAAGAAATATTTGTTCAGGGCTTTTTGAAGTATAGTTGAGGATTACAAAGGTTCTTTTACAGGAGCCTTTATATTCCTTAGACAGTTTCTTTGAACTAACAGATAAATCTGAAACAGGATAAAAAAGGAGGAAGATAAAATAGAAACAGGAAAGGTATCTGAGATGAAGCAGTCAAATAGCCAGTGTTCAGATATAATTTCAAACTTCTTAAATATAGATGTTAGATGCATTATCCATTTTATTTTCCCTCGAAATTCCTTCACAAACCGTAATTTTTTAATCTGGTCTACTTTATTGAAATAAATTTTTTTTAAAAACCCCCGGGGGGGGGGGTCTGGTGGTAGTGCAGCGGGTTAAGCGCACGTGGCGTAAAGCTCAAGGACCAGCGGTCCGAGTGTCCGGCTCTCCACCTTCAGGGGAGTCGCTTCACAGGTGGTGAAGCAGGTCTGCAGGTGGCTGTCTGTCTCTCCCCTTCTCTGTCTTCCCCTCCTTTCTCGATTTCTCTCTGTCCTATCCAACAACAAATGACATCAACAACAACAATGGTGACCACAACAAGGCTACAACAACAAGGGCAACACAAGGGGGGAAAATGGCCTCCAGGAGCAGAGGATTCATGGTGCAGGCACTGAGCCCCAGCAATAACCCTGGAGACAAAAACAAAATCTCCCTAAAGTCAACTTAGAAGCAGAATGTGTGGACCAAGGTAGGGTGGGCTGGGCAAAAGTAAGGCTCCAAGAATAGATACCTGAGTCTTCTACCCTAAATCATATCACATAAATTGTGTTATTTGCAGTTGCACCTACATGAAATGCAGTTCTTCAAGATATTTGTAGGTAACTTTTAATAATTTTATGCCTTTATGTATAATATACATAGTCTCTGAAAAAACAAAACAAACAAAAAAATCACAACAAATTGTGATTTAATTGCAGCAAAAGACTTGGGGAAAATTATCCCTAGAATGAATTTTTGAATTTCATCAAGTCCACGTTATAATACTGCTACTAAACTATAAAAATGTATGATGATCAAAGAGGGATCACTTTAGTGACCAGAATCTGGCATACTTGGTCAATTCACTTCAAAACTTACATGTTACAGATAACCAAAATATGGAAAGAACCTAAATACCTGCCAGCAGATGACTGGATAAAGAAGTTATAGGACATATACTCAATGGAGTACTACTTGGCAATTATAAAGGGTAGTATTGTGGCCTTGGGGCCAAAATAGATGGAATTGGAAGTAATTATACTTAGTGGGGTAAGTAATAAAGAGATAGACAACTAACTGGATGGTCTAATTCATATGTGGAATACAGAAAATTGAAACACATATACTTGCAAAACAAACAAACAAGCAAACAAAACCCCCCCAAAGTAATCAACCTGTCTCTAAGACTTTGGGAAAACTATGGCAGTTATCTTTGGCTATGTGTGGCCACATTACTTTGGTGGTAGAGTGGTTTGGAACTATACACCTGTCACATCATAGTCTTATAGATCACTATTAAGTCACTAATAAAACATTAAAGGGAAAGATAAAGACTTGCATGTTACAGTTACCACTTATTTATACCTACCAGTTATAAGACCAGTGGGAGAAATAACAGGTAGCACTTACACTGTCTGTACATTGAAATCATCTAGAAAGCTTTGAAAATTACTGCTGCTCACATTTTGTACCCAGGGACTCTCATTTTAACTGGTTTGGGGTACAACCTGGACACTGGGATTTTCTTAAGCTTCTTCAGCTATCCAAATATAGGTTAAGAATCATTGCTCTACTTCATCAGCTGGGGCCCTAATCTGGGAGTCTTGAGATTCCCAAATAGACATGATGGGCCTAGACCTCTGATAAATCCCTCTCCCTAATGTTACCAGTCATCTCTATCAGGAACAACATAATAGACCCCTTTGTGAATCCCCATAGGATCTTTCCCTCAACTTGGATCAACAATGGTAGAGAATGTTCCATCCTCCAAAGGGAAGCTGGGCAACATACTCTATGTTACACTTGAGGAAGATTAGTCCTGAAATTGGGGTAGGCAGTTCGGAACGTTCCTACTCATGACCACAGAATGTGAGCTCAGATCTACAGAGGTGCAGAGGTCACACAGGCTCCTAAGCTGAATATGGGCCCCAGATCACATCAAATCGATGGAGTTTACAGTCAGCAATATGTATACACCTTTCTCATATTTGGGAGCTACTCTCTTCCCTGATCCAGCTTTCTGGTCCTTTTTCCAGCCATGACATCATCTCCCTAGACAATAACTTGGATCCACCTGCACATCAGATTTCAGTGTTGGTATTCTTCGTTTTGGTTTGGCCCCTTTCCCCCTACCTCTGAGAGATTTGGTTTGGCCCCTGCTAGTTTCGCGGGGCCTACTTGTCCCCGCCCCAGAACCTCGACGGAGGGACAGACTTGAGTTCCAGAGTTCCTTGCGCGGCCATGGGAGGAGAAGGATGCAGGAGAGATCTGTGTGGTGATTAGTTTGGGTTAGTTTATGAATCGTTGTTCGTGAATAAAGAAATACAGCTTCCTGACCCAGCCGTGTGTCCTCGAGTCTCTGTCTCTGTCTACCACCGTGAAGCTAGCTTAGCCTGCTGGCTCCCTGAAACTTAAACAACATTTCAGGCTCAGGAGAAAAAAAAAATAGTATAGTCACAGGCCCTTTGGAATATAACTAAAATAGGCCTACAAGCTATCTACAAAATAGAGACCTCCTGCCCCACCCCAACTCTTCATCTGCACTATTCCAACCTTTAGGTTCATGATTAGTCAACAACTTGTCTGGCTTTATATGTTAACTCTCTTTTCAGCCACCAGGTTCCAGATGTTACCATGGTACCAATCAGACTTCCCTGGACAGACAATCCCAATGTGTCCTGGAGCTCCACTTCCCCAGAGCCCTGCCCCACTAGGGAAAGAGGCTGGGAGTATGGATTGACCTGTCAACACTCATGTTCAGCGGGGAAGCAGTTACAGAAGACAGAGCTTCTACCTTTTGCACCCCATAATGACCCTGGGTCCATCCATACTCCCAGAGGGATAAAAAATAGGAAAGCTATTAGGAAAGGGGATGGGATACGGAGTTCTAATGGTGGGAATTGTATGAAACTGTACCCTTCTTATCCTATGGTTTTGTCAATATCTCCTTTTTATAAATAAAAAATTAAAAAGAAGAGTCATTGCTCTAGAATATTCAAGTACTTCACAACAAACATACTGCACTCAAGTTAATTAGTATATTCTGAACAGTTAAAGAATACCTGATTTTATGAGAAGATAAGAAAAAAAAGAGAGAAAGGAAGAAAAGAAAAAAGAAATTCTGCACATGGTAACAGCTTTGTGAGAGGCCTTAATGGTCAAAATCTAATATGTAATGTGAACTTAAATATACCTATGCCAGACCCAATATTTTTTACTTTTCACATGAAAATTAACTATTGGTTAATATGTTGGTTCATGGTAACATACAGACTCTACTCATAGAACTGAATCTATGTTTGGTAATATAGAAAAAAAATTAAAGTGGACACTAGTTTTAAATTGTTAGAAGAGATGAATGAGGGGGAGAGGGCAAGTTGTGGTACAGTTGGTTGAGTATACATATTACCATTCACATGGAGCCAGGGGCAAACTCCCAGTCCTTACTTGTAGGAGAGAAGCTTCACGAGTGGTAAAGCAGTACTGCAGTTGTCTCTCTCTCCCTCTGTCTCTTTATTAGTGATTTAATATTGACTTACATAATAACAAGATAATAGAGGTACAACTCTGCATTGTTCCCACCACCAGAGTTCTGAATCCCCAACCCCTTTACTGTAAGCTACAGCAGTTCTTCTGAAGGTTGCAGATATGGGTTAACCATTGTTTCTACAACTATCTATCTATCTTTGTATATATTTGCCCTTTTTTTAAGGTCCTATCTTCTCTTCCTTTCCATGTCACACATAAACCCATTATTACATCCAAATGTCCCTCCCTTTTTTCCTCTTTTCTCTCCAAGTCCTGATGAAGTTGGACTTCAGAGCCTCTGGTCATCTTCTCCTGTCATTTATCCCACTGGGAATATGGACCATAATTATTTTTGGAGTGCAGAAAGTGAGAATTCTGGCTTCTGTAATTGCTTCTTTGCTGGACATGGGCATTGACAGGTCAATCCATACTCCCAACCTGTTTCTATCTTTCCCTAGTGGGGCAGGGCTCTGGAGAGGTGATGTTCCAGGACATACTGGTGAGGTTGTCTGCCACAGAAAGTCAGAATGGAATCATGATAGCATTCGCAACTTGGTGGCTGAGGCTGAAGATGTCTCAGCTATAGTTGGTGGATTTTTGTTAAGGTTATAGTTATAGGTAATTTTTTGGGGGGTAGGGGGATCATTTTTATTTCCCGTTACTTTATAGCCACATCTCCTGGAAGTCCCCCCCCCCCCACCCCTTTGACCCACTCTATCTCCCTTGCCCATTTCAATTTCTCTATGTCCTATAAAATATAATAAAAATAGGGGGTCGGGCGGTAGTGCAGCAGGTTAAGCGCAGGTGACGCAAAGCGAAAGGAGGGGTATAAGGATCCCAGTTCCAGCCCCCAGATCCCCACCTGCAGGGGAGTCGCTTCACAAGCGGTAAAGCAGGTCTGTAGGCATCTATCTTTCTCTCCCCCTCTCTGTCTTCCCCTGCTCTCTCCATTTCTCTCTGTCTTATCCAACAACGAACAACATTAACAACAACAATAATAACCACAACAAGGGCAACAAAAGGGGGAAAAATGGCCTCCAGGAGCAGTGAATTCATGGTGTAGGCACTGAGCCCCAGCAATAACCCTGGAGGCAAAAAAAAAAAAAAAAAAATATATATATATATATATATATATATATATATAAATATATATAGTAAAACAAAGTATTCTTTCTTTAAAAGAAAAAGAAGAGGTGAAAGGGAAATAGGATACATAACACATATGAAACAAGTAGTAGAAAATCTTACTTATGGATATGAGGCAGGGCAAATACAGGAAACTTTTTTACTAGTTATGAGTTTGAGCTGCCTTTGGGATCTGAAATTTTGTTGGGAGTTGGAACTGCAGTAGATTTTGTTAAGCATATGTGTGTGATCCCAACCAGAACTTCCACGGAGTATCTATTATCAAAAAGTCTTCATGATATCAGAACATAGAATGAAAAACATCAAAAGCATCTTTCCAGGTGTATACAAATAATGACAGCAAGACCACCATAGTATTAGCATTTAATCCTCTGGCTATGTAGTAGGTATTCATTATGTCCACATCATAAATTCCATGGTCTGAGGGGCAGCAGTGCTTGTCACAGCATGCAACTTTAGGCCTTTGGCTTCAGGGTCTTGTTGACCAAGATGTTCATTAGCTTAAGACATCTACTAGGTGCCCGTCGGAGAATAGGAACTTAGTAGCCAGAAGGAAGAACATAAAAAGATAGCAGGTGGTGCAACATTCCTTTAGCTCGATACATAGCTTCTTAATAATTAGGAAAATAGTTCAGCAAAATAATCACCAAAATATCAATCAATAACAGGCATTAGAATTCAGGGGTCTTATAATCATCAAGAAATCAGGGATTAATAAATTGGGGTCTCCTATAGTACTATACTTAGCATTTGCTTATTCCAAAACAGAATCCTTGGATAAGAAAGATGAATCTGATCCTGAATAAACCAACTAGTTGATATATTGATGTGAAGCATACCTGGATGGATTTGTACTAATATATATATATATTAGTATATATATATACTATATACTATATAATATATGTGGTAGTATATATATAGTATATATATCATATAGTATATTATATAGTATATATATACTACATACTATATATACTATAGTATGTATATATAGTATATATATACTACATACTATATATAGTATATATAGTATATATATACTATAGTATGTATATATAGTATATATATACTATATAAAATACTATATGATATATATACTATATACTACTATATATATTATATAGTATATAGTATATATATATTATATAGTATATTATATAATATATATATTAGTATATATATATATAATCGTTTTCCTAAAGAGTATTTCTATGAGTCATATGAAAAAAAAGAGACTATTTTCCTATAACCCTCAAAATCTATGATGACCAGAAGATGAGATAATACTGGAAAATCTATAATTTATTTTTAATTGTTTATTTTTGAGTCTTATTTTAAAATGAAATGATTGTTACACTGAATTAAACAAAAAAATCTACACTTGTTTAATTTTTTAAATATGAATTCTCCAGAACTTGGTACTTTACCTTTGTGGTTTGACTCTAGGATAGCTCTTTGAGCAAATTCTCTTGCTATCTGGTTGTATACCAAAAGGTTTGCAAACCATATTATGCTTATCTAATATAAATTAAATAAATAATCAGATCTTTATATTTTACTATATCTTACACATATTGGTCCTTATTTTTGACAGCAGTATTTCATCAATTTTTGAACTTTTATTTTGTTTACACTTAAAATTCTTCCCTTCAGGTATTAAAAAAATCTGTCTTCCTAAAATATCACTTTAGTTTGACCATGTTATACAGCCTATTTTGCTCCACATTACTTTACTCTTTATTCTCTTATTTCTTTTTGTTTTTATTTTTATTAATAATGCAATCATCTCTTATTATTTCTTATGCTTTCTTTTTAACCTTCCATTTTCATAGCAGTTCATGACATTCATTCATATAGGAATATCTTAAGGTCTGGGAAGTTTGAAATCACCAAACCAGTTTGAATACCAAGAAGCTACCTAGACCAATCTATATTTAAGTCACTTACAAAAGAAATTTAAGGCAAAGGTCAGTGGGTACTCACTGATATAGGTCACACAAAAGAATATTAAGAATCCAAGCCAGCAAGATAGTTCACCTTGGAATATGCCTATTCTGCCATGAACTTGATCCAGGTTCAGACAGCCCCAACTGCACTGGGAGAACTTCTGTTTGTCATATATTTCCTTTTCTCCCTCTGTCTCTCTATCTGTTTGAAAAAGTCTGCTGAGGCAGTGAAGTTCCAATGACAAAAACAACAAAAGTTCTTTTCTCATATGTTATCATAGTTTTCCATAATAGCTTTAAAAATCTTAGGTAACTAGGTGGTGGAACACCTGCTAGAGCACAATTCTAACATATGCAATGACCTTGGTTCAAGCCCTTGGTCCTGCATGGGGAAACTTTATAAGTGGGGAAGCAGTTCTATAGGTGTCTCTCTTTCTCTGTCTTCCCATTCCCTCTCTCTTTCTCTGTCTTCCCATTCCCTCTAAGTATCAGTTGGCCTCTATCAACAAGAAGAAAAAAAAAGGGGGGGGAATCGCTCCTTGGAGTGGTGGATTTGTTATGTAGGCACTGAACCCCAGCGATAACCTTTGTGGCAATTAAAAAAAAATAAATGTTAGATATACTCTTAAGGGGATTATGCAGGACATTTGAATGTGAGCTACTCTTATACAGATCTACCTTATACTTCTGAAGCTACTCTTCAGAAAGAGCATAACGTAATCTTTCTGAAAGCTAGTCATCTAGGAACCTTAAATAGGAGCCTACTCATTTTAGATTGAGCACACAGCTGTTCAGAAGTTCTTATGACTGAGAATAGTTAGCCAAGGATTTCTTCTAAATTGTTGTTTGTCTTAAAGAGTTTAAAATACTGGGAAAGGTTGATGACCTTTAGCTTTGGTCTAGTGACAATGAGTTTTGAGGCTTAGTGATTTAGTTCAATAGAAGGTTGTAATCTATACATGTAATATATGCTAGAAATGCTGAAGAGAGAGAAGTGGGGAGGAAGAGTTGTACAAATGATTTTGAAGAATTAGAGATATTAAAATCAATTCAATCTAGAATGGCTTCAATGGGGGGGGGGTAAGCCTCTGACCCTCCCTCACCAGCTCTAGTGCCTACATGAATTAGAAAGAGGCATCGGGAGACATTCTGATACGAATATCTGTTTATTTGAAGGTGGGTACAGGGTTTTATACTGAGTTAAATAAGGAACATTTTTCACATATGTCAGAAATTACAGGTTTCTTTTCCCCATGGTAGGGGGTTGGTATGACAAGAATTGATGAGACACATAAAGGTCAAGAATATTAGTTTCCATGATGCAGGCAAGTTAATTATCCAAAGGTATTTGAGAGAAGTATAGGGGTTAAACAAGTAAGGTAAGGTAGAGAAGAAGAAAAACAAAGCTTGATGTGAATCACAGATATCAAAGAGCACAAGGAAATAGAATATGGGGTCTCACTACCTGGTACTGGCAGGGGTGTATGATAGAATATGTTCTCCTATATGATCAAAAGGTGAAGTTGTAGCAAATGTGTGAACTTTAAGTGAACCCTAGCAGGCAGCCATTTGGCCTCCTAGCAGGAGAATGAACTAAGTATGAGAGGCTGTAGGCATTCTGTGAGTTTTAGAGACTAACAAGGAGAAACTGAGTCTGGGAGACTTTTCCCTCTTGGCTCATCTCTATGAGGAGAGAGGCTAACAAGTGGGGTGTCTTTCCAGACCTCCATTTAAGGATGGGAGAGGTCCCCTAAGCTCTACCAAGCTTTCACATAGTCCTACAGATGCCAGTGAAAATGAAGAAGAAACAGTGTAGTCAGAATAATAATCAGTGGAGGTAGAGAGCATAATGGTTATGCTAACAGACTCTCATGCCTGAGGATCCAAAGTCCCAGGTTCAAGTCCCCTGCATCACTATAAGCCAGAACTGAGCAGTGCTCCAGTAAAAAAAAAAAAAAGAAAAAGAAAAAAATCATAATAATACTAAAAAAGAGGTTATTTTGCTAGACATATGGATAGTTTACCATTGAATAAAAATAATCCTACACAGAATTTGTTACGTATTTCCATGGTTTTCTGATAAAATTTTACCACTCGAGATGAAATGTAAGCACATGGGACCAGAATCAAGTTGTTGCTATATTCGATCTAAATTTTATTCTACATTTCTATTATTAAACCTCTTTCAAATAATTACTTCTTTCCCACTGGCCAACCTGCCCCTGCCTCATTATATTTCTGCAGATTTTTAAACTGGGAATGAGAAAATGTAACTAGTATCTCTTTGGAAAAGACAAGACTAATTGGCTACTTTTGCAATCACTTAGTCCTGAGTCTTGCAGGAAAGACTGGGTTTTGGCAGGAAGGAACATGAAATTCTGCGATTCCCAAGCTGTCAGTTAGCAGATGCATATTCAAATAGGAGAACAAAGAACCTTCTGGATTAAAGTGAGAGCTCAGGGTGTGTTGTCAGTTGGAAAGGAGAACTGTTTTGAAGCAAATGCTCAACTCCATGTGTTCTGACTTTCTGTACCAGTCCCCTCACCTCATCTCTCCACCCTAATTCTTCACCCTGCTGAGAAAAATGTTACTCTAAAAAGGACACATAAAGCTGTAAGTTCAGATTTTACTGCTTTGACGTCTGTGTGCATCTTCATCATTAGCTAATTACATTGGGCAGCACTGAGTGTCTTTCACATAATCTATTTTTAATGTGTAAATCTATTTTTCCTTTTTTTCATTTTATTAGGGGCTTAATGTTTACTTTATAGTTACTGACACATAGGAATAATTTCTCATCTCCCCATGATATGTGCTTGTGAAGCACTCTCATCTCCAACTTACATCCTTTTCTGCCATCATTCACCAGGACCCCTACACCCTCCCCAACCCCTCCTTTCCCTTTCTTCTCCAGAGGCCTTTTGTTCTGCTGCAATGCATCATACATACCCAGTCCATGTTTCACTTTGTGTGAAACCTTTTTCTATTTCTATTCTTGTTTCTTAAGTTCCATCTATAAGTGAGATCATCTGGTATTTGTATTCTTTTTGCATTTTCTCACCCAATATCATTCCTTTAAATTCCACCCAATTTGAGGCAAAGGAGATGACTTAATCATATTAATAGCTGAGTAGTATTCTATTGTGTATATATACCACGATGTTCTTAGCCACTCATCTGTTGCTGGATATCTGGGTTTCTTCCAACTTTGAGCTATTACAAATTGTGCTGCTATGAACATAGGTGAGCAGAGATTTAATTGAATAGGTGTTTAGCTTCATTTTGGATAAATACCCAGGAGAAAAACAATTCTGAGCCATATGGTAAAATTATTTCTAGTGTTGTGAGAAATCTTTAGACTATTTCCCATAAGGGTTGAACCAACTTACATTTCTACCAGCAATGTAGAAGAGTTCCTTTCCTCCCACATCCTCACCAACTTTTGCTCTTTCTTTTTTTTTTTTCCTTTTCTTTTTTTTCGTCTTTTATTTTTTAGCCCAGCTCTGGCTTATAGTGGGATTGAACCTGGCATTGAGCCCCAGGCATGAGAGTCTCTTTGCACAACCATTATGCTATTTTCCCCCACCCCCCTTTCTGTTCTTTCTAATGTATGACACCCTCACAGGTGCAAAGCAGTATATCACTATTGTCCTTATTTGCATGTCTCTGATAATCAGTAGCTTTGAATACATTCTCAAAATGTCTGTTGGCCTTCTAGATCTCTTCTTTAGTGTTTCAAAAGATTCTGTCCGTTCTTGCCTCATTTTGTAATGGAACTATTTTTTGGTTGCTGAGTTTAGTAAACTCTTTAATATATTTTGTTCTTAGCCCTTACCACATGACAGTGCTTTAATCTAATCTTCTTGTTTCCAATAAGGCCAAACCCAGATAAACCAGTGATTATTTTTTGGTATTAGTCAAAAGTCAAAGACAAGAAGAGACCAGTGTTTCCTACACAAAGAACCAATAATCTTATTTCTTGGCATATGGTTTCTGCTTGTAGAAGTTCCCTTTACAAGTATCTTTTGCCTCTATGGTTTCAGGGCCAATGTATGATCTGAAAGATCTCTAGAGTTCATTGATGACATACTATTTTCAACAAACTTCTAAATTGTTGAAAATAAACTTTTTATACTTAGTAGAAAAACATTTTACTTTTTCTACTTAGTAGAAAAACATTCCCTTAGTCCATATCATCATCAAATCTTGCCTGTATCCTTATCTTTCTTTGATTCATAATTAGCTTTTTACCTCTATCTTCCTCCCATGACACTCTAATTTCAGCCCAACATCCAAGATGACTCTCTAATTTTCAATCACATCTCTGCTAAAAGCAGAATACCTTCCCAGTAACCCACAGATTAAGAAGCTAAAGTCCTTATTATCATATAGAAGGGTCTGTATGACCTAGTCTAGCACCAATTATCTAATCTCAACTCTTTTATTTCATTTTTTTAATTAATCATTCAGCTCCAGCTACTCAGAACTAACTGATATTTACTTGGTATGATTCCACTGCCACTGTAAGACTGTGTACTGCTGCCTCAGCTTGAATATCCCTTCATTGAGAATCATGAAATTCACAATCCCCCCCTTTTTTTTTTTTTACAAATGTCCATGCAATTCTTTTCTTTTTTTCTTTTTTCTCCATAGAATTTAGCATCATATATCTTCCCTATTTATATTGTATATTCTGTTTTCTACTACAATGCAAGCTTCACTTTCCCATAATTACCATGTATCTGCCCTGTGAATTTCCTATATTTGGCATTCCTTTGAGATTTTCACTTGATAGGGTCTTAAAATTACTGCTTTGTTTATGTTTTCCCAACTTTGTTAATACACAACTGACACTATAACTGTCTATAAAAATTATATTGTGTAAGTCTAAGGTGTGTAATGTGTTTATTTGACACACTTCTGTATTACAAAATGATTACTACCATAGCACGAGCTAACACAGCCATCACCTTACATAACTACCTTTGTTTTCAGATGGTTACTATATACTCACATAGCAACTTTAAAGTATATAATATAGTATTGTTGCTGCCAATATTCCCCATAATGTACATTAAATCCTCAAAATTATTCCTCTTATAAATGAAAGTTTTAACTCTATAACAAATATATTTTTTAATTTTTTATTAGAAATTCACTAATGATTAATAAGGTTGTAAGATAACATGGTTACAGTTTCACACAGTTCCCACTACCAGAGTTCTGTGTCACATCCCCTCCATTGAAAGCTTCCCTATTCATTATCACTCTGGAGAGTAAGAAACAAAATTCTTTTTTTTTGCTTCCAGTCTCTGAGACTAGGTGCCAACACTATGAATCCACTGCTCCTGGCAGCCATTTTTCCCTTTTTTTTTCTCTCCATTTTATTAGGTAGGGCAGAAAGAATTTGAGAGGATGGAGAGATAAAGGGAGAGAAAAATAGACACCTGCAGACCTGCTCCTGTTCGGACCCCCTGCAGGTGGGGAGGGGGCCTCAGATCCTACTGGGTACACTACTGCTCAGCATAGACAAAAAATTCTTTTCTTCTCTTTTATTTTCCTTTCCTTTTCTTTCTTTCTTTCTTTCTTTCTTTCTTTCTTTCTTTCTTCCTGCCTCCAGGGTTATTGCTGGGGCTTAGTGTTTGTACTATAAATCCACTGCTCCTAGCAGCCATTTTTTCCTTTTTTTTTTTTTTTTTTTGTATTGGATAGGATAGAAAGAAATTGAAAGAGGAGGGGGGAAGATAGAGAGAGGGAGAAAAAAAAACCCTGAAGACCTGTTTTACCATTTGTGAAACGATGTCCATTCAGGTAGGAGCCAGAGAGAGGCTCAACCTGGTATCATTGTGTGGGTCTCTGCGCTTAGCACTTTTGTGTGCTTAACCCAGTGCACTACAATCTGACCCCTGAGCAAAATTCTTGATGGGATACAGAAGGTAGGTCTAGCTTCTTTATTGCTTCTCTGCTCGAAAAACAACAACAACATTTTTTTCTTTTAAAGCTATCATTTTGGACCCTCCATTCCCCAAGTCCAACTTCACTAGAACAACAATAACAAAAAAATCAAAATAAAAAAAATTCTTTATACTAATGAGAAAGGGAAATATTCTAAGATAAAGGTAGGATAGATTTTCATCAGGAAGTTTTATTTAATTAATAAAGAACTGAAGGATAACAGAGGACAGCAATATGATTTAATATAGAAAAGGGATGGGAGGGGGCAGAGCCAAGATGGCGACTTGGAAGCAGCTTCTGGTGTGAGCTCCCACAACAACTGCTGGAAAGGTTACAGATACATGGCCTTCAGCAGGACAGTGAATAAGGGGTCCTATGGGTGACACCAAGGAGGTGACTATAGCACAATTTGGGTTAGAAAACAGAGAAAAAAGAAAGGAAATTTTCTGGTTATTTCCGAAGTGCACCCCTCTCCACTACCCTATAACCAGAACCCAGGGCATGGAAAGCAGGCTCCCCACTGAGCTTTTTTCTTTACCAAGATTCCTGGATCACCAGGGGTGTCATTCCAAACCTTTAACTTTCTGAGAGCCAATCGGGAGCCATCCAAGCTTCAGACTGACTGTTAGGGTTTTTTTTTTCTTTTACTCTGTTCTATTTTATAATTACTATTATATATACATGTGTGCCTTTCTCCCCCTCCTTCAGGTTGACCAAAATTAACTCTTAGTGTATTTTCCATTGATAGGTGACTGGTTGTCCTATTCACTGGGAGAGGAACTTGTTTCACTCTACCTATCTCCTCTATCCATACTCCCCCTTCTCCCTCCTCCTAGTTATTTAAAAAAAAAAACTCTTTCCTTTCACTGCTCAATTTTTTATTTTCTTTGTTCTTTCTCTCATTCTTGTCTTCCTTTCTTCCTTCCTCCTTCTTTGGCTTTCTGAATTCACAGATATTCTTTTGTGAATTATTTGGGGGAAGAAATATAACTCAGAGTGGACTCTCTTTGTGTGTGTCTCTTCTCTACTGCCTTTTCTCCTCCTGTTACCCCTAGAATTTATAGTGGACAGTATATTTGCATAATTATCTATTCTTGTTATCCCTTTCTTCCTTATCCTTTTTTTTTTTTCATTTGGATTTGTTTGCTATTTTTTCTGGACTGGAGGCATTGTTTGGCTAACTGGTATTGGTTCAACTGCTTCAATCCTTATTTCAGTTACTATTGTAATTTCTGAGGCTGTTGATTGCATTTGTTATAAAGGTATTAATTATAACGTGGTTTGTACTCAAAACCCAACAACTGAAGAACAACAGACCATAAAAATAAAAAAAAACATTGCCGGGCTAGCTTCATGGGGGGGAGACAGACGACCAGGGACTCATGGCTGAGCTGGGAATGCAGTTCAATCTTTATTGATGAGCGGGAATGCAGTGCAATCTATCTAAACTCTATTCATTAGAAAATGCTGTCCTTTATATCTCCTGAGGCAGAAGTGTCAGGTCAGAAGAGGAAATACGTAAGATAGGGGGTAAGGAGAAGGAAAAAGTGCACGTGCTCAGAAATATGAAGCTTACATCTAACCAGTGGGGATTAAGCCAATGCCCTGTAGGCAGGGCAGTTCTCAGGCAAAGCAGTGATTATGTAAATAGACCACAGCATTAAGCAATGCAAGCAAACGTAACATGATGATCAAAACAGAAGGGGTCTTAGAAGCAGAATTAGAAGCAGACCAACAAAACATATCAATAAAAAATTTTAAACCAAGAGCATATGAAACTGCTACTACAATGAATGAAGATAAGAGCCCAGAAGAAACTACAAATCAGTCAGAGGTAACCATAGATAAGAAAACTATGCAAGCAATAATAAATTTAGTAATCACAGAAATGAAGACAACTAATTAGGGAAACAACAGATGAGACTCTCAAGGAAAATACTAGCTACCTCGAGGTAATTAGAGAACTGAAAGCTGAAATAGCTGAACTGGAGAAAGAAGCTGAGGGAAGGGAAAGAAGACTAACAGAAGCAGAAAACAGAATTAGCTAGACAGAGGATGAGCTAGAGAATACTAAGAAAGAGATAAAAGAGCTCAAAAAGAGATTGAAAGACACTGAAAACAACAACAGAGACATATGGGATGATCTCAAAAGAAGTAACATTCATATAACTGGCCTGCCAGAGGAAGAAAGAGAGGGAGGGGAAGGAAACATTCTAGAGGAAATTATAGAAGAAAACTTCCCAGACCTGAATAACAGAAAGGACATCAAGATTCAAGAGGTCCAGAGAGTTCCAAACAGAATCAACCCAGACCTGAAGACACCAAGACACATCATAGTCACAATGAGAAGAAGTAAGGATAAAGAAAGGATCCTAAAGGCTGCAAGAGAGAAACAAAAAGTCACATACAGGGGAAAACCCATAAGACTATCAGCAGACTTCTCCACTCAAACTCTAAAAGCCAGAAGAGAATGGCAAGATATCTATCGAGCCCTGAATGAAAAAGGGTTTCAACCAAGGATAATATATCCTGCTAGACATTCAAGGAAACTAGATGGAGGGATCAAAACCTTCTTCGACAGACAACAGTTCAAGGAGGCAACCATCACCAAACCTACCCTGAAAGAGGTCCTGAAAGACCTCTTAAAAACAAGAACATCAGCATCATACTTACAATATATCAGAGCAAATAAAAAATTGTTGAATAATGGCACTACAATACATTAAGTCCATAATATCAATAAATGTCAATGGTTTAAACACATCCATCATAAGGCACAGAGTGGGAGGATGGATCAGATAACATTACCCAACCATATGCTACTTACAAGAATCCCATTGGACCCAACAAGATAAACACAGACTTAAAGTGAAAGGATGGAAAATTATCATATAGGTTAATGGACCACAAAAAAAGGCAGGAACAGCCATTCTCATCTCTGACACAATAGATTTTAAATTAAAGTAATAAAAGGTAGGCAAGGCCATTACATAATGATTAGAGGATCAATCAGCCAAGAAGACTTAACAATTATTAACATCTATGCACACAAGGAGGGACCATCTAAATACATCAAACACCTACTGAAAGAACTTCAAAAATACATCAATAGTAATACAATAATAGTGAGACTTTACACCCCACTCTCACACTTAGATCAACAAAGCAGAAGAGAAACAAGAGAATTACATAAAGAGATCGACAGACTAGACCTTCTGGACATTTTCAGAGTTCTTCCCCCCATAAAACTGGAATACACATTCTTTTCAAATCCACACAACACATACTTAAGAACAGACCTCAAAATTGTGTAAAATGTATATACGGTATGTCAGAAAGTCCGATACAAGTCTCAGTCCGAAGTAGATGGCTAGGGGAAGAATTGGCAGGGGATGCAACGCTGCATGAGGGAGGTCAGCCGCTGGAATGTTGCTCTTTTGTAGATAGCTAGCTGGAACTGCCAACACGTAACAAGCAGGTCAGAAGCAGGAACGGTAACCAGGCATGAAGAAAGTTCTGTCCTTGGAATTCGTGTATCAGGTTCTTCAGATCACATTGAGTGACATCTAGGGTTTCGGGGGGGGGGGGCCACGGTAGTCGTGCCATCTAGTGAGTGACGTCAGGGTGTGCAGGGGTTCAGATGGTTTTTCCGGGATTCTTGTGAAAGAAACACAAACAATCTGCTTCTCGTGGTTAATTTGAACTGGTAACAAGTTATAGGTTTGTTATAGTTGATACCTCGATGATTATAATTGGTTTAGAATCTCTTTATGATTTATTAAAAGGTCATCTAATGTTACCTCCTGTAGCAGCCTCTACCGCAGGATCTTGAGACCAATTTTAGCTAAAATATGTATTTTAAACAGACTCAAATTGCTTAGAGAGTTAACGCATATTCGTGACAATGATTTTAACATTTACAGTGCCAGATTGATGCCAGATCTGTTGTGGATTAATTTCCACAAGATAGTTTACAGGGCACCTTTGGGGGCCCTTCAAAGGTGTCCTGTATATAAAATTTATATAGTTTAGTTTTGGGAATGAATAGTCACATTGAACATTTAGACTTTTACCTAAATAGTAAGTTACCTTAACAATTAATTTTTACCTTGTCTGGTAAAAGTGTAGCTGTAGGGTTACACTTCTGACCGTTAAGTTAGTGTTACCAAACTTGAGACATACCCATAAACATTTAGTTATAACAAACTGGAGGAAAAAGAACTTTTGTTATAAAAACACATTATTTAAAAACAATTTTAAATCTGTCATTAGTCACACAGTTTAAGACTAAACACTTACATATATACCAAAACTACATATAAAATTCAAAAGAGGGAGAAAGAAAAAAAATTTTGGAATGTTTCTGGACGTCTCCAGAAACTTTGGCTGCGTCCAGCATTTTTATATAAGGCCAATTATCTTTTAGAGTACTCCAAGCAGATGGGTCATGCAAAAAAAAGAAAAAAAATTTTGTCATTTAACACACTCACTCACAAAAACAACTGGCCAGTTATAACATAAGACATACAGGGAAAGGGTTGGAGAGAGGTCTCTGTGAGCCAGATTTTGCAGGTTCGGCCATGTCGTATTACGGGTCCTGGGATGTATCCTGCATCTGGTCCTCTTGTAGTATTTCTTGTTCTTCAGGAATAGCAGCGCCATCCTACGGATATTGTCGGACATGGCGGGCAGGAACCCAGACAGGTTTAGAGAAATTTTGAGGGAAAATGCATGCGAAACCCCTTCCCATGGTCAATAATGGGTCAGGCCCTTTCCAAATTTTATCGAGTGGGTCTCTCCATTTGACCTTAATAGATGGGAGGGTAGATGGTGTTTGCCAGTGAAGAATAATAGGGGGTAAGGCCGAGTTATTGTAAATATTAAAGAGATTTAACGTAGTTAAGGCTTTTGCTAGCTGGATATTGGGGGGATATGTTCCCCTTTATCTTTATTTAGTTGAGCCTTCAGTGTTTGATGGGCCCTCTCGACAATGCCTTGTCCCTGTGGATTGTAGGGAATGCCCGTGGTATGAGTAATATTCCAGAGGGAACAAAAATCTTTAAATTGTTTGCTTGAAAACATAGGTGCATTGTCTGTTTTCAAAAATAATGGGACCCCCATAATGGCAAAACAAGAGAGCATATGGCTTACAAGCTTTTTAGCACTTTCTCCTGGATGAGCTGTAGCCCACATAAATTTAGAAAAGGTATCAATTGAGACAAACACATATTTTTGTTTGCCAAAGTTTGGTATGTGGGTGACATCAATTTGCCAAATAGCATTAGCTTTTAAACCTCGGGGATTAACCCCAAGGGTCTGGATAGCAGGTGTCTTTATGAGACTTGCACAAGAAGAGCATGTAGCAAGGATATGTTTTAACTGTGGTACAGGAACATCAGGGAATCGAGCTTGAAGGCCTTTAAGATTAACATGGGTTAGAGAGTGAAAATTAGCAGGATCAGAGACAGAGACTGGGAAAGTTCCTGTGGAGGCAAGGCGGTCAACTGCGGCATTCCCTTCAGACAGGGAACCAGGAAGAGGGCTGTGGGAATGAAGGTGTTGAATATACAGTGGTTGGGTTCGAGAACAGAACATAGAGGCGATTTGAATCAAGAGAGGGGAAAGTGGGTTGTCATCAATTTTCACATACGAACGAGCAAGCCATGGAAGTAAGTTAACAGTATACACACTGTCAGAAAAAAGGTTGAAGGATTCTGGTACAGCTTTTAGTGCAAGAAAAACAGCATAAAGTTCTTTGTACTGAGGGGAATTATCAGGAAGCTCAGTAAAGAGAGGTTTAGGAGATTGTTTGTCTGGGTAATATATAAGGGCAGCAGCTCCCCTTTTTCCGCCATCAGTAAAGATTGTAGGAGCAGAGGGAATGGGATCCCGAGAGAAAAGTTTAGGTGCTAGTAGAGGCAGAAGAGGTAAAGAAGCTATCGATTTATTAGAAGGAAAATGGTTATCTATTTGTCCTGGAAACCCCACGAAGCTTATGGCAAAGCGGGAATGATGGCGTATAAGCCACTCTGTATCTGTGAGAGAAAAGGGCAGAATGATTAAATCCAGTTCTTTCCCTAAGACCTGCACAGACCTATTTCTCCCTTGGCGAACCATGAATGCTAACGCATCTATCTCAGTGAGGAGTCTTGGAGCTCCTCCTACTGGCGTGTGAAGCCATTCGAGAACCCCATGGTCTTGCCACAGTGCCCCTACTACTGTGGGGGTGGAGTTGAAGATTAGAAGGTTTACCGGAGAGGAGGGGGAGAATCGAACAAGGTGCATGTCCTGGAGGGCCTGGTTAACCCTTTCCAGTGCCAAGGAGGCCTCAGGAGTTAACTTACGTTTTGAAGAGGGCTGTTTGTTTCCTTTCAACAGGTCAAACAGTGGTTGGAGGCAGCTTGTGGGCAGATAGAGATACTGCCTAAGCCAATTTAAATTTCCTAGAAAACTTTGTAAAGAAGCAAGAGTAAGGTTAGAAGGGAAGGTAACATTAGGTTTTAAGGGACGAACTTGCGTTAGAGAAATCTCTGAACCTAGGAAGGATATTGGAGGGATTAGCTGTATCTTCTCAGGGGCTACATTAAGGCCGCTTTTCTTTAATGCAGGAATGAGAAAATCACATAAGGCATAGAGATCTGTATCTGATTTTCCCCATATTAAAATATCATCTGTATAATGAAAAATATTAAGGCCCTTATGAATATATGGGACAAGGGCAGATTTAACAGCCTCCTGACAAATTGTAGGACTATTGGCCATACCCTGGGGCAGCACCACCCATTCAAATCTATCAGCGGGGCTGGCATTATTAATAGACGGAACAGAGAAGGCAAAACGTTTACAATCTCGCGGATGCAAGGGGATAGAGAAAAAACAATCTTGTATATCAATAGCTATGATTGGAATTCCTGTGGGAATTGCAGAAGCAAGAGGCAAACCCCTTTGGGGGGAGCCCCAGACCTGCATGGTTTTATTTACTGCACGGAGATCTTGAAGGAGGCGCCATTTTCCCGAGCGCTTTTTAATCACAAAGACAGGAGTATTCCATGGGCTTCGAGAATGACGAATGTGTCCCAAGGACAACTGCTCTCGGACGAGCTCTTTTAAAATTTTTAGCTTATCCCTAGGTAAAGGCCACTGTTCCACCCAGACAGGCTCATTAGAAAGCCAGCTTAAGCGGGGTGTTTGGCTACGAACAGTGGCATTTAGTATTGGGGGTGCTGAATAGACCTGGTATCGCGGGAATGAGTTTTACGCTCTGCAGAGGCGTCTGTGGATATCCTAACATTAAGACATTCCAGAAGATCCCTGCCCAGTAAGTTGATGCTAATATTAGCTACCAAAGGGTGGAAGTGTCCAGTAGAACCTTCTGGGTCTTCCCACATAAGCGAGTCTCGTGTGTAAAATGCTCTCGTCATCCCTCCTATTCCATGTAAACTGGGTCCAGGGATGAGTTCCCAATCTTGGGGAACCTCTTCTTGCCTTAAAATCGTCTTTGCTGCCCCCGTGTCAATCAAAAATTTAAAAGGAATATTGCCAATCTTTACTGTCATAGAAGGGTGACCTTGTTCTAAAACAGGAGTGGTCCACAAAATCTCAGGCCCCGAATTTGTACCATTCAGGGGCGAACCATCTTTATGAAATTGGGACCGACAATCTCTCTTCCAATGAAACCCCTTACGACATTTTGGACAAACAGTACGTGGTATCTGGCTCCCTGACTGAGAGCAGGGTTGCTCTGGCTGGAGGCGTGGTTTCCCTGACTGGAGGCGTGGTCGCAACTTATCAGGACATTGGTTACGCCAATGTCCTTGGCGACCGCACTGAAAGCAGGCCCCGTTTTGCTTACGTGGGGCAACTGCATAGACCTGCGTCGTAGCGGGTGTCCCATAATTGCCTGATGTAAGTTCCTGTGTCGCTAGAATCCAATTATCTGGGTGTAGGTGTTTAAGATTAAGGCATACCTGACGGAATTGTGGTGTCATGCCTTCCCAGACAATAGTGCGCAGGAGTAGTGTGCGGACGTCAGGATTATAAACCTTTCTCTCTAAGCTTCTCTTCACCCTTGAGATGAAGCTCGCCAATGACTCATCAGAGCCTTGGTGAAAAGAGTTAATGGGAGCTGATGGATCTACATCAGGTGTGGTCACCCTTTCCCATGCTTGTGTTGCACAGATGTGTACCTGTTCAAAATACCTGGTTGGAAACCTGGCTTCTGCCTGCTGAGCTCCAGATTCATAAGCTCCTGCTCCAAACAAAGCATCAGAATTCCATTCTACCTGTTTGCTACTATTTTCCTGCGATTGCCTAGAGCACTCATCGCGGAAACATGCCTGCCACTGAAGATAGAGTGGGTCTGGGAGTGCGGCACGAGCCAGTTCTTTCCAGTCTTGTGGTGTATTTAAATGCTGGTAAAAGCTTCTCAAGACGGACTTGGTCCATGGAGAGTGCATACTGTCCTCCCTGACTGCTTGTCTGAGTGTTCCAAGTACTTTCGAGGAATATGGCTGCCACGGCTGAGGGTTTTGTTTAGAAGGGGCCAAGTTTACCGGGAATGTGTGGATTTGGTCCGGTGGCGCGGGAGAGGGAGCTACAGAAGTGGAAAGTTCAGTAGAAACTGCTGTAGTGGCTGCAGGGGAGACTAAACGCATATCTATGGGGACGGACCTCCGGGGTGGACTGCACATGGTTTAAAATCCTTAAATGCTGAAAAAATATCCTTTAGCTCTCGTATCTCAGCCACTAGGTCCCTTAATGGTGACGTATCAGCAGGGGGCGGGGTCAGGAAAACGGAAGCTGCAGGCAGAGCTGAAACCGCGGCAGCAGGGGCCAGGGGCGTAGCTGAAACCGGGGCGGCAGGGGGAGGGGCTAGAGAACCGGAAGCCTCAGAGGAAGCAGGGGGCGGGGCCAGAGAAGCAGAAGGAACTGAACACGTGTCTGTGGGGCAGCTGGGGGAGGGGTCAAAGGAGTGGCCAAACACGTGTCTTCAGGGGCAGTGGGGGAAGGGGTCATGGAAGCGGAAGCTGCCGCAGGAGAAACCAAACACGTGTCTCCGGAGGAAGCGGTTTTGGGGCTGACTGCAGATTGCTTAGGGTGTTTAAGTCCTAAGCAAATATCCTTTAACTCCTGTATCTCAGCCTCAAGGTCACTTAACCTTTTGGCAGGAGGCCTTGTATATCCTGAAAATAGTAAATATAGCCATGAGAACCCATGGTGTAGCAAAAATTAAAGCGTCTCTGAGATCGAAAGCCTGTCCCAGGAGAGAAGGATAGAATGTCTGGGACACCTCCTCATAAAACGGAAAAAATCCCATGGTGGAGGGAAATGCGGGGCCACAGAAGTGGGCGGATGCCACTTACCTATGTCTGGGCGGTTTCGGAGACCTCAGGCCGGGCGTGGTGTGGGTACGGAACACGATGGGCGCCAGATGTTGTTGAGGTGGTCTGGTGTCGGGCTGCACCGCGGAGAAGAGAGCGGACATCCAGAGCAAAGGGGTACACAAATCTTTATTATAGGATGGGGGGGAGGTTTGGTTCAGACCACGTGGAGCCAGCCGGCAATGGCCGACCACGGGGGGGGGGGGGAGCAGGGAGCGAGACCTCAGAGAGGGAGAGCCGAGAGCCCAGAGAGAGAGAGGGGAGGGGTGAGGGGGCTTTTTATTGGGCGACAACCAGGGGTGACGTGTAGGGCCAGGATTGGTTGAAAGGGGGCACTCTAGGATTTAGCGAGGCATAGAAAACCTGGGGGCGGAGCCAGGATTGGTTGAAAGGGGGCACTCTAGGATTTAGCGGGGCATAGAAAAACCTGGGGGCGGAGACTGCATCAGAATAAGTCCTCAGCAACACACTTCATCTGCACTATTCCAGCCTTTAGGTCCATAACTGTTCAACAATTTGTTTGGATTTATATGTTAACTCTCTTTTCAGCCACCAGGTTCCAGATGCCAGCAGGAATGCTGACTAGACCTCCCTGGTTAGATGATCCCACCAGTGTGTCCTGGAGCTCCACTTCCCCAGAGACCCATCCTACTAGGTAAAGTGAGAGGCAGGCTGGGAGTATGGATCAACCTGTCAACACCCATGTTCAGCGGGGAAGCAATTACAGAAGCCAGACCTTCCACCTTCTGCAACCCACAAGGACCCTGGGTCAATACTCCCAGAGGGATAGAGAATGGGAAAGCTATCAGGGGAGGGGATGGGATATAGAGATCTGGTGGTGGGAGTTGTGTGGAGTTGTACCCCTCCTATCCTCCAGTTTTGTTAATGTCTCCTTTTTAAAATAAATAAATAAATAAATTTTAAAAGAAAGAAAGAAAAGGAATGGGAACAGCATTCTAACCAAAACAGACTAACTCTAGAACCCCACTGTGAAAACAAGAAACCCAGAGTAGCTCCTCTCAATTCTGATCTAATTATCAATAGTGACAGAATTCTTAGAAGTTTGGTGGCTTTGGGATACTATTTTATTGAATCTAATTTTCTTTATACTCTTCTATTTATTATCCAGATGTGTTTAAGTGAAGGTTACCTTATGCCAATATAGGATGGATTGCTTTTACTTATATTTCTGGCCTCTTGTAAGTTAAAATGGATCTTTATTAAATCAATTATGTAATCAATCATCCTTTTACTTCTGTATTTGGGTTGGTATTTTCTTCTTTTTTGGAAATGAATGAAGAAGCATGTCCCAGTTTAGACTTTTCTCAACATGGGGAATAATCTCTGGCCCAACATTTTACAGGCATATATACTGTCTCACTCCTGCCTGCAAATCTACTTTGTCAGAGACTTTCACTCAGAAAAGTATGCCAACTAAAACAGTAGTTCTCAAACTTTAACTCACATCCAGATTAACCTGTGGAGTTTGTTAAGCCATAGATTGTGATGCTTCATCTTCAGAGTTTCTGATTTTATAGGTCTCGGGGAGAAGGGATGGGAGTTTGAACTGCTAACAAGTATCATACTATGTGCTTTAGGGATAGTATTTTGTCAACTACTATGATAAACAAAGCTTTATATTTGTAATTGGTAATTGACTGGCATCTGAGACTATGGGGATAGATGAGATAACCAAAGGGAGAAAGCAGGTCCAAATACAGTCTTACTAAATTCAAATTACCAATGGAAAATTGAAAGAGAGTAGATGAGACCTAAGAAATAGGAAGAAATCATGATGAGGGACATTGTTCTATGAATCACACTTCTTATAGATCTTTGAAACTCTATAGGATTTGCCATAGCTAATATGAAGAAGTTCATTAAAATAATGAAAATAAATGTATTCTAGATGCATGCACTGTCATTTAGGACTGAAAAACTCCATTTTCTTTTTGCTTTCCTAAGTTGAAAACTATGAAGTCAAATTATGACATAACTACTGAGGAATTTAGCTTTGTTAGCAAACATGTCTCATAGCTGTTGGTAAGAACATCACACTCAATTAATTCACTGAGAATTGTCAATATGCAGACCATCTATACTTCAAGGCAATTCAAATTTCTTCTAGCCTTATGGGTCTAGTTCCTATGTTTTTTTGTTGTTGTTGTTGTTGTTCTTTTTTGTTTTTGTCATTTCTAGGGTTTTACTACTCTGGGCTGAATTTTGAGGGGGGGGGAGAAGGAAAGGGGGAGCGAGAGAGAGAAAAGAGACCACTGATGATTCTTCCAATATCATGGGAGCTGAGTTTTGAACCTTAGTCATACATATGGCAAAACACATGAACAGATGGACTATCTGGCCTATGTTCTACTTATATTATATCTGTATTTAGTGGTGAACTACCTCTGCATCCTCAGAGTGTAAAAGATGGTGGTGTTTAAGCCCTAAAGGGGAAGAAACTTCCCCATGCCTCCTTGCTGTTTCCTTACTGATACATGCTAACTTTTTTTTTTCAAGTCAATCAATTTCCTTCTCATAAACTTGAAAATGTTAGCCACAGGGTTTATTTCTAATGCTAAATTGAAGGGTATCCAAGTAGGAAACTCAAGAGAGATTGCCTTCCAATCCAATTTGGATGTCTTGTGACATCAAGGAAGGCCATCATGTCCTTTGCCTCAAGGATCAGTAACATCAATTGCATCACTGAATCTCCAGTAGAGAATGTAGAGTTGTTTCCCAGAGACAAAGGGCGAGTGCTGTTGGTTATTCTCTCCTTCATAGTCACAAAGTTAGTTTGGGGTTAACTTTAGTACCTCTATTCAAGGGTAAAATTCCCTTGGGCTGCTGACATTTTTCTGCCTCCTTGTAATCCTGTGGGCTACAACTGCACACATGTAGCAGGTGATTTGCCCACACAGAAAAGGTGTAAAGCAAACAGCTTGTCTTGATAATGAAATCCCTTGGTGATATTTTCTGATGTGTCTGTGGTTGCCGATATGGCTTTCCATTCTCTAGACTCTGTCTATAAATACTCCCATGTACATGGATGAAAAAATCTGCAAAGTTGCCCACCCACCCCCTTCACTCTCCTTCTCATCTGCCTTTCTGCCCACCTGTTTGCCTGACTTAAGAATCTGGCTTTGCTTGCTCCTCTGACACACATGCTTTTTTATTTGTTTTTGTATATAGTGAATTCTGCAGAGGGGTGTTTTTTTGCAATTCCAGTTTAGTAAAGTTGATGTGCATCTCTCTCCTTCCCCAGTTTCAATTATAAATAAGTCGGGGCATTTTATGTGCCCCTTGAAAATCATGTTATATAATAAATACATATAAATAAATAAATATTTGGGGTAAACTGGGTAGTATTAAAATCAACTGTTATTGAATATTGAATGAAATCCTGGAAAGAAAATGTTTACATACTTTAAATGATGTGTTTATAGTATGACTCCTTTCCTACAATGTTCATTTTGCAAAAGCCCTCTCTACTGCCTCTCAGATCTGTCACAAACACTGTTTAATTCTGAACCAGGTCCTTCAAGATAGTATAAATGTCAAGAATAATAAATTTCTATGTTGATGATGCTTTTTGCCTGAAGGCACATAGTATCCAGAGTAGCACTAGGATTCTATACATAAAACAACCAGGATGTGGCACAATGAAACCAATAATTTCTGCTTAGTTAATGAATATGCTAACTGATATATGAACAGTCCATCTGCAGCAATTGGTACTGTCTGAAATGAGTGCATCAGCTGTGCCCCAGTTTAAAATGCAGGGACTGGATTTAGAAATGGCCTATATATTGTTAACACTTTCTTCTACATAAAGAAGACTAGGGTTATGCTTACAGAAAATAAACAAAGAATGTTCTTTCTTTCTTTATTGGAGTCAAATTTATCTTGCCTTTTCTTATATTTGTAAGAACCTGCATCAACATATTTACAAAAGTGAAAAGAGCCAATTATTTCTCCCTCTGATTTGGGTTTCTGGGAGGTAAAATGGAACCTGGAATTTACTGATGATATGAAAGGATCAGGGCAAACAGGAAGTTATCCCCCTCTGGAAGCTGCATGTGAGCTGAACTAATGATTAAAATGAACCTCAACCAACTACAAAATGCATATGTTCACTACATATGTATTTTAGATATAATTAAAAAAAAACCCACAGAATTGTATGATGGCAAGATAGCTTATTTGGGATGGCGTTTGATTTGCCTTGTGCACAATCCAAGTTTGAACCTTCTCTGTAACTCTTCTGTACTATTTCAGTTACACATTTTTTAAACTTTTAATTAATTAATTAAATTCATTTTTATATTACAGAGTTACATGTCAACAGGGATTTGAATCCACACCATTCCCACCACAGGAGTTCTGAATCTTCACTCTCCTCACTGCAATCCACCATAGTCCCCTAAAATTGTAGATATGGGCCAACAATCATCTCTACAACTATCTGTCCACATTTATACATAGTTGCCCCTTTCTTTTCTGATTTAATCTTCTCTTCCCCTCCAAGCTGCTCATGACATCAATTATACATTTTTACCAATTTCATTACAGGGAGTATTTTCTTGACAAGTTTATGTTGCTAATTACATCTCATTCTTATGACAATGACTTCTCAATAGCATTTGAAATAGCTAAATATTCTTTCTTTAACTTGGTGAGGTAACTTATCTCTAATGACATCTATGGCCAGTTCTTTAGCTTCCTGTGAGTTCATACCATTCATTCTCATTTGAGAACTAGTATCTATTGTTCTACTCCTTTAAATCTTGAGTAATTTGCATTGTTTTGACTTCCAGAATACTGTGACACTAATGATTTCAAGTTCCAATCCTATCCCTGAAGAGGACTGAAACAGCTATCTTAGAGACCTGCCTTGTATAAACATTTCAGTATACTTACAGAAGAGTACTGAGGTATGAGATGCATTATGTGAAGAAAACATTTTAATTTTATAGGCCTGTCAAGTCTCAGTGACTACAGTCAACTACGATCTGACTGACACCAAGCAAGAGCCATGTAGCTGATTCAAGTCCATATACACAGCCTTGACATATATATTCTTTAAGGTGCAAAAGTTTATTACATAACGATAAATAATTAACTCACTATATTTAGCAGGCTTGAAATTATCACCTCCAATCAGTAAGAGATTAACTGACCAAGAGTTACCAAATACTATCTTTGAGATCCATAAATGTGTCTGCATAGAATACCAATCAAAGCATGTGGAAACAATATTAAGGCAATTCCTAGAAGATCCGCTATCTTTGGAAATTTAACTTTGGCTTGAGTTCTTCCAAATGTATTTGATGAACCCTCATTAAAACTGTACATTCAGCCTACCCTCCTTCTTAATTTCATTTGCGGTCAGACTAACATCACTGTGCCTCAGCTTTCCTAGTCCTGTATTGCCCATTTCCTTTCAAAGTTTGCAAAAAACACTTGCAGGTTTAATTCTATCTTGGTTTCTGTACAGAGGACCTAGGATAACATACCACGATTCTTTTCTGTCTCATTTAATGTCTCCATCTCCCTGAAGTCAAAAGTGCCGTCAAGGGGACCACAACAAGACAGGACTAAAACAATTTCGGGAACCCACCAAATCACCGGTGAGTGCAAACACGTGTGGCTCATGGACAGCGAGGAACCTAGAGAGAGATTAAGTGGCTGGTAACAGTTGAGACTCCACCTCCAGTCTGTTTCACCAACAGAAAGACAGCTGAAGGGAGGAGAGGACTCCTCTGAGACTCACCAAATGCAATTGTGAGTTTCCATTGCTACGGCACTCAAAACCTGGAGCAGTGGCAGGGAGGCCCATTGCTGACACCAGGGGACAGAGAACTAACCAGGAAACTCAGGAGAAGATCTATACCTCAGTGGCCTAGCAGTGGGGCTGTGACAGTCTCTTTGCATAACCACTGGATTATCTCTGCCCCACCCTGCTTTATCTTTGGTCAGGAGTCAGTGATTAAGCTAAGAAGCCTCCTTATAGTTTAAAAGTCCTCAGGCTCCCATAGCCTACAGGGAAGAAAAAGCACAAAAGAGGCTTTTAAGACACTAAACTCCAACTCAGGGATTAAAATACTATTGAAACAACTGTCAACTTCCACAACTGTGAACCCTTTAATTACCTTACTTAGACACAAGTCAATCCAGGCAAGAGTGATCAGTAATTTGAAAAGTACTGAGAGGGACCTAATAACATAATATATAAAATGGTTAAACCAACAAGAAGAAATATTGGAGAAATGAACCAGGACAAAAGTCCAACTAAAAGGCCCCCAAAAGTGCCATCACTTCATGTTATCAGTATATCCTTTCATCTGGAACTTCAAAATATGTCCAAAATACAACCACACTTCACTATCCCCCTTACTATTATCTGGTTTAATGTCTCATTTTCTGTGACTGGGATTATTGCAACATCGCTAATTTGATTTCTCACTTCTATATTGCCCCACCTTCACCTGTCTCAAAATAGTTCCCAGAGCAATCTTGCTGAAACTTGTCAGGTCATATCATTCCTTTGCTTCAAACCTATTTTAACTCAAAAATCTAAATGTTCATGATGTTATATAAAGAGCCCTCCCTGGTCAGGCCCCTAGTACGTTTTTGATGCATTTTCTCTTCTTCCTTCTTTGCTCAGTCTACTTCAGTCACACTGGCTTCCTTAATGTGCCACAGATCTGTATAGTTCCCAAATCAGAGGACCCTCATATTGGCTGTCTGTCTTACACTATCCTATCTTTTTCTATTAGTCCATCTCTTCCTAGTTTCTATGACAATCAACTAGACATTCTCTTTGTCTATTCCCTCTAAAATTATAATCCCCAAGACAATCCACATTACCCTTTCTCTATTAAACTTCTCCTGAACACTTGCTACTACCAACTGTAATGTATATTTTAGTGCTTACTGTTTGTCTCTCCAACTACTATGAAGACTTTATAATGGAGAAGATTTTTATTTCATTCTCTTACTCATCACCTAAGACTGTATATAAAACATGGTCAATAAATGGCTCCCAAGTTACAGATGCAATCATGATTACAACTTGACTTTCATGGGTAGGTAACCAGACCAATGTTTCCCAGACTTTCATCTCTCCAGAGCCCTAGCCCATTGGGGAAAAGTAGAAATAGACTAGGGGTATGGACTGACCTGTCAATGCCCATGTCCAGCAGAGAAGCAATTACAGAAAGCAGATCTCCCACCTTCTGCACCCTAAGAAGAATTTTGGTCCATACTCCCAGAGGAGAGAAATGATAGGGGAAGAAGACCAGAGGGTTCTGAATTTCAGCTCCATCAGGACCTGGAGAGAGAAGGAGAAAAAGGGAGAAATATTCGGAAGTAGTAATAGGTCTGACTTGAAAAGAGATGATAGAACCATGGGAAAAATGGGAAATATATACAAATATATACAGATAGTTGTAGAAATAATAGTTATGTCATATCTGCAACCATGAGAGAACTGTTGTAGCTTCCAGTGGAGGGGATTTGGGACTCTGGTGGTGGGAATGGTGTGGAATTATGCCTGTTATCTTATAGTTTTGTAAATCAATATTAAATCACTAATATAATTTTTTAAAAATTCACTGAATGAACAAGTAAAATGATTTTTTTCACTTCTTATTTTAAGTTTTTTTTGATTTATAAAAAGGACACATTGACTAAACCATAGGATAAGAGGGGTACAACTCCACACACAATTCCCACCACCAGAACTCTGTATCCCATCCCCTCCGCTGATAGCTTTCCTATTCTTTAACCCTCTGGGAGTATGGACCCAAGGTCATTGTGGGATGCAGAAGGTGGAAGGTCTGGTTTCTGTAATTGCTTCCCTGCTGAACATGGGCGTTGACAGGTCAATCCATACTCCAAGCCTGTCTTTTTCTTTCCCTAGTGGGGAAGGGCTCTGGGGAAGCACAGCTCTAGGACACAGTGGTGGGGTTGTCTGTCCAGGGAAGTCTGGTTGGCATAATGGTAGCATCTGGAACCTGGTAGTTGAAAAGAGAGTTAACATAGAAAGTCAAGCAAATTGTTGACTAATCATGGACCTAAAGGCTGGAATAGTACAGATGAAGAGTTGGGGAGGGCGTGTCTCCATTTTATAGATAGCTAGTAGGCATATTTTAGTTATATTCCAAAGGGCCTGTGGCTGACTAGTGGTTTTTTTTCTTTTCTTTTTCTTTTTCCTGAGTCTGAAATCTGATATGCAGGTGGATCCTAATTGTTGTCTGGGGAGATAATGTCATGGCTGGCAGATGGACCAGAAAGCTGGATCAGGGACGAGAGTAGCTCCTAAATATGGGAAAGGTGTATAAATATTGTTGACTGTAAACCCTATAGATTTGATGTAATCTGGGGCCCATATAAAAAATAAAAATATATGAGACAAATTTCATTATCTGGTACGTATAAAATATTCAATGAATATTCATTGAACCAATTAATGAATTATTTTCCAAAGACAAAATTAAACATACATGAGCCTAATTAGCTTTCACTGAATCAGAGGTATAACTTTTGTTTCACTGTAGTTCTACAGTATATTATTATGTATATACATTCTAATTGGGACTAGAAAATTTTTATCATACTGTTGATATTTTCAAACAGTCCTCCATATGGAATATCTATTTCTTGTAACTTATTTATTGGCATATAATCATTATGGGATTTAATTAAAGAAAAATCCAAAGAAAAAACTTCCTACCTTACCTTTTTTTTGAAAGAAAAACACAACAGCTGAATTCATTTTGTAGTGCAGTTGATATGTTCAAGTAGGACATGCATACAAAAAGCGAAAGAGAGAGCAGAGAAAGGAGAGAAAAGGAAAATAGTAAAAGGAAAGACATTTTAAAAACTTCCTTCTCTCAACCCCCTTACTGAGAAAGCATATATTTATTTAGTCCCGTTAAGACTTCTAGTTTTGGTGTCAAAATTCTGATTCTCCTTCCTCCCTCCCACTCTTTTTAACATATACTTAAAGAGCCAAATGCAAAAGGAACTCACTCACCATATATTCACCAGAGGAGAAAGCAGTGCATTCCTTTTACTGTATCCTAGGATATTTTTAGCAGACTTAAAGAACATTTTTTGACAACAGCAAAATAGGGGTGTTTGAGAACTAGTTATTTAAACCCCTGCTGAATGTATCCTGGCAAAAATTAGTTTTATTAATTAGATAGCCTGAGGAAAGAATTAAATCTTGAGTCACCACCCTGTGTGGCAAAATAAGTTGAAATTTGCAAACTTAGCCATGTAATTAGAGGGTCCCAGTTAGAGAACCCGAATAGTCACTATTCACATTGAGGCATCTGGAAGGCAGCTTACATTAGAGAGAGAAAACTGCAGCAGCAATTTCAGACAGATAAATGAAGAATGGATGTCATTGAAGTGTATGTCTGACTTCAATCTTGAAGAAACTAAGGCAGTGAGTTGGAACATACTGCTCTGAAAAACAGGAGCCCATGACATTATCTTCCCAATTTACACTAAAAGAATTTGTGCTATCATCCTTATAATGGGTAAAAAGGGAAAACTTTAACTGCTCCACCACTCTCCTAAGGACAAAAAAATAGGGAAGAGAAATCAATGGAGCCTTTTCCCAAGCCTCAGCAGGCAATATTTGTGTCTAATAATTTGTACTAGAGCTCTGGTGAATTTCATGAAACTTCAAATGTTCTTGAAAATAAAGAACCATGTTGAATCTCCCACAAACTAGAATGCCTACTTTTCACAAATATGACATTTTTCAAATCATTTGCATTTTAAAGGTCTGAGGAATTTTAATCACTGATCAGCTTTAACCCACGTTTCCTGTGTGCGTGCATAAGCATACACCCTCAACTTTGCCATCCTCATAAAAATTCTCTCTTAAGCTCTTACTTTCATGTGTTTTTAAAATGGTTCAGCTCCCCCACAGCTCTCATCAGCCTGCCTTCCCAAGTGATCCCTTTGCCTGGGAAGATGAAAGGCCCTCTTCACCCTAGCCAGGGCTCCTGTTTCTGCTTTCACACTAATGGAAAATAACTTAAAGACAGGAAAGCAAATGAGTATCACAGTCTGACCTTGATTTGGTGTAATATTTCCTCACACAGAAACCCCCCCCTTTATAATAATGTCTCATGTGGTCACCATTCCTATTTGAATAAAAGCCACATAATACTAAAAAAAAAAAGAAGAAGAAAATTTTAATTATCTTTATTTATTTATTTGATAGAGACAGCCAGAAATCAAGAGGGAGGGGTAACAGAGAAGGAGAAAGAGAGAGATAACAGCAATACTGCTTAACCACTCACAAAGCTTTCTTCCTGCAGGTGGGGACCAGGAGCTTGAACCCGGGTCCTTGTGCATTGTGATATGTGTGCTCAACCAGGTGCACCACCACCTGGCCCCAATACTAAAAAAAAAGAAATTTAACCAAAATAAATGTTGCTGATTTCTAGCTACCCAGTCATTGTAAATATAAAGAACTAATTTATTTCATGGAATACTAGTTTAGACTCTAGAATCAGACTTTGTAGGTTCAAGTCATCATACTCTTTCTTACTAGCTGCGCTATCTTGAACAAGTTATTTAAGATTTCTGTATATTGAGAGCTGGCTAGTAGCACAGCAGGTTAAGTGTACATGGTGCAAAGCACAAGGGTTTGAGCCCCAGGGCTCCCCACCTGCAGGGGAGTCACTGCACAGGTGGTGAAGCAGGTCTACAGGTGTTTATCTTTCTTTCCTCCTCTCTGTCTTCCCCTCCTTTCTCCATTTATTTCTGTCCTATCCAACAATGACAACATCAATAACAGCAACAATAATAACTACAATAATAAAACAACAAGGGCAATAAAAGGGAATAAATAAATAAAACATTTAAAAATATTTCTGTATACTGTTTCTTCATCTACAAAATGGGAAATAGTATTATTCCTATGACATAGGAAATGATATTATTACCTATTTCAAAAAGTTGTTACAAATACTAAATACATGTCAAGTACTCTATATGCATGTTAGTATTATGTGACATTTCCCTTTTACTAACACTGTGACATATAAATACATATATATTTAGAGTTAAAAAATTGGGCTCTGATTTCCACACAGATATGATGGACCTAGAACTCTAATAAATACCTCTCTCCACCATCACTGTCACTTGCATCAGAAACATTATAATAAGCCCTCATGTGGGCCTCTACAAGACCTTGCCCTCAATGTAGAACAGCAATGGTAGGGATTGCCTCACTCTCCAAATAAAGGCTGGGAAAACCAATGCTGGCACTCAAGGAAGACTGGTCCTGAAATGTTCCTAGCTGTGACCATGGACTCCATGCTCAGACTGATGGGGATGCAAAGGTTACAGGATGCAAAGGTTACACAGGGTCCCATGCTAAATCTGAATAGATATGGGCCCTAGGTCAGATTGATGGGGTCTACAGTTAATAGTATTCATATACTTTCCTCATATTTGGGAGGTATTCTTTGCCCTAATCAGGCTTTCTAGTCCTATTCTCAACTCCAACACCATCTCCCCAGACAATACTTTTCTAAAAAATTTATTTTATTCTTTCACTTATAAAATAGAAACATTGACAATACCATAGGATAAGAGGGGTATATTTCCACACATTGCCTAACCCCAGAGCTCCATATTCAATCCCCTCCCTTGAGAGGGGAGTAAAGAGATCCTTGTGACCACAGAATGTGAGCTCTGATCTACAGGGCTGCAAAGGTTACACGGGCTCCTATGCTGAATATGGGCCCCAGATCAAATCGATGGGGTATACAGTCAGCAATATTTCTACAGTTTTCCTATATTTGGGAGCTACTCTCTTCCCTGACCCAGCTTCCTAGCCCTTTTTCCAGCCATGATATCATCTTCCCAGACAATAACATGGGTCCACCTTCATATGAAATGTCAGGCTCAGAAAAACAAACAAACAAACAAACAAAAAACCAGTAAGACCATGGGTCCCTTGGAATATACCTAAAATAGATCTATTGATTTTTTCCAAAATGGAGACCCCAAATCTTCATCTGTTCTATTTTTGCCTTTAGGTTCATGATTATCTGACAATTTGTTCTGTTTTATATCTTTTTCAGCCACCAGGATCCACATGCTACCATGATGCCAATCGTACTTCCCAGGGCAGATAACCCCACCTTGAGCCCTGCCTCCCAAGAGCTCTGCCCCACTAAAGAAAGAGGGAGAGAGAGGCTGGGAGTATGAATCGACCTGCCAAAAAGTCCAACATGGGTTTAGTGGAGAAGCAATTACAGAAGCCAGACCTTCCACCTCCTGTATCCCATAATGATCCTGTGTCCATACTCCCAGAGGGTTAAAGAATAGGAAAGCTATTAGGGGAGGGTTGGGGTACAGAGTTCTGGTGGTGAGAATTGTGTGGAATTATACCCCTTCTTATCAGTCTTGTCAGTGTTTCACTTTATAAATAAAAATTATTAAAAATTTTTAAAATGATATTCAGGGAAACAGGAATTAACATTGTACTCTTGTGGCAGTAGTGAAACAGAAAAACTTAAAATTTGCAAGCTGCTGTAGAGACCCTGGTGAATGAGGCCAAGTCACCCTCCATGTGAGAGAAGTGACTTTGACATCACTGCAGAGTCTCCACTTTCATATAACAGTCTGGAAGAAAAGGAGGTCGGGGATCTCTCTACTTCACCCCCACGCACATAAACACCAGACTAAGGCTTGGTTTAAGAGACATTACGATGCACCAATCACAGACAAAGAAATTGAAACCGTTATTAACAACCTCCCCAACAACAAAAGTCCTGGAACAGATGGCTTCACAAACGAATTCTACAAAACTTTCAGGAAACAGTACCCATACTTCTGAAGCTTTTCCATAAGATTGAAGAAACAGGAATACTCCCTTTCACCTTCTATGAAGCCAACATCACCCTGATACCAAAAGCTGATAGGGACAGAAAAAAAAAAGGAAAACTACAGACCAATATCTCTGATGAACATAGATGCCAAAATATTAAACAAGATCTTGGCCAACCGGATACAGCAACATATCAAAAAGACTGTTCATCATGACCAAGTGGGATTCATCCCAGGAATGCAAGGCTGGTTCAACATCCGAAAGTCAATCAATGTCATTCACCACATCAATAAAAGCAAAGCCAAAAACCACATGATTATCTCAATAGATGCAGAGAAAGCCTTTGACAAAATCCAACACCCATTCATGCTCAAAACTCTACAAAAAATGGGAATAGATGGGAAATTCCTCAAGATATTGGAGTCTATATATAGCAAACTTACAGCCAACATCATACTCAATGGACAGAAGCTGAAAGCATTCCCCCTCAGATCGGGGACTAGACAGGGCTGTCCACTGTCACCATTACTCTTCAACATAGTATTGGAAGTTCTTGCCATAGCAATCAGGCAAGAGAAAGAAATCAAAGGAATACAGATTGGAAGGGAAGAAGTCAAGCTCTCACTATTTGCAGATGATATGATAGTATACATAGAAAAACCTCAAGAATCCAGCAGAAAATTACTGTAAGTTATTAGGCAATATAGCAAGGTATCAGGCTACAAAATCAATGTACAAAAATCAGTGGCATTTCTTTATGCAAACACTAAATCTGAAGAAGAAGACATCCATAAATCACTCCCATTTACTGCTTCAGCAAAATCAATCAAATACCTAGGAATAAAGTTGACTAAAGAAGAGAAAGACTTGTATGCTAAAACTATGAGTCGCTACTCAAGGAAATAGAAATTGATACCAAGAAATGGAAAGATATCCCATGCTCATGGATTGGAAGAATAAATATCATCCAAATGAATATTCTCCCCAGAGCCATATACAAATTTAATGCAATACCCATCAAAGTTCCACCAAGCTTCTTTAAGAGACTAGAACAAACACTACAATCATTTATCTGGAACCTGAAAACACCTAGAATTGCCAAAAACATCTTGAGGAAAAGAAACAGAAATGGAGGCATCACACTCCCAGACCTCAAACTATATTATAAAGCCCTCATCATCAAAACAGTATGGTACTGGAACAAAAATAGGCACACAGACCAGTGGAACAGAACTGAATGCCCAGAAATAAATCCCCACACCAATGGACATCTAATCTTAGATAAGGGGGCCCAAAGGATTAAATGGAAGAAGGAGGCTCTCTTTAATAAATGGTGCTGGGAAAACTGGGTTGTAACATGCAGAAGAATGAAATTGAACCACTTTATCTCACCAGAAACAAAAATTAACTCCAAATGGATCAAAGACCTAGATGTCAGACCAGAAACAATCAAATACTTAGAGGAAAACATTGGTAAAACACTTTCCCACCTACACCTCAAGGACACCTTTGATGAAATAAACCTAATTGCAAGATAGACTAAAGCAGAAACAAACCAATGGGACTATATCAAATTGAAAAGCTTCTGCACATCCAAAGAAACTATTAAACAAACGAAGAGACCCCTCACAGAATGGGAGAAGATCTTCACATGCCATACATCAGACAAGAAACTAATCACCAAAATATATAAAGAGCTCAGCAAACTTAGCCGCAAAAAAGCAAATGACCCCATCCAAAAATGGGCAGAGGATATGAACAAAACATTCACTGCAGAGGAGATCCAAAAGGCTAACAAACATATGAAAAACTGCTCTAGGTCACTGATTGTCAGAGAAATGCAAATTAAGACAACACTAAGATACCACCTCACTCCTGTAAGAATGGCATACATCAAAAAGGACAGCAGCAACAAATGCTGGAGAGGTTGTGGGGACAGAAGAACCCTTTTACATTGCTGGTGGGAATGTAAATTGGTATAGCCTCTGTGGAGAGCAGTCTGGAAAACGCTCACAAGGCTAGACATGGACCTTCCATATGATCCAGTAATTCCTCTCCTGGGGTTATACCCCAAGGACTCCATAACACCCAGCCAAAAAGAGGTGTGTACTCCTATGTTCATAGCAGCACAATTCATAATAGCTAAAACCTGGAAGCAACCCGGGTGCCCAATAACAGATGAGTGGCTGAGAAAGCTGTGATATATATACACAATGGAATACTATGCAGCTATCAAGAACAATGAACCCACCTTCTCTGACCCATCTTGGACGGAGCTAGAAGGTATTATGTTAAGTGAGCTGAGTCAGAAAGATAAAGGTGAGTATGGGATGATCCCACTCATGAACAGAAGTTGAGGAAGAAGAGCTGAAAGGGAAACTAAAAGCAGGACCTGATCAAATAGGGCACCAAAGTAATAACCTTGAGGTGAAGGGCAGACATGCAGCTTCCTGGGCCAGTGGGGGGTGGGAGTGGGTGGGAGGAATGGGTCACAGTCTTTTGGTGGTGGGAATGGTGTTTATGTACACTCCTAGCAAAATGTACTCATATACATCACTAGTTAATTAATACGAGAGGGGGAAAATTAATTGTATGTCTCGAAGTTTTTCAAAACACAAACTGAATCTTTTCTCAATATATGCAGTGTAATTGATATGCAGACTCTCTCAAAAGCCTAGACCAAGTAGATCAGAAGCAACCAATAACATAGCTATATACAAGATACTGAGTACCGTACAGCAAACCCTAACAAAAGGACCTTTCAATGTTAACCCAATTACCAAATAATGTGATGATAACATTAACTATCGATTGTCTTTTTGAACCCTAAGACAGCAGGAACCTCACATCTTCACTATAGAGCCTCTACTTCCCCCAGTCCTGGAACCATTGGATAGGGCCCACTTTCCCGTATGCCTCTCCCAACCCATATCAAATAATATTGCATCTGCCGATCACAACCTAACCAACACAGCGATTGCCACCTCAGCATGCTTCACTTCAGACTGTGTCCAGAGACTACACGTGTGGAATGACAACCCTTCAGCTTCATTACTCGGGTGAGACCTTTCCTTTTATAGTATACTCTAATTCCATCTCAGGTGGTTCACTTTCTAACAAAGTCCCAAAACCTAGATATACACCAGTTTCTGTGAGAGAGAGCATATGTTCACACGTATCCATAAACTACTGCAAAATATATACCTGAAAACAGAGGTACACTAGAGTTTGCAGTGAGTATCCCCCTAACACTTCCTCTCCACTATTCCAACCTTTGGGTCCATGATTGCTCAACAACTTGTTTGGCTTCGTATGTTAACTCTCTTTTCAGTCACCATGTTCCAGATGTCATCAGGATGCCAGCCAGGCTTCCCTGGACTGAAGAACACACCAATATGTCCTGGAGCTCCGCTTCCCCAGAGACCCACCCTACTAGGGAAAGAGAGAGGCAGACTGGGAGTATGGACCGACCAGTCAACGCCCATGTTCAGCGGGGAAGCAATTACAGAAGCTAGACCTTCTGCCTTCTGCAACCCAATGACCCTGGGTCCATGCTCCCAGAGGGATAGAGAATTGGAAAGCTATCTGGGGAGGTGGTGGGATATGGAGAATGGGTGGTGGGAATTGTGTGGAATTGTACCCCTTCTACCCTATGGTTTTATTAATTAATACTTTCTTAAATAAAAAAATAAAAATAAAATAAAAAATTTTTAAAAAGAGACATTATGAACCATAGTACTATGTTACTTATTCAAAGTTTATCCCCTCTCCTACAGTTCACATCCAACACAGAACCTGGGGCTACCTAGTAATGAATAACAGAAACCAAAATAGATAAGTAAAACTAGGAAAATGCAGATTCTAAAAAAAAAAGAATAAAAGAAAAAAGTCAATGTTAGTCACATATTTAATGATGCAGATGTAAATGACTTCTCAGAAAAAGAATTTAGATAGAAAATAAATTCTCAGGAAACTTAAAGAAATACAAAATATACAAAACAGGTTAAGCAAGGAATCCATAACCTCAAAACCTTATAGGAAAATGGAAAACATTGAGAAAAGAGGTACAGCATGTGAAGGGCAAATTTAATTCATTCTGGTCTTAAATAGCAAGTCAAGAAAGGGGGTTTATTAATGCAGAAGAGAAAACATTAGGAACAGAAGACAAAATGACCATACTCTTTAACTTCAAAGTAGAATGAGAATAAAGGTTTAGGAAAAATGAATTAACTCTTTAAGAGACTGAAAACTTCACTAGAAAGACAAATATCAGAAGTATGGGGTCTTAGTGAAAGAGGAGAGAAAGAAGAGAACAGGAACCATTTTCAAAGAAATAATAGCATAAAAATTTCCAAATCTGAGATTTGGTCAGGCTGTAGATTTTCAGGAAGCAAAGAGAGCTCCCAAATCTCTAAACTTATGCGGAACTACAAGACACATCACTGAAGAAAGGTGCAGATTGCCAAAGAAAAGAAGAAAATGAAGCATATCAGACTTTCATCAGACTTTTGAGTAGGATCTATGAAGACCAAGAGAATGGGATAGCACATTTAAGGGGTCAAAATACAAAAACTTCCAGCCACATATACTGCAAGACTCACTCTGTTGGTTATCTGGGGGTGACGTGTGGTTGTTGGAAGGCATACAACTATAGTGGTGAGTGTGCTATGGAACTTTACTCAAGTTATTTTACAATTCTGTAAACCATTACTAAATCACTAATAAAAGTAAATTTAAAAAAAATGAAAAGGCAATAGTCATGCGAATCATGCTGGCTTTTTGACTTACAGGCTCAAGAACTATGAGAAATAAATGTCTGATGTTTATAAGCCACCAGCATGTGGTATTTTGGTATAGTAGAATTAAGAAATTAGAACAACAGTTCTATTATTAAGTAC
This sequence comes from Erinaceus europaeus, assembly GCF_950295315.1. Taxonomy (NCBI): domain Eukaryota; kingdom Metazoa; phylum Chordata; class Mammalia; order Eulipotyphla; family Erinaceidae; genus Erinaceus; species Erinaceus europaeus. Next base: position 87,496,444 of record NC_080169.1, read on the forward strand.
TCTGTGTCCACAGTAAAGTTTCTATTAACTCAGCTTCTGTCTATTCATGAACTAGCTAGTGTTCAGGGCTACCAGGCAGTTTCTCTGTGAGTGGAGATATGGTATTCTGCCAAGTAAGAGATAATTTTGTTCTCAAGAAACATATAGTCAATAATACCTAAGTGATTCTTGTGGAATTCTGAGTTATTACCATATAACAAACACATATTTACTGGTCATATCATGCTAGGCATTGAGCCAGATTCTGAAGATGAACAGAGTATTTCATATTGTCCTTCAGAACGAACTTAAGGCCTAGAGTTTTAGGCAGGACATATTCCTTAAGAAAAATAGAAACAAATGGCAACATAAGGTCAGTACAAAATAAATGGAGCAGATAATTGTGTTGTAACAATTTAAAAGATGATGATGCTATTCTGAATTTGAACAGCTAAAAAAATTCCTACAAAGCCCCAGACCTCAAGAAACATCTTGAACTGTAAACAAGTAATAAAAAAGTAAAGCATAAATTTTAATATTAATGTGGTAGAATATTTTAACTGACTCTTAGCTAAATCAGGATGTCATAACCTCTTATTAAGAGCCAGTCCCCAGTTTCTATATAATATGTAGTTTAATTAAGATTAAAAAACCTCTACACTTTATTATGCCACTTGCACATATATTAAAGAAGAGTCCATCATACAAATTGGAATTGTAGTTCAAATAAAGATACATCTATAAGTTAATATTTACCTTGATGATCAGTAAATTAATCTTTATTTTAATAGCTATTTTTGGTTGATACTTCTTAATTTTTATGCTGATTGAATTCTGACACTGGGTATAAACTGTTCAAACAGTTTAAAAATTTAGTGCTTAAGTTATTCCTAAATTTAGGCCCAATAGATCAAAACCATTCGATCTTGTCAATGTCTAAAACATGTTTATCTAAATAAAGGTGCTGTATCTATACCCCTGCTTGTTAATAAAATATGTTATAGTTGATTCTAACTATTGGGTTATGAAATGTAAGAAAATTCTTAACTAATTTAGCTTTAACAATAAGATCAAGTACCATTGCACAAGACTACATTGTGTGCAATCCCTTTTACAGATAACCCCTCCAACACTTTTTACACAGCAGATCCCGTCCATTATTTATAACTCATATCCAGTCTAGTACTCTTGCTTAGGCCAGTAATGTTGAACAGCTAGTGATGTCTGCCACCCTAAATATGGCTCTTAAATCACATCCCCTCTTTCATCAGGGTGCTAGGGCTCTGGCCAAACAATTTATAAGTGCTCTTTTAAAAGGATAAATTATTAACAATAATAGGAGAAACCACAGGAACTGCATGAACCAACAATTATTAAAAGAATTCCTTCAAATGCAGAAAGCCCAGAGGCAGAGGAAAGGAAGCACAGGGTACACAGGAGAAGAAGAAAGGACAACCTAAAGGTACTGATCCCTCATTCATGGGGCTCAGTGCCATTGTAACAAGGTCATAGGACAAGCAGCCCTGAAGACCCTACTCAAAACTAAAGCAGCCAAAGTCACAACAGCAATCTTTACTGCATCTAAGACCGCCAAGTCTATTAGGTCAGCTTCCCTCTATGTCTGGAACCCCAGCACCTGTCATACACAGCAGAGCACGCATCTGAAGGCCACTAGTCCCTCAGGGCACCAGCAGAGCAGGGCAGAATTGCATCATTATACACGGAAAGAACCCCAAACCTCTGTGTAGGTTCATCCATAGCCTTACTAGTTGTAGTGGACCCCAGCCAAGCCACAATCTGGGCAAGCCTGTGCTGTGATATCGGCTCTGCCTGAGGCTTCCTAGTTCTGGCAGACCCTAACAAAGCCCCCATAATGCCAACACCCTGACTTTAGGAAGGGTTCTCTATTGTCATGCTCTGTCAGAGGCTCACCAGTCCTGGCAGATATCTGTGGAGTCAAATCCAAGGAAGGCTCATACTTCAACCCACAGGTGGGCATGAACCCCTAAGTACTGTACATGCTCCACCAGAGGCTCCTCAGTCCTCTGGACCCCAACCAGGTCCCATCCAGGGCAGACCCTGGATGCCACTCATGGAAGGAACCCCTACCTCTATACCTTCTGGTCCTGGAGGGCTATTGGCAGAGCAAGCCTTCACTAGGACCATATAGTGTGTGCTTCACCATAAAGGACTACTAGCTCTTCAGACACCAGAAGAAAAAACATTAATCCTCTCAATAAATAGTAGAAGTAATAGTAGTAGTAGTGGTAGAAGAAGAAGAAGAAGAAGAAGAAGGAGGAGGAGGAGGAGGAGGAGGAGGAGGAGGAGGAGGAGGAGGAGGAGAAGAAGGAGAAATTATACCACAACTACATACATTTATCAGGTCTGAAACTATACACATGAGACAACTGATATGTAATTTTTTTCTCAATACAAATACTTTTAAAAGTAAACAAAACAAAAGGAAATTTTGTTAAACAAAAATGAGGTATTACAGACATGGTCCTATATCCTTAGGAACAAAGAATGAGCCCTCTATGTTCTTAACTTTTTTAAATTGCAACTCTTCTAAATTAAAGGTCACTGAGCATAACTTCTCCCCATGGGATCATGCATTGCTAGTGCCTCAGGTTTACTACAAACACCCATTACTGGTATATAACTCACTTGGCCTTGCCCCCCTATTAATATGGGGTAGAGGATATGCCTCCGGTCTGTTTCTATTAGGTCTGTAGTGTATATCATCATGAGTAGTGAAACTTTTCTATGAACTGGCCAAAATCAAACCCCAATCCCATCTCTGGGCAGTCTCTTCTGAAGATACAACCTCCCATTGAGATGTGGATACTATTACAGGTGTCTAAGAAATGTGTTCACTGAAGACCCTGAAATAATCAACTCATCTGCTACCTCAAACCCTGACATCTTCTCCCATCACTTGGGGAAGTGTGAAGTGACCAGCTAAGAATATGCCAAACTCTTACAGGAAGCTCTAGGATTCATTTGCAGCCTCCTCACACAAGAATTTGATGAGCAGAAGCCCTGAATGCAGTACTTCAACAACTCTATGTGCCTTGTCAATTTTTATAATAAGAATGGGGAAATTTTTGTAGAGCTTCTGATTTCATGATATCTGTTACTTATTGGTGTACGCTTGCATTATTATTTTTTTCTGAAATTCTATTTCCTTTGTTTAATCAAGAGCCATGATAACTAACTTCATGTAGCAGCACATTCTTTCCATGTTACAGTTCTTGCTCTCTGACAAAAGCTGGTAGAAGTCAGGAGTTAACAAATAAACTGGGTAAGCAGACCCCCACAGACGACAGGCCTGGACTGAATACTGCTGATGGAAACTAGCAGCCCACTCAGAGTCTGTAAAGTACAAAGGTGGGCATGAGGTTAGACACAATATATATTCTTTGCCCTTTTTAAAAATTTTATTTACAAAAAGTAAACATTGACAAAACCATAGGATAAGAGGGGTACAACTCCACACAATTTCCACCACCAGAACTCCATATCCCATTACCTCCCCTGATAGCTTTCCTATTCTTTGACACTCTGGGAGTATGGACCCAAGGTGATTGTAAGATGCAGAAGGTGGGAGGTCTGGCTTCTGTAATTGCTTCCCTGCTGAACATGGCCATTGACAGGTTGATCCATACTCCCAGCCTGCCTCTCTCTTTCCCTAGTGGGGTGGGATTCTGGGTAATCGGAGCTCCAGGACACATTGGTGGGGTTGTCTGTCCAGGGAAGCCTGTTTGGCACCATGGTAGCATCTGGAACCTGGTGGCTGAAAAGAGAGTTAACATAAGCCAAACAAATTGTGACTAATCATGAACGTAAAGGCTGAAATAGTGCAGATGAAGAGTTGGGGTGGGGGGGTCTCCGTTTTGTAGGTAGCTAGTAGGCATATTTTAGTTGTATTTCAAAGAGCCTGTACTGTACTAGTTTTTTTTTTATTTTCCTTGATCCTGAAATCTGATATGCAGGTGGATCCAAGTTATTGTCTGGGGAGATGATGTCATGGCTGGAAAAAGGACCAGAAAGCTGGATCAGGGAAGAGAGTAGCTCCCTAATATGGGAAAGGTATATAAATATTGTTGACTATAAACCCCATCAATTTGATCTGATCTGGGGCCCATATTCAGCTTAGGAACCTATGTGACCTCTGCATCCCTGTGAATCTGAGCTCACATTCTGTGGTCATAAGTAGGAATATTCCAAGCTGCCCCAATATCGGGACCCATCTTCCTTAGGTGTAGCATAGAGTATATTGTCTATCCTCCCTTCAGAGGATGGAACATTCTTTACCATTGATCCAAGTTGAGGGCAAGGTCCTATGGGGGCCCATAAAGGGGTTTATTGTGTTGTTCCTGATAGAGATGACTGGTAAGACACAATATTTTATATAGTACCATATTGTTTGTTTGATAGGTGGTATTTCTCAAGTAATCAGATATCAACTACCCTGATATATATATGTATATATATATATATATAATGAAAAACAATATATAATGTATATATATAATGAAAATATACTTTGATATTTCTCATTATGCTTTGATGTAATACATGCTTTGGTCAAAGAGTATCAAAAGGCAGATCTGTTCATGGTTGCATTTGGTGAAATCACATCATGTGGAACATATACCAGTGTGACCACTGGTTCACTGCTCTTTGACCATCTAATGGTATCTAGTCAATTCACTCAATCCAACATTCATGTCAGAAACCTTGCAACCCAGAACCTATGATTTTTAGTGGCACTACTCAAACTAGCCAAAACTTGGAAACAACCCAGATGTCCAAAACCAGATGAGTGGTGAAAATAGCTGTGGTATATATAATCAGCAGTCTAAAAATGAAGTTATCTCCTTTGTATCATCTTGGATGGAACCTGAAGACATCAGTTTAAATGACATAAGCCAAGAAGAGAAATACAAATGCCAACTGAATTCATCTATAGGCTGGATTTAAGAAATAAAGCCAGAGAGGGGAAAACACAAAGTGAAACTTGGACTGATCATAGTGTATTGCACCAAATCAAAGGACTCTAGGGAAGGTGGAGGTAAGGAGAATTTTGAGTCTTGTCGCATAATGATGTAAAAGGATCCAAGTTGTGGGTGACAGTGTTCTAAGAGAACTTTCACAAGGAGATGAAAAATTGCACTCATGTGTCAAAAGTGCACTGTAAACCATTAGCACCCCAATAAAAAATGAATTAAAAAACTAGATTTCATGCTGATTGGGATAAAAACTAACAAGAATTTCAAAGTATATTACAAAACTGTAGTTATCAAAATGGTCTAGTTTTGACATGAAAAACAAATATATTTGGTGTGGTTGGTGGTACACCTGGTTGAGCACACATATTTCAATATGCAAGGACACAGGATCAAGGCCCTGGCCCCCACCTTCAGGAAGGAAGCTTCATAGGTTGGGAAAAAGTGCTGTAGGTATTTCTCCTTCTAGTTTCCCTTCCTCTCTCAGTTTCTCTCTGTCATATAATAAATAAATAAATAAATAAAAGTTAAAAAACAGACAACCAAGTCAATAGTATAGAATCAAGAGTCTACAAATATAGATGAACATATATACAGTCAATTAAGTTATGGTAGAGGAGACTATGATATATAATAGTGAAGGGAGTATTTCTTCAATAAATAGAATTAGGAAAAATATCTTGGAAATTTCTCATAGTGAAAACAGGCCACTAGCAATTCTACTCCTACTTATCAGAAGAAGACAAAAATCACTACTCCGTAAATATATGCACATCCATGTTCTCTGCAGCACTCTTCATGATAACATCAAGATAAGGAAATAACCCAAGTATGCATCAACACACAAATGGGTAAAGAAATCGTGATATATGTACACAATGAAAATTTATGTAGCTATAAGAAAAGATAAAATGTTGCCTTTTGCTACAACATGGGTGGAACTGGAAGTGGGCATTAAGTGAAATAAACAAGAAAGACAAAATACTGGATACTCACTCACTAGAGAAATATAAAGACCCACCTGCAGAAGGGAGACTTCACAAGCTGTGAAGCAGGTCTGCAGGTGTCTGTCTTTCTCTCTTCTTCTCTATATGCTTTCCCCTCTTAATTTCTCTCTGCCCTGTCAAATAAAATAGAAAAAAAGAGAGAAATATAAAGAAACAAAGTAAAAAAAAAAAAGAAAAGAAAAAAATGAAACACATCCTCATGCAGAACTACAGTCTCCAAAGTGGTTATGTGGGTTGTTGAGTTCAAAGCCTAAGAGAGATACTGGCAACTTGGAGGTAAGCAGGTGGTTGTGGTAATACGCAAGTGGATGAAAGGTGAGTTTGGAATCCTACACCGTATACAGCCTTGCAAACCAATTTTGCCTCAAGCAAAGAAAAATCCTAATTTATTATTATTCCACTACCTATACAAAAAGAACTCAAGAATACTCAATATTGTTCAAATGATCCTTCTAGAGGAAGTTATTAAATATTTATGTTAATGCACTTGAGAGTAAATCAGTATTCTGTTAGATTAGCATTCTAGCTTTAAAGCTAATAAAATGACCATATTAACAATGAAAAAAGTTCTAATATGTGATGACTCATGAATACTTATTAAGTATGAGGTAAAGATAAAAGGTGTAAGATTTATAATTTATACCCCATCTTTAACCAGTTCTGTGTTGATGGGCACTGGGTTTTCCCCATATTTTGGCTACTATGAGTAGTGCTGCAATTAACATAGATATAAATATATTTTTTTAGATTGGTGATTCTCTCTCTTTTTTTTTTCCTCCCAGGTTATCACTGGGGCTTGTGCTGGCAATATGAATCCACTGCTCCTGGTGGATGTTTTCTCCATTTTATTTGATAAGATACTGAGAAATTGAAAGGGGAGGGGACATAGAGATAGACAGACAGATAGATAGATAGATAAGGAAAGATAGACATGGGAAGACCTGCTTTACTGTGAAACATCTGCCCCTCCCCCCAGCCTGCAGATGGGATACCAGGGGCTCCAACACAGATCCTTGGGCAGGTCATTGTGCTCTGTACTATGTGCACTTAACCACCCAGCCCCCTAGTGATTCCTTTTATAAGGTATATTTGGGCTGTTAATTTCTTGTAATAAAATTCTCTAAGGTACTTTAAAGACTATTCCCTGAAGGCATACAGTTTAACAACAAAAAGAGCTAAGAAATGGGATATGGTAGAGGTAATTATTGGACATAAAAGTTTACCTCTTCAAAAGAGCAGAACAAAAGACACAAAAGTTTGTCTGGAGACATAAAAATGTCCAGGATAGCCAAAGCAATCTTGAGGGAAAAGAGCAAGAATGGAGGCATTAAGCTTCCTGATCTCAAAACATACTATAGAGTCACTATAATCAAAACGGCCTAGTACTGGAACCAAAACAGACACACTGACAAGTGGAGTAGGAATGAAAACCCAGAAATAGGGGGCCCTAGTTGGGGAGTCCTGGGATTCCCACACAGACACAATGAGCCTAAACCTTAAATAGATCCCTCTCTCCATTGTTACCAGTCATCTCCATCAGGAACAACATAATGGACCCCTTTAGGGGTGCCCCATAGGACCTTGCCCTCAATGTGGATCAACAGTGGTAGAGAATGTTCCATCCTTTGAAGGAGGGTTGGATAACATACTCTATCTACCATCTGAAGAAGATGGGTCCTGAAATTAGTGCAACTTGGAATGTTCCTACTCATGACCACAGAACGTGAGTTAGGACCTACAGAAATGCAGAGGTAAGCTGAAATGGCTCCCAGGTCAAATTGATGGGGTTAACAGTCAACAATATTTCTATACTTTTCCCATATTTGGGAGCTACTCTCTTCCTTGATTCAGCTTTCTAGTCCTTTTTCCAGCCATGATATAATCTCCCCAGACAATAACTTGGGTACACCTGCATATAAGATGTCAGGCTCGAGCAAAAACTAATAAAGTCATGGGCCCTTTGGAACACACTTAAAATAGATCTACTAGCTATTTCCAAAATAGAGACCCCCGAATCTTCATTTGCACTATTCTTGCCTTTAGGTTCATGATTAGTCAACAGTTTTTATGGCTTTATATGTTAACTTTTTTTCAGCCACAAGGTTCCAGATACTACCATGATGCCAACTGGACTTCCCAGGGCAGACAACCTGACCAATGTATTCTTAAGCCCTGCCTCCCCAGAGTCTTGCCCCACTAGGGAAAGAGAGAGGCAGGCTGGGAGTATGGATAGACCTATCAATGCCCATGTGCAGTGGGGAAGCAATTACAGAAGCCAGACCTTCCACCTTTTGCACCCCTTAATGACCCTGGGTCCATACTCACAGAGGGTTAAAGAATATGGAAGCTATTAGGGGAAGGGGTGGGATATGGAGTTCTGGTGGTGGGACTGTACCCCTCTTATCCTACGGTTTTGTCAGTGTTTCCATTTTATAAATTGATTAATTAAATAAAAAATTAAAAAAGAAAACCTAGAAATAAGCCCCATACCTATAGTAAACTAATTTTTGACAAGGGATCTGAAACATTAAATGGAAAAAGAGAGAGCCTATTTAAATGGTGTTGGGAAAAATTGGGTTGAAACATGCAGCAGAATAAAAGCAGACCTTTTTATGAATCTACCTTTCCCAATGGCCAGTCGCCCTCTTTCCCTGTCCCACTTAGTTTAGTTGATAGGAAAGAGAGAAATTGAGAGAGAGGAGGGAGATAGAGAAGGAGAGATAAAAACATTTGTACACTGCTTCACTATTCATGAAGCTTTCTCCATTTCAGCTGGTTACCAGCAGCTTATACCCAAGTCTGTGTGCATGATAACACTTGCACTAATTGAGAGCACCAACAGTGGGACCCTGCCCACCATTTTAACTAAGACTGAGTTAGAAAAGATCTATAGTTTCTCCTTGTCATTTTCTACCAAGAAACAGGTGAAGATGTAAAGAGTAGGTAGAAAATCCAGCTATACCTATCCATCAGCTCTTTGAGTCTAGACAGAATCAACTTCTATACAGGCAAACAGACAAACCTTCAGCTAATCCCAGTCTTTAGGCTCCAACATTCAGTTTAGGTCCTGCTATTCACTGTGTTAATTCTTGAAAGGCAGATAATTAAAGGAATATTTGATACTGTTAAGTTTGGGGTAACATATTAATATTACACAGCTGTAATAGCAGAAACTCTCACTTTTTTAAAGCTTATTTCAATCTCTTTGTCAATATGGTACATGGTATAATTTTTTTTACCATTTTTTTAATATTTATTTTTATTTATTTATTCCTTTTTGTTGCCCTTGTTGTTTTATTGTTGTAGTTATTATTGTTGTCATTGTTGTTGGATAGGACAGAGAGAAATGGAGAGGGGAGGGGAGGGGGAAGGCAGAGAGAGGGAGAGAAAGATAAACACCTGCAGACCTGTTTCACCGCTTGTGAAGCGACACCCCTGCAGGTGGAGAGCCAGGGCTTGAACCAGGATCCTTATGCGGGTCTTGTGCTTAGCGCCACCTGCGCTTAACCCGCTGCGCTACAGCCCGACTCCCTTTTTTTTTTTTTTACCATTTTTATTACTAAAATTTGTGTTGCACCTTCCATCCTGAGTTGCTAGGTTTTTGGTGGCAGAACTTAATAATTTATTGATTTTTCTATCTTGCAAACTCCACACAAATGGACTCAAAATCTGAATTAATTTGTAACTTTGAGCATATATAGGCATTAGCCTTCTTTTGTATCATTTTGCTTTCCTCTTGCTCCATTTTCCTATCAAGAGTTGTCAATTGGATTTATCTAGTTTGATTAAAATTGAGTCTTTATATCAAGACAACAAAAGGAAATATAGGGAGTAACTGAATGTACAAGAATTTGTGTGCACTCTCCTGTGGCATCCTTTACATGTCTTTCCTTTTCTCCTTCTCTGATCTACTATATTTATGTTGGGATAAGATAAGAAAATGAGTTAGCATGAAGAGAGATAGATGCTTTATCATAGATTGCAGCCCTACTGAACAAATGGTTCCACAATACTTCCTATGCTATCATTTTCAGCATTCCACTGACAGCAGTTTTCACAGCGGGGATTAGTTATGGAACAATTTTATTATTTCTATGAATAGATTACAAATTGATTTTTTTTAAGTTCAGGTCCGAGAGATCAAGGCCAACTCTCTGTCACTCTTCTTCACGACACACCCTCACATTTATTATTGAATAATTCACAAAATCTGGCTGATTGTTCCAATGAAACACTGTTCAAGTCTTGACATTACTTTTAATCCTGCTACCACCAACATAACTAAATTTAGGCAAACTTATTAAAAATCATATCCTAACTCAAATGGTATAGTTTGGCTAAAGATTCTGCAGTCTAGGTGCCATGATGGGAGAAAAACCCAAAGCAAAACACTAAATGACCAGCTCTAGATTCTAGGATTCTGGCAGAGACAGGACTCTTGATCAAGTCCTGGCAGCCAGCCAGATGCCAAGCATTCCCACTTGAGTGGCCAGATGGGATACATACAAAAATCCCATCCTGGGAATCATTGAATCTAGGCACTGAACCACCATCTTTCCCATCTGTGTGAGCTGATTGAAAAAAAATCTAAGACCCTCTTGGTTTATTCACTGAGCTACTGTCATGTATATTCATATTTTGTAAAAATTAATAATAATATATTTCAGTACTTTAGATATGTAAATCTTTAGTTTCAGCAATAAAGAAAGTAAGATATATGTGTGCGTATATACATATATTTTTTTTCCCTCCTCCTAGATGAAATCTAAAATATTATAGCAAGCCATGTGGTTTTATTATGATAGACTTCCAGACTAAAGTTGTACTGGATGTTAACTGGCCTTAGATTATGATGGAAAAACTTTACAAGTTATTTATTCTTTCTGCAATCATTTAGAGCAGAATTAAACAAAAGAGTGAGTAAAATCTTTCTGAATAAATATTTACTACTGGGCTGGCAAAATATTTCACTTGCATAGTGCACTGCTTTGCCATCTATATGGCCCAGGTTAGTGCCTGGTCCCCACCACATTGGGTGCTGTGGTCTCTTTCACTCTTTCTGTGCCTCTCTAACTCTAAAATATATATAATACTAATATATCTAAAATAATAATAATAGTAACAACTGTAGATTCTATATTCTGCAATACCACAAAGTGGTATATTTCATTCTCATTTAATAGTTGCAAATTATTAATTATATAAGGAATTTTCATATATATATGTTTTATTCTTATATAAGTTTTTTTACAGAATTTGTATAATGGTTTAATCCAAGAAATAAGACTTGATTTCTAGTATAGAGTATTTAGAGTGAGAAAAGTGTTTCCAAAACTATAGCCATGGAGGAATGCACTAAGGTAGACCTTGACCTAAAATAGGCAAACAAGATTAGTATGATAAGTAGAAAAGAAAGAACCAGAAATTAATTGTGGTATTTAAGTAATGGAGAAGAGAATTTTTTATGGTAATTAATTGTTTCAAAATCTGCATCTGCAAAACATGCATCCTAGAAAAATTACCACTTAAAATTCACCAGTTGAAATTTAAATATTACTTACACAAGAATGATTTGAAAAATTAAATTAAAGATTTAAAAATCTTTTAAACCAGCCAGCAAAATAGCTCACCAACAAGTTCCTGCTTTATCATTCATATGACCCAGGTTACAGACCATTCCCCCATCCCACTGGCGGAAGCTTCAATGCTGTGATATCTTTCCCTATCTCTATTTCTTTGTCTATTTCTAGGCTTGAAGTATCAGTAATAACAAGATAATCTCTGGAAACTGGAGTTGTATTTGTAGTGATGTTATAGTCAAATAGACATAAAGAAAACGGCAAATAGCCTGACCAATGCAAACTTGCCTTTGTTAATACAACTCTTTTGTAGCATTTAATCTAGTTATTCCTCTTCTCAAAGTTTAATTACTTAATTTTTATTTGATAGGACAGAGAGATATTGAGATGGAAGATGGTGGGGGTAAGAGAAAGACCTGTAACAGTTTGTTTTTTTTTTAATCATTTGTGAAACTTCCCTCCTATAGGTTAGGAACCAGTTCTTGAACCTGAGTCCTTATGCATGATAACATGGATATTTAACTGAGTATGTCACCACCTGGTCCCCACTTTTCTTAAAGTTTTGTATTAGTTCACCAGGTACCCTTTTTCAAAGTTTCTTAGTCTTTTCTAAGGTAGCTCTTCACAGTCTTCTGAGCCTCATTCCTAGGAAGAATGCTGAAGAGCCAGCCATTGGTTGCACAGGCCAGAGAAGAAAACACAGTAGCCTCAAAACATTGGCGCTTTTCCCCACTGAATATACTCCACTTGCTTTACGCATAATCACTCTTCCTTGAGATTGAGGATATCTCCAATATTTTTAAACCAATATACCTCTTATTAAGATACATGTATTTTAAAATTTGCTTTTAGTTAGCTTTATTTTTAAAATCTTTTAGATGCTTCTGTATAATAATTCAACAATTTTCATCCTGTCTGGCTTGATCAATACTGAGAAAAATGCATTTAAACAAATTGGTTGGTTGGATAAAGAGGAAATGGAATGACAGGGAAGAGAAAGGAAAAGAGACAAGCCCTTTAAAAAATAATCTATATCCATAAATTAGGGCAACATATATTCCTGAAAGCAAAAGTGCACAATAGTCTGCAGTGAGTCAGTATATGCAGCAAGCAAGTAGAAAGACCTAAAAAGATACCATGAAGTTCCTAATGAAATAGTTTCTACTTAGACTTAGATACCCACCTCACCTACTTCCTATTACACTTTCTTCACTCACTCCAAAGCTAACCTTAGCAAAGTAAGGACTGCAAAAGCTGAATAAGGGCAAGAGACTGGCATACTTTAATGATGACTCTTTAGTCACTATCAGGCCACCCCATCAGTTGGGGCCCTAGTCGGGGAGTCCTGAGATTCCCAAACAGACATGATGGCCTCGACCTCGAATAGATCCTTCTCTCCATTGTTACTGGCCATCTCTATGAGGAACAACACAATAGACACCCTTGTGGGCCCCCATAGGACCTTGCCTTCAATGTGGATCAACAATGGTAAAGAATGTTCTGTCCCTGAATGTAAGTTGGACAACATACTTTATGTCCACCTGAGGAAGATGGGTCCTGATATTGGGGCAGCTTGGAACATTCCTACTTATGATCATAGAATGTGAGCTCAGATCTACAGGGATGCAGAGGTTACATAAGCTCCTAAGCTGAATATGGGCCCCAGATCAGATCAAATTGATGGGGTTTATAGTCAACAATATTTATATACCTTTCCCATATTAGGGAGCTACTCTCTTCCCTGATCCAACTTTCTGGTCCTTTTTCCAGCCATGACATCATCTCCCCAGACAATAACTTGTGTCCACTTGCATATCAGATATCAGGCTCAGGAAAAAAAAAGAAAGAAAGAAAGAAAAAGAAAAAAAAACTAGTATAGTCATGAGCTCTTTGGAATATAACTAAAATAGGACTACTAACTATCTACAAAATGGTGACCCTTCAATGCTTCATATGAACTATTCCAACATTTAGGTTCATGATTAGTCAACAACTTGTTTGGCTTTACATGTTAACACTTTTTTCAGCCACCAGGTTCCAGATGCTACCATGATGCCAGTCGGACATCCCTGGACAGACAGCCCCACCAAGGTGTCCTGGAGCCCCGCTTCCCTAGAACCTTGCACCACTAGGGAAAGAGAGAGGCAGTCTGGGAGTATGGGTCGACCTGCCAGTGCCCATGTGCAGCAGGGAAGCAATTACAGAAGCCAGACCTTCCACCTTCTGCACCCCCTAATGACCCTGGGTCCATACTCCCAGAGGGATAAAGAATAGGAAAGTTATCAGAGGAGGGGATGGGATATAGAGTTCTGGTGGTGTGAACTGTGTAGATTTGTATCCCTCTTATCCTATGTTTTTGTCAGTGTTTCCTTTTTATAAATAAAAATTTTTAAAAAGATGATCTGTAGGTTCAATTCATCTGTGCCACAGCTTCATCCACATCACCCACCCATATTCAATAATTTTATCTCGGTTGTCTCTTGATCCCAAGGCCCTTTATAATAACGAGCAATCCCTCTGGTACTAAGGCAATGCTTTATTTTTCTCTCAGTGAAGCTGAGGCATTACATTAGGTGGAAGAAAGTTTATCCTAATGGCTTATTATCTCTGCAGGCAACATTCTTCTTGACAAAGTGCTTAACCTGAACACAATTTGGCTTGCTATACAGTATTACTCTATCACTGAGTCAACTTGCTAATATATAGTGAAATCTCTGGACACATTTACTGTTTCAACACCATCATTAAGGGATTTAATGTTACAGCTTTCACTGCACCTCCATTTACCTGATCACATGGAAAACTGCTCCCAAGCTGCAAGACACAGTTCAAGTACCCATATAGCTATAAATGTCCAACTATTTCAGATTGACTAGTATCATTTTTCTCAGAACTGTCAAACTTTTTGTATATTCTTCCACTATTTTCCTTAAGTATAATTATATAATTGTATGTCTACCTTCCATATACTCTACAATCTTTGAAGTATTTAACTTTATGTGTCAACCTGATTGGACCACTGAATATGCAGGTCTCTGATTAAACATTATTTTTCAGTATACCTGAGGGTGTTTTGAGATGAATTAATGTTTGAGTCAGTAGACTGAGAAAAGAAGATTTCCTCCCTCAGTATCGCCAGGCTGCAACAAATTTGTTGAATGCCTGAAGAGAATAAAAGGCTGAAAGAATTATTTCTTCTGGAACTGGTTGGCAGCACTCTTGGTTGGGCACACATACTACTATGCGCAAGGACCTGAGTTCAAACTCTCAGTCCCCACCTTCAGGAAGGGAAACTTCATGAGCAATGAAGCAGTGCTGCAGAAAGCATTATTTCTTCCTGCTGGACTGGTTTAGAATTGGGCCACCTGTCTTCTGCTTTTGGCTTAACTCTCAGACTAGAGTATATATGTCACATTTCCTGTAACTTCAGTTTTCAGACTGTAGATCCTGGAGTTCTCAGATTCCATTTTCACAGGTGCCAACTTTATCATCTATCATCTATTTATCATCTATCTTCTTCCTATCATCCATTATTCTACTTCCATTCTATAATATATAATTATAGATGAGGTCTGTCAATATAAAGATATAGCAACATGAATTGGTTATACCTAACCCCAATATCTCACATTGAATCAAAAAGTTTTTCTAGGAAAACAAGACTAACACAATTTCTTTGCAGGCAGACTGTATTTAACTATCTTGTACTATAAATTAAAATTTTGTTGCCCCCCCAATTTTTTCCTGTATTAAATATGACTGCATTTGGAGTTGGCTCTTTTGGAGGTGATTAGATCATGAGAATAGAGCCCTCCTCATGAATAGGATTAGTGACCTTATAAATGAAATGCCAGAGAATTTTCTCACCTCTTCTGCCATGAGATTATACCAAAGTTATTTGTAAACAAGGAAGTGATCTCTTACCAGATACTGAGTCTTCTGGGACATTTGCCTTGGATTTACCAGTCTCCAGAACTATGAGGGAAAAAAAAATTCTATTCTTTTTTAAGGTACTTGGTATATGTTATTTTGTTATAGAAGACGTAAGGGACTAAAGAATTTTGAATCTTATAAGCCACTAAGTACCAGTAACATAGTAGTAAAAGCTAACAGTGTAAGAGGAGTCATGTTGAGATAATCCAAAAAGAGAAGGATGAATATCATTTCATCACACTCATAAGCAGAACTTAAGAAACATGGACTGGGAGTGAGGCGGGGGGGATCCAAACAGTGCTTTGGTGGTAGGAATGGTGTTGATATATACTCCTATTAACTTGTAGTCTCATAAATCTTTTAAAAAAAGAAAGAAACATTGTCAAAAAGAGAAAACATAAACCCAAAACTGGGTTTGGTGTATTGCATCAAAGTAAAGAATTCTGGGGAAAGAAATGGGGCCTTTGGGGTCCCAGGGCCTAATGGTAGAAAAAGGCCTAAATTGGGGGTGAGAGCTTCTTGCAGACACATATCATTAGAAGATGAGACATTGTAACTGTATGTAAATAACTATACTGTAAACCACTAATCCCTCAATAAAATAATATTAAAATAAAACACGAGCACGAACACGAGCAGAGGAGGACCTAGTGAGGGATGCATTGTTATGTGGAAAACTGGAAGATGTTACGCATGTACAAACTATTGCATTTTACTGTCAGCTGTAAACTGTTAATCCCCCAACAATGAAATTTTAAAAAGCAGCCTTAAGCAGTAAAATACAATAAATAAATAAATTATTTTAAAAATAAAATAAATTACAGAAGCCAGGCCTTCCACCCTCTGCAACCCACAATGACCCTGGATCCATGCTCCCAGAGGGATAGAGAATAGGAAAGCTATCAGGGGAGATGATGGGATATGGAGACTGGGTGGTGGGAATTGTGTGGAGTTGTACCCCTCTTACCCTATGGTTTTGTTAATTTATCCTTTCTTAAATAATAAATAAATAAATAAATAGTTAACAATGAACTTTCAAAGTGTTCCAAGCATTCTTTTAAGTATTATTCTACTTGGTGCAAGATAATAAGATATACATTCTTGTCTCATTTTCAAATGTGGAAACTGAGGCACTGAGAATTTAATTGACTTGTCCAATTCCATAGAACTAGCTAGAACATAATTTTAAGTCCTTAAATCCTATTCCTTCAACTCAGAAACTTCACTTTTAAATATTTTGCAACTCTGCATAATCAATGTTTTGCTCTTGAATTTTGAAGAGAGAACCCAAATTAGTTTGAGATTAAAATAAGATTGAATAAAATTTTCAGCAGTTATGTAAATATCCTGTTCAGGCTCTAGTGATACATTCAGTGCCTCTACAACACAGTTTTTCTGATGCACTGATTTGACTTAAAATTCTCTGATGTGGAAAATCTTAGGACTTTTAAAATTCTTTTTTATCACTTTATTGGCGGTGACAGGGTTTACAGTGCAATCACTGACACATGAGTACAACTTCTCTGCAGAGCACTCTCACCTACAACCTAGATCTTTGTACATTATTATGCACCAGGACTCCAAGGTTCTCTTTAGCCTCTCTCTTCCTTCCCCTGCTTCCTCAAAGTCCTTTGCTTTGATGCAATACACTGTCCCCAGCCCAAGTTTCATTTTGTGTTCCCACTTATAAGTGAGATTATTAGGTATTTGTTCTCCTCTTTTTGGCTTATCTCACTTAACATGATACCTTCACATTCCATCCAAGATGAGCCAAAGCAGATGACATCATCATTTTTAACAGCTGAGTAGTATCTGACTATATACACATACATATCACTTTTTTTTTTTTTTAGCCATTCATCTGATAGTTTTGGCTATCACAAATAGTGCTGCTATAAACGTAGTTGTATATAGGTCTCTTTGGATAGGTGTCTCTGTTCCCTTTGGTTAAATCTCCAATAGAAATTCTGGGTGTGTGCTCACTTTGGCAGCACATATATTAAAATTGGAATGATACAGAGAAGATTAGCATGGCCCCTGCGCAAGGCTGACACGCAAATTTGTGAAGCGTTCCATATTTATGGGTGATGGGGCAGGTCTATTTCCAGTGTTCTGAAAAGCCTACAGACTGTTTTCTGCAAGGGTTGGACCAATTTACAGTCCCAACAGCAGTATAGAACTGTCGCCTTTTCCCTACATCCTTTCTAAAATTTGTTGTTACTGTCCAATATAAGACATTCTCACAAGTGCTTTCATTGTTATCTCTCTATTTACATTTCCAGGATAATCAATGACTTTGATCACGTTCTCATGCTATCTGTTAGCCCTCTGGGTTAATTGTCTGTCCATATCCTCGATCCATTTTCTAATAGGGTATTTTGTTTGTTTGTTTCTAAGTTTACTTAGTTCCTTGTAACTTTTGGTTTTTAGTCCGTTATCTGAAGTATGTTATAAAAGATCTGCCACTCTTTAGGATGTCTTTTTGTTTGGGTGATGGTACTCTTTGTTATGCAGAAGATTTTCAGTTTGATGTATTACCACCGATTTACTTTTCTCTCTTCCTATCTTTCCCATAAAAAAATGAATAAAATCTTTAATTAAAAAAAAAGCTATCACACTTTGACCTTGGTAAAAAAAAATTTCCTTTATTTTCAGAACAATTAGTGAACTTCTACCACTTATCTGTAAACAGCATTCACTTGAAAACCAAGGACTTGGGAGTCGGGCTGTATCACAGCGGGCTAAGCGCAGGTGGCGCAAAGCACAAGGACCGGCATGAGGATACCGGTTCGAACCCCGGCTCCCCACCTGCAAGGGAGTCGCTTCACAGGAGGTGAAGCAGGTCTGCAGGTGTCTTTCTCTCCTCCTCTCTGTCTTCCCGTCCCTCTCTCCATTTCTCTCTGTCCTATCCAACAATGACAACAACAATAATAACTACAACAATAAAAACAAGGGCAACAAAAGGGAATAAATAAATAAATAAATATATAAAAAAAGAAAAAGCAAATTAAAAAAAAAAGAAAACCAAGGACTTTCTTGATGTGTGTTGAAAGCATGGCAAAGACTGGAAAATTAGTTTACTTATTCTGAAGATCTCGAAGTTATAATCTTCCTGCTGATATACCACAATGTTTTGGAATACTTTATTAAGGCTTGATGAGATTTATATAAAGACAGCAGATGTTTTGAAATTACAGATGAGGAGTGGGTGGAAGAAAGAAGGTAATGAGAACAAGACTGTTTATGTGGCAAAGTGTAGCCCAAACCAAACAAACAAACAAACAAAAAAAAAACAATGTATCTCTTCTGTCACTTTTTATATGGCCCAACATCCAATGTCAGCAAAGGACACAAAGGGATGAAAACAAGAACACCCATGTTTTTCATAGTAGAAAGGAATGAAGTAAAAGAATTATACTAAATAATTTTATTTATGTGCCAGAGTGATGTCTGGTTCTTTCCTCCTAGTCTTCTCATAAACAAAACAAACAAACAAACAAAATCGCTCTGGCACGTGTGCTGCTGGGAATCGAACTCAGGATCTCATGCCTGAGAATCCAAAGCTTTATCACTGTGCCGCCTCCTGGTTCAATAGCTGTTTTTAGAATGTTAATTTTACAAATAAGATGTCATATTTACAACTTACAACATTTTTGTTAAATGGCCAGAGAAGCAATTTATTTTATTTTATTTTCCCCAGAGAGCTGCTCAACTTTGATTTATGGTAATGCATGGATTAAACCTAAAACCTGAAGCCTTAAACTTTAAGATTTTTTACATAGCCATTATGCCATCTCCTCACACTTGAGGCAACATTTCTTTTTAGGTGTAGGAGATGAAAAGAAGGAACAGAACCACAACTGGGAATCTACCTAAAGACAGAGAGTTGGTCTTGAGCAATGCTAGGAAGTTAGTGATACTGTAGATAAGAGGGGATGGGCACTGTTCAAAAAGGAATGTTCCACAAATACTACCATGGTAAAACTGAAAGTATATAGAGGTACCAGTATGCGGTGGACATTGTGAACAAACAAACAGTTTCTTGCCAAGAGAATTAATGTTCCAACTGAACATATTAAACACTATAAAAGAAAGGATAACTTGAAACATGTGAAGGAAAATGGTTAGAAAGAAAAAAGTCAAGGTCAGCCTAGCAGAAAGGTCCAAAGAAGACAGATCCCCAAAACCTAACTCTGGCTGGGTGCAAAAAATGACACTCAATACCTAAACAACTGAGAGAAAAATTTAAGATAATCAGATAAAGAGAGGACTACAAAAGTTGGATAAGGGCAAGAGACTGGTCCACGTAGTAATAGCTGTTAGTCAGTATCACACTACCTGATCATCTGCGGCCCTAGTTAGGGAATCCTTGGATTCCCATATACATATGATGGGCCTTGACCTCTAAAGGGTCCCTCTCTCCACTACCACTGGTCACTTTCATAAGGAACAGCATTTTGTGCGCCCTCCCAGGATCTTGGCTCTACCATAAAGCAATGATGGTAGGAATAGCACCAGTCTCTGAAGGGAGGCTGGGATATCCTGCCCTGCCACTCGAAAAAGACTGGTCCTCATATGAGTGCAGCCTGCAATATTCCTCAGATGTTACCACGAGCTATAAGCTCAGACCATATAGGGACTTAGAGGTAATACAGGCACTGGTGCTAATATAAATAAATAAGTAAATAAATAAATAAATAAATAAATATGTATATGTGTATGTGTATGTGTATATGCGTATGCCCTGGAGCAGGTGGATGGAAGTAAAAAGTTAATTTTAACCACAGAATTAAATATATATATATATATGTATATATATATATATATATATGAATGAGAGCTACTCCCTGCCCTAATCCAACTTTCTAGCCCTTTTCTCTACTCTGACACCATTCTCTCAGACAATATTCTTATCCAACCTCAGCCTAACTACCAAATGTAAGCAAAACTACCATAGTTGTATGCCCCCAGGAACATGCCTAAAATGGTTTTCCTCTACCCTAAAATCCCTAATCTCATCTGCTCCAATCCTACTTTTTGGTTCCTGTTCATTAACCATCTTATCTCAACATAGGCCATGCCATCTTTCAGACATCAAGTTACAGATGCTACCATGACTCCATCCTGACTTCTCTGGGCAGACGGCAGCACTAATGTGTCCTGGACCCTTGCATCTCCAGAGCTCTGCTCCACTAGAGAAAGATAGAAACAGGCTGGGAGTATGGATTGACCATGTTCAATGGAGAATCAGCTACAGAAGCCAGAACTCCTACCATCTGTTCCTCATAAACAACCTTGATTCATACTCCCAGTGGGGGAGAAGGATGGAGATAGGATGAAGATTAAGAGGGCTCTAAATTTCAGCTCCATCAGCACACAGAAAGAGAGAAGGAAAAGGAGAGGGACATATGGATGTAGCTATGATGTTATGAGTGGTTTCGAGGATAAGAAAGGATTGAAACACAAAAAGAAGGGGCAACTATGTATAAACGTGGACAGATAGTTGTAGAGATGATGGTTGGCCCATGTCTATAATCTTAGGGTAACTGTGGTGGATTACAGTGGTGAGAGTGAAGATTCAGAACTCTGGTGGTGGGAATGGTGTGGATTCAACCCCCTGTTGACATACAAATATGTAATATAAGGTAAATAAAAAAAAGAAAAAAAAATTCAGAGAAAGGTACTTGGGTTCAACTCACAGGCCAGACTGCTTAACCTAAAGAAGTACACTTGATGAGAAGAAATACAAAAGAAGCTGAGCTACTGGAACCCAGTACCTATGAATTCATGGCATGATCAGTATAAAAACAAAACACCTGGACTATTTAAACAAAACCAAACCAAACAAAATGAAACTCCACTTCCACTAACTTCTTTTAAAAAGCATTTTCATTCATGTTCCCCACCCCAGAAACATTTTCTCTTATCATTTCTTAAAAATTTTTATTTCCAAAATGGAAATATTGACAAAACTATAGGATAAGAAGGGTATAATTCCCCACAATTCCCACCCCTAGAACTCCATATCCAATCTTCTCCCTTGATAGCTTTCTTATTCTTTATCCCTCTGGGAATATGAACCCAGGATCATTATGGGGTGCAGAAGGTGGAAGGTCTGGCTTCTGTAATTGCTTCCCCGCTGAATATGGATGTCATAACAGGTTCCCTCTGCAAAACTTTAGAGATGAGTATAAAAACATGCACAGATATGCTCTGTATGACATATTCCCTAAACAAATACAGGATCTAATAAATTTTTACTTGATTATATTGCACATGTTGCTCAGTGAATACTTTGTTGGATTGACTGGATTGACAGCCTTGTCTCTTTTAATAAAAAAATGAGAAACCTTTTTTTCTTCTGCCAAGGGTCATTTGGACAATTAATTAATTAATCCATTAATTAATGCCACCAGGATTATTGTTGGGGTTCATTGTCAGCACTAAAAATCCACTGCTCCTGGTGACCTTTTTTTTTTGTCTTTCTATCATACTTGATAAGGACAGAGAGAAATTTGGAGAGGGAGGAGATAGGGAGAAATAAAGATATAGACACCTGCAGACCTGCTTTACCACTTGTGAAGCAGCCCCCTCCAGGTGGGGAGCAGGGACTGGAACCTGGTCCTTGTGCATGATAATATGTGCTCTTGACAAGGTGCTCTACACTGGGCCCCTCATTTGGATATTTATAACATCATGTTCAGACTATAAAAAATAGTCCACTTTGGAATATAACTAAAATAGGCCTACGAGCTATCTATAAAATGGAGACCACCCTCTAACTCTTCATATGAACTACACCAGCCTTTAGGTTCATGATTAGTCAACAACTTGTTTGGCTTTATATGTTAACTCTCTATTCAGCCACCAGGTTCCAGATGCTAACATGATGCCTACCAGACTTCCCTGGACAGACAACCCTGCTAATGTGTCCTAGAGCCTTGGTTCCCCGGAGCCCCACCCCACTAAGGAAAGAAAGAGACAGGTTGGGAGTATGGATAGACCTGTCAATGCCCATGTTCAGCAGGGAAGCAATTACAGAAGCCCATAATGACCCTTGGTCCATACTCCCAGAGGGATAACGAATAGGAAAGCTATCATGGGAGGGGATGGGATATAGAGTTCTGGTGGTGGGAATTATGTGGAGTTGTACCCCTCTTATCCTATGGTTTTTGTCAATGTTTCTTTTTATAAATAAAAAATTTTTATAAAAGTCAACTTAAGAATTAGCATTTAGTGCTGCTATAAAAAAAAAAAGTACAGGGCCAGGGAGACAGCATAATGGTCATGCAAATAATTTTCATGCCTGAGGCTCTGAAGTTCCCTAAGTCAGAGTACCACCATAAACCAGAGCTGAGCACTGTTCCAGTCTCTCTCTGTATTCTCTGTATCTCTCTCATCAAAAGAGATAATTTTTTAAAGGCAAAGCAAAACATCTCTAGATTTATTAAATTTCTATCCCTGCCTGTGGTTGCTTTGGTAGGGACAGACCAAATGATTTCTCAGGCCTTTTATGGCCTGCAAGCTGCACATTCTACACTCCTACATTTCACAAATGTTATTGCTCAGAGATATTTGCAATTCCACAGAGAGAAATCTGACATATTTGGAAAGGAAAACTTAGCCACTAAAGTCATTCTTTTTTCAATCAGTAGACTAATTAAATTGCATAATTAAAATCAATTATTAGATTCTATGGAACTACTATCCTACCAATAACCATGAAACAATCTGGTCTTGCAAATAGGGATGTGCTGGCCACACATGGCTCCATTATCAAATTCTTTCATCTCCTCATCTCCTTTTGAGTTCAGTTATATATCAGAGGAACCACAGCATAAAACAAAGCTACAAATTATTTTTCTAATATTCCTTGAACCAGCATGAGCTTGTAATTTATTTGGTAGTGAGATGAATCCATATAGGAGGCAGTGGGCATATGCACTGTGGCAAGAACAATACCAAAGCCATGATTTTTTAGCATTATCTATGACAGAGTTTCAGTCACTTGACTTACTTGAACCTCAGCATTGAAATCATTATATATTGCAGAATCATATTTGATAGATTCCTCCTACTGATCACCAGATTACATCTTCCTACATTAGAGATAATGTGAAATACAAGTCACATATTACATATATTAAGACAATGTTAAATGATATTTTTGTACAAAGCCTATGACCTAATGATTTTCCCCCTATTTTTTTAATTAATAATTCAATAATGGTTGACAAGATTATACAATTATAGGGGTATAATTCCATCCCCTCCCCACCACAAAAGTCCTGTAACCACTCCCCCCACCACCACACCAAGTAGCCACTAACTTTCTCACAAAGTCATTTTTTTCCCTCAGTCTCAAAGACAACTTGATTTCAACTAAAATAGATATATCACATTCTTTTACATTGCTGTTAAGTTAGAATGTGTGTGTGTGTGTGTGTGTGTGTGTGTGTGTGTGTCTATCAAAAAATTTCTATATAGGATTGAAAACTTGGGAGAATCATTTTTAGTAGCTGCACATGATTTCACTGTATGTTTACAACATGATTTATGGATCCATTGCTTCATTTTTACACATTTCTTTAACACATTTTTGCTATACTAAAACTATGTGCTAAAAATTCTTTTGACATTTTGAGTCATTTCCTACAAAATATCCATAATCAATTCTTATGTTAGTACTTTGGTTATTTTCATATTCTGTGACTTCAATTTAAAAGAAGAAAATCTGTTAAGAGAATGTTCCTAATATTAAAATCCTTAGTTACAATTGAAACTGGAAATCAACTATTTCCCCCTTTCATAGCATTCTCAAATATGAATCTTCTACATTACTATTCATTTAAATGTATATTTGTCCAGAAATTATTTAAAAATCATTGGAACTGGGGTGGTGGCTTAATCAAGGGAGGCTGGGTCAGGCTACTCTGCTACTGGAGGAAGATTTGTCCTGAAATTAGTGCAGCCTAGAATACTTCTAGCTATGACCATGGACAGTGAGATCAGACTGACAGGGACTCAGAGCTCACACAGGCTCCTGTGCTAAATAGGAATATACATTGCTCAGACTGACAGGGTAAACAGTCAATGGTATTTATAGACTTTCTTCATATTTGGGAACTACTCTCTTCCCTAATCCAGCTTTTTAGCCCTATTCTAAACTCTGATACCATCTTCCCAGACAATATTTTTAGTCTGCCTGTATGTTCGTTATCAGGCTCAAACAAAAATTACTGAAGTCAAAGGCCCCTTGGAACATTCCTAAAATAGACTTCCTAGCTTCTTCCCACATTAAAAAAAAAGCTAATTTCATCTGCTCTATTCCTACCTTTGAGTTCCTGTTTATTAAACAATTTGTCCTGCTTTATATCTTACCAGCTTTTAGTCATAAGTTGCAGATGCTACTATGATGCTCTCCTGACTGCTTGGCAGATGACTCACTAATGTGTCCTGAAGTCTCACCTTCCCAGAGTCTTACCCCACTAGAGATAGAAGATAGAAGCAGACTAAGGATATGGATTGACCTGCCAACATCCTTGTCATATGGAGAAGAAATTAAAGAAGCCAGACCTTTCATCTCCTGCACCCTATTAAGAATTTTGGTCTATACTCCCAGAGGGATAAAGAATAGGCAAACTCCCAATAGAGGAGATGAGACATGGTACTCTGGTAGTGGGAATTATATGGAGTCATACCCTTGTCATACCCTTGTTACCTTACAATCTTGTTGATTATTATTAAATTGTTAATAAAAATTTAAAAAAGAGAACACTAAACTTGTACACATGAGACTACAGGTTAGATCAAAGGTTCCATATGATTGCAGAGAGCTTCGTAAGTACTGAAGTGGTATTTTGTTCTATGTAATTTTTAAAATAAAATAAAACACTTTATTTAACTTGTTTGACTTTTCTATATATAAGTTCAGAGAGAACAGATAACCTATACATTCTCTCCACCTTTCTACCTGAATTGAAGTGCTTTTTCTATGGACCTAGTCCACAAAGCTGAGCTTTAGATCTTGTTTGGAGAACTACTCCCTACCTAACCTGATTCTTGCTAGGACCCAAATTGCATTCATCTTGACTCTCACCCCCCTTAGGAGACTGACTTCTCAGGCACATGTTATGCTTCAAAAGATAATATCATAATCTGGGTCTTCTAGTCAGTGCATTGATTTCTAGAGAGCTACACCAACGTCGTTGAAATAGCAGGAGACTGCTTACCAAGACTTTACTAGAAATGGTCCCATGCAGTGGTGAAAACATTGAATTTGATGTTAGAAGGTTTCACCCATTTCTCAAAATTTTAAATCCTCAATAAATTGAAACACAAAGTGCTGAATTTGAAAAAGAATGAAAAGAATAAATAAGAGAAAGCATATGGTAAATAAAATCTTCCTTGTAAGTTATATTTAAAGTAACTAACATATTCAAACAAACTTAGTGATATATATATATATATATATATATATATATATGAATACTAATCTATTATAAGAAATGTAAAATCTTGTTATTTGTATAATGTGAATAAAACTGGAGGAAGCCATGCTCAGTGAAATAAGTCAGAATGAAAAAGTCAACCACCTGGTGGTTTCATTCGTGCATGTAATATAATATCACAGTGAGGGGAAATAATCACAACAAGGGAAAAGAGAAATTGAAACTAAAACAAAACTTTAGACTCTACTCTCAGAAGTAAGGTTTCCAGAGAGGGCGGTGTAAGGGAGATAAAAGAGTAGAGAAGAGCGAGAGGAGTGTGATGGTAAAATACTAACACTTTGGTGAAGGGCATTATGTGAAACTCTACCCCTAAAACATATACAGTGTGGACAAAATTTCCTCAATAAAAAATAAGAAGTAACAGTAAGTAAACAAAATAAAATTTTAAAAATTAAAACTTGTCATCTTTCTTTTAAATTTAAATCATAAATGGTTGTCAAATAACCTGCAGGCATTTCCATTCCATTTATCCATTACTGCTCAAGAGTCTTATAATAAATTTTTATATTTTTTAACTGAATAAAAACTAAATTTAGAGACAAGGAAATAGCAAATGGCTGCCAGTGAAGGTAGGTAAAGGGGTATAAATGAAAGTGAAAAATTGAACAGACAAAAGAAAAGATGAGGAGTGTAAGGAGTAGGAGAAAGGAGAAAACAAAAAATTAAAAACATATATATTCCCCCATGTACCTTAACCAAATTATTCTAAATAACTCTCTCCCTTGCTTGGAAATTCTTAAGACTAATTTTTTATTTAATTGATCATTTTTTATTGTTACCAGGTTTATTGACTGAAATTTAGTGCCTATATGACCATTCCTACATGACCACTGCTTTCAGTGGCATTCTTTCTTTCTTTCTTTCTTTCTTTCTTTCTTTCTTTCTTTCTTTCTCTCTCTCTCTCTCTCTCTCTCTCTCTCTCTTTTTCCTTATCTCTTCCTTCCTTCCTTTTTCTCTCTTTCTTTCTGTTTTTCTTTCTCTTTCTCTCTTTTTCCTTATCTCTTCCTTCCTTTTTCTCTCTTTCTTTCTGTCTTTCTCTCTCTCCTTCCTTATCTCTTTCTTCCTTCCTCCCTCCCTTCCTTTATTTCTTTCTCTATTTCTTTTTCTTTCTTTATCTTATAGAACAGTGAAATTGAGAGTGGGGGCAGATAGAAAACACAAGAGAGAGGAACCTACAGCACTGCCCACAGCTTGTGAAACTTCTCCATGCCTGCAAACTTTCACTAAATGACGAACTGGAACTGCAAGTAAAACTTCTCTGCTAATATTTATCTTCTTTTATTTCCCAACAACAAGCAGAGCTGCCATTCAATACTGGAGAAATTTACATCAAAACTGTCATGTCATGTTTGTAGCCTGCTGGTCGGCAAGTGTCTAAGCAGTGTCTTAGCAGCACTGCCACATAGTGTGCAAGGCCCCAGTGATCCACAGGAAAGCAGAGTTCTGGACTAGAGATTTGCTTTGTTTTGCACAGATGCATGCATTACATAATTAAGCCAGTGTTCTCCAAAGTCAAGTTTTAAGTGGCTCAGAATTTTGAGTAAATAAATAGTTCTGGTTTTTAAAAGCAAGAGTCCCAATTCATAAGAAAACGAATTTGAAAAAGATTAACATACCAAAGTAGCATAGGAATCAATAAAAGCAAGTTCAGGGGAATTTCTCTCCTGAGAGTTATAGTAGAATGGACGGAATGACAGGAGTCAAGGGGGTGAGAATGGGGTGAAGAAGAAGATGAAGGGGATGAAGGGAATGAATTCCTCTCTTACTCTACCTTCCAAGAAGTCCAAATTTTGACACTCCAATGCATATCAGAGAGCTCTGCCTCAACAATGATTTATGAACTCTACTTCATAGAATAGGTATGCTTCTCAGGCAGATGCCCAGGCACAGTTTAGGCTGCAATTCTGTCTGTCACTTTCCCTCTCCTTCCCCGAAATCCCAAGAAGGGGAGACCAAAGAGCCCTCCCCATTCCACTGCCATAATCATAGTCACTGTTTCTCCTCTCCCCATGTCCTGAGGTCAGGCCAGATCATGTTTCTTCAGCCTTGGAACAAGGTCATCACAGAGCACCTATAGGAGGAAAGCTGACTGGATAAAAGGACCACATGACCAAGCTCCACTCCATGGGGTCCTCCTTCAGGATCCTTCAAAACATAGATGTCAGGTAGCTCAAGGGGAGAGGTCATGGGGCAGGGCTCTACCCCGATGGCCATGGAATCTGCCTCAACCTTATCTACACTGCTGTACCTGTGCCTGTCCCAGTGTCAGTGGCTGTGCCTGTGCAATCTAGGTGAGCCTGAAATAAACAGCTCCCCAGTAATAACAACAACAACAAAATAGGTATGCTTCTATTTGAAACCTTTCTGATGTCCACCCCAAAAGAAAATGATGCTACTTGTCTTTTATTGAGGTCACTTATTAAGGCATGTTAGAAATGCCAACAAATTCAACTTTATTATATTGTGTTTTAATCCTATTTGAATTTCCAATAAAGCTTTGACATGAAGAAATTGGTTGTAAGATGATCAGATTCTGACATTGGGCTTAAATTGTTTCAAGGAGCACTAAAAATATATTTGTATATATAGTTTTTTACATATCTAAGTCACCTACAACCTTAGGCCAGATAGATCAAAACCATTTGGCCCTGTCAGTATCTAGAATATGGTTATCAGTAGATAACCCTAAAGGGCACAAAGCACAGTGAGGTCAAGTAGAGTATAGTAGATCCTAACCATTGGCCAACTAACGTGGTTATAATAATAAACTGTTGCTATTTTAAACTCTTTCTAAGACTACAAGGAACCCTTCCCATTCTCCTTAAGTTGCTCTTTTCTCCTAGTCCTGGAACATCCAGGGTTATGCCCATATTTCTTGATATTTATTCTTTCTGGCCCCTTACTGTCATACTGCCTCTGTTGACTTCAACTAAATAAACACTACCAATGTTGCCATGCCACATTATACGTCTACAAATTTGTTAATGCAGATTATCACTGTCTCAAGAGACACCAAGACTGAGATGTCAACCTCCCAATTCCTTTAATCTGGTGACATCTTTCCTAACATGTAAGACTACCTAGTTCTATTTCAGATGGCATGCTATCTAACAAAGTTATAGATACTAGATACAAGCTAGATCCTAGGGTACTGGGTATAGGTGTACATGTATCCATAAGCAAGGGGCACTTAGATAACTCTAAGTAAAAGTGCTCAACAATACTCTGTGATTAGACTTAAACCTAATAAGCCTGGGATCTGAGAAGGACCTATGTAAGGCATCATAAATTATCTAATCGATTAGACTTAGACCTAATAAGTCTGGAAATCTAGAAGAAATCCTAATGAAGACAGATTCCCATAAATCTAAACAGGCTGAATACAACAAATGGCACTCAGTGCTTTAACAACTGGGAAAAAGACTAAACTTGTCAGATAAAGGACTACAAATGCTGGAAAAAGGCAAGACTGGCTCACTTAAAAATAACCTTTTTGTTAGTAAAGTCATGGGGCCATCGGAATATACCTAAAATAGTTTCTTCCAAAATGAAGACCCCAATTTTATCTGCTATACTATTTCCTTTAGGTTTCTGATTATTAAAAAATTTTGTTCTGCTTTATATTTTAATGCTTTTCAGCCAATAAGTTGCAGATGCTACTGTGATGCCAAAGTGACTTCTCTTGGCAGACGATCTCACCAATGTGTCCTAGAACCCCACCTTCCCAGAGCCCTACCCCACTAGGGAAAGACGGAAACAGGCTGGGGTTATGGATCGACTTGTCAACGTCCATGTCCAGCAGAGAAGCAGTTACAAAAGCCAGAACTCCCACATTCTGCACCCCATAAAGATCTATGATTCATACTCCCAGAGGGATAAAGAATAGTGAAACCTCCAATGGAAGGGATGGGATACAGAATTCTGGTGGTGGGAATTTATGGAATTGTATCTCTCTTATGCCATAATCTTTTCGATCATTATTAAATCACTAATAAAATTTTTTTTAAAAGATGACCTTTTTTGGTCAAGACCAGACCACCCCATCATCTGGGGCCCCAGTTAGGGAATCCTTGGATTCCCACACAGATATGATTGGCCTAGACCTCTAATAGATCCCTCCCTCCACTATTATAGGTCAATTCCATCAGGAGTATCTTCACAAGTCCTCTGTTGGCCACTCCAGAAATTTGTCCTCCACCTAAAATAGTAATAGTAGGGACTGCCCCACTCTCCAAAGGGAGGCAGCATCATGCTACTCTGTCACTCTGTCACTAGAGGAAGACTGGTCCTGAAATGAGTGAAGCCTAGAATGTTCCCAGCTGTGACCATAAACTATAAGCTCAGACTGATAGGGATTCAGGGGTTATGCAGAATCCTGTGCTAAATACGAATATATATGGGCCCTGGGTCAGATGGATGAGGTAAACAGTTAATTTTATTCAGAGATTTTCTTTAAGATTGGAAGCTACTCTCTGCCCTAATCCAACTTTCGAGCCCTATTCTAAACTCTGATACTATCTTCTCAGACAACATTTTGTCTAACTCCATGCTAGCTATCAAATTCAAGCAAAAACTAAAGTCATGGGCTCTAGGAACATATCTAAAATGAATTTCCTTGCTTCTTTCCACCCTAAGATTTCTATTAACATCTGCTGTGTTCTTACTTTTTGGTTTTTGTTCATTAATCATTTTGTCCATATCTTAGGCCTTTCAGTCCTCAAGTTTCAGATGCTATCATGATTCCATCCTTATTTCCCTGGTCAGACAGTCTCACCATTATGTCGTAGAACCTCACCTTTCCAGAACCCTACTACGGAAAGATAGAAATAGGCTGGGGGTATGGAACAACCTGCCAATGCCCATGTACAGTGGAGAAGCAATTACAGAAGTCAGAACTCCCACCTTCTGCATGCCCAAAATAATTTTGGTCCATACTCCCATTGGGGGAGGAGTAATAGAGGAAGGTGACCATAGGGCTCTGAACTCCAACTCCATCAGGATCCCTAGGGAGAATAGGAAAAAGGGAAGGACATTCAGAAGTAGTAATAGGTGTCATGAAGTCTTCATGTGATAGTAACTCTCACTGTACAGGGGAGGTTAGTATATTATTTCTGAAGATAAATGGATGCAAAGAAGAATCTTCACAGATGGGCCTAGTTAAAATTCCACCCTTCACACCCTCATACTCCAAGTTCACTACAATTACTCAGGCTCCTTTACTTATAACCTTACTCTAGGCATACATACTATTCACCAAACCTAGCATTAATTACTCAGATTTAATTCTTTGGGGCAGGGCATTCATTTCTTTATGAAGCATTTGCATTTCACAAAAAACATTAAATAAATCCACATTTTTAAAAAATGGTGCTGTGTATCAATAGAGTATTTATAACCTTGAATTACATAACATACAGGATGCATACAGATTAAATTTTCAAAAGAAACTCTATTTCCTGAAGTCCCAGAAGTGATAATAATATTCATTGATTCAGTTTTTGAAGATATACTTCAGCCTCTGAAAGTATAAATGTTAGTGGTAGATAGACTTCCTTTGTTGTGGATTGTAAATTGAGATTTCACTATTCTGCTATAAATCATCTTAATTGTTTAGTCAACTTGAACCTTTTTGAAAGACAGAATCAAGGACATTTTTGTATATTCAGGTGGTACTAGGAGACAGCCCCTCTGGTATTCTCATTTTTGCCAGTTTATTATTTTTTTAAAAAAATAGTATTTAAGGAAAATGAATACACATAGCTTTAACTCACATTTAATATTGTTCTGCAAAAGTTAGATATCCAAAATACACTTTTGTACTAATGTCTGAGAATGAGGGACTTGAACTTGGCTCACTGTAAATTATTATTTTGAGGGCCAGGTGATGGTGCACCTGGTTGAGTGCACAAGTTACAATGCACAAGGACCCAGGTTTGAACCCCCAGTCCTCACCTTCAGGGCGGAAGTGCAGTGGTGAAGCAGCATTGCAGATGTCTCTCTGTCTCTCTCCCTCTCTATCACCCCCTACCATCTCAGTTTCTGCCTGTCTCTATCCAATATATAAAAGATAATTAAAATATAGATATATAAATTATTTTTTAAATTCTTTTCTTAAAACTTTATTTTTTATTTAATAGTGACATAAATTAAGAGGGAATGGGGCAGATAGAGAAATAGAGAGACTCCTACAACACTGCTTTACCACTCATGAAGCTTTCCCCCACTAGGAGGGCACTAGAGGCTTAAACCCAGATGCTTGTGCATGATAATATGTGCACTCAGCCAGGTGTGCCACCACCCAGCACCTATTATAAATTATTTTGAGCTGTCTTGCCTCCTCTCCTCTCTGTAATGCACAGGCTTTGAGTCACTTTCGACGTAGTGAGAATATTTTCTTTTTTTATTTTTTATTTTTATGTAAGAAAGGAGACATTAACAAAACCATAGAATAAGAGGGGTGTGGGGAGCCACATGTGCCCTCAAGGTTGCTATTGGCATGACCATAGAGTCTTTGTTAAAAGATAAGTTCCTGCTTCCCTACACCTTAGAGTCTTTGTTAAAAGATAAGTTCTTTTTCCCCGTGAATCACTCAGGACCTTCCAGATAATGGCTGATTACCATGACAAATAATATAATAATAATAATAATAATAATAAATAAATAGGAAAGATACATCCCCCAATACTCAGTTGGCTAAGGCACCAAACCTCTTTTTCTATAAAAAAATTCAAATCAGATGCCTTGCTAACCACGAGAAGCAGATTGTGCTTCTTTCACAGGAATCCCGAAAAAAAATAAAACATCTGGACCCCTGCACACTCTGACATCACCAACTAGATGGCACAACTACAGTGTCACACCCCCCAAAACCCTAGATGTCACCTGACGAGATCTTAAGAACCTGATTCACTGATTCACAGACTCCAAGGACAAAACTTTTTTACTGCCTGTCTGCCCTTTCTACTTCTGCTTTGCCTGTCATGTTTTGACAGTTCCAGCTCACTGTCTACAGAGAAGCAGAATCCCAGCGGCTGACCTTCCTCATGCAGCGTTTCACCCTCTGCCATTTCTCCCCCTAGACGCCTACTTTGGACTGAGACTTCTATTGGACTTGCTAGTATACCCTTTGGACACTTTAGACAATTTTACAGCAACTTCCTTCCCTTTACATTGCTGGTTTTTCATAGACTGACCCTGAGTAATTCATAGACTTTACAGACTGTTGCCTTGAGGACTACACAATGCCAAATAGCTCCTCTGCTTGGTGGGCCATGCCCTCCCACCTACAGGTCCTGCACTTTGAGGCAGGAAATGCCCCCTCATTAAGAACCTGCTCCACTCTAAATTTCCTATACTGTGGCCATTAGATAAAAGGAAAGGGGGAGATGCTGGGAAATTGTGCAGATGCAGTCACATCTGCCATGTTGTCCCCTCAGGCTATTGCTAGTTCCTGTGAGAGTTGGGACATTCTCGGAGCACCTGCTCTGCCATGTTGTGCCCTCAGGGCATTGTCTATAGTTGCAGTGCTATGGTTACTCCTCCCCCTTCCCATTCTCACAAGAGTTATTATCCTACCCTGGAGTGCTATGGCTACTCCTCCCCCTTCCCATTCTCATGAGAGCTACTCCCATAAAAGCCCTTCTTCTTCCACACCTCTCTCTCTTGCTAGTGCTTCACTTCGGTGTTTAGATGCAGGAAAGGTCGCTGTGTGAGGTGGCCATTTTTGCTATCTCCATGTGGCCCAACCTGCTTCTCTCTCACCCAACTCTGAGGTGCCAGTGCAAATAAATATTTGTGTTCCCTCTTCGCTCCGGATCTCCTCTCTCTCTTCTCCGCGGCGCAGCACAACAGAGGGGTACAGTTCCGCACAATTTCCTTAACCTGATCTCCATATCCCATCCCTTCCCCTGATAGCCTTCCCATTCTCTTTCTCTCTGGGAATATGGATCCAGGGTCGGTCATTGTGGGTTGTAGAGGGTGGAAGGTCTGGCTTCTGTAATTGCTTCCCTGCTGAACATGGGCGTTGACTGGTCGATCCATACTCCCAGTCTGCCATGAGAATATGTTCTACCTTAGTTTTACATTTTAATACAGCTACATCTGTTACTACTTCCAAGCACTCTTCGTTTTTCCTCTTTCCTATCAGATAAGAGAAACAGTACCTGACTTTCTCAGGTGTTCTCCATATTCGCTTCCCTTTCAGTAATGGTGTAAAAACAAAGGTTTCTGATCGCAAATATTTTGGGTCCTGGTAGAACTGGGGTTCAGAGACCTCTGATCATCTTCCCCTAATATTCCCCCCTCTGGGAGTATGAACTAAAACTCTTTTGGGGATGCATAAAGAAGTTCTGGCTTGTGTAATCGCTTCTCCACTGGACATGGATATTGGTCAATCAATAAATACCTCTAGCCTCTCTCTATCTTTCTTTAGTAGCAAAGGGCTCTGGAAAGGTGAGGTTCCAGGACATGTTGGCAAGGTCATCTGCCTAAGGAGGTCAGCATGGAATCACAGCAGCTTCTAGAACTTCATGGCTTAAAGGCAGTAAGATATAAAACAGAAAAATAGTTTAATAAATGGGAACCAAAGTATAGAAGTAGAGCCATTCACAAAAGGGATTTTAGGGTGGAAAAAAGCTGGGATGTCTATTTTAGGTATGTGTCTAGAGATTTTCAGGACTTTAGTAATCTTTAAGTGAGCTTGACAGCTAACACGGAGGTGGACTAGAAATATTTTCTGAGAGGATGGTGTCAGAGTGAATAGAACTTGAAAACTGGATTAGGTCAGATAGTAGCTCCCAGACTTTAAAAAACAGACATATAAATACAATTAACTATTTGCCATATTGATCTGAACCAGGACACATGTATATTCATATTTAGCACAGGAGCCTATATAACCTCTGAGTCCCTGTCAGTCTGAGCTCAGAGTCCATGATCACAGCTGGGAACATTGTTGGCTGCACACATTACCGGACCAGTCTTCCTTGAGTGGCAGAGCAGGATGACCCACCCTCTCTTCTGAGAGTAGGGCAGTGCTTAACATTGTGAGTTTATAGTGAGGCTCACAAAGGGCCAGTGATCATATATATACTATTTTTATTGAAGTGACCAGTGAAGAGAGGGATCCATTAGAGGTCTAGGCTCATAGTTCATCTATGTAGGAATTCCAAGATTCCCTGACAAGGACCCAGGTGATGAGTCAGTCTCTTGCCAAAATAGCCATCATTAAGCGAGTCAGTCTTTTGAGCCTTTCCAGTTTTTGCAGTTCTTCCTTTGTCTAACAAGCTTAGACTTTCTCCCATTTGTTAAAGCCCTCAATTCCTTTTGTTATATTCAAGCTGGTATTAGATTTATGGAGTCTTGCCTTGAGTTAGAGAGGAAACAGACTTAGGTTTTTAGTGGGGTCTAAGTTAACCTCAAGTTTTTTGTATTTACTTATTTGATGGTTCTAATAAAGGTTGTCATAGGTCATAGGGCCAATGATTATCCTTTACTTGATATGATATATATATATATATATATATATATATATATATATATATATATATATATAGCCAGAGTATCTCTTGACCAATTGTATACAGCAATTCTACTAAAGGTTCGCAAGGGGTGACAATAATGTTGATACCCTGTCAGAAGAGATTTAAAAATGGCAGAATAAATCTTACTTACTATCTCATACAATTAGTTGAATAGCTAGAGTGAATGAAGGAAGTGAAGTAGACGTAGGAAAGGAATATGTCCAGGCCTAATTAAAATACTTAATGAAAAAAATTGTGGTGCATTCTGCAGGCTATTCTACTAGGTTGCCAAGCTTATTAGGTTTAAGTTTAATCATAGAGGACACATTCCTCCTGTTTTCCATGTTTCTATTCACTGAGAAACCATAAATTAAACATAGTGATACTTATATCCATAAACATGA
The DNA here is from genome assembly GCF_950295315.1 of Erinaceus europaeus. Lineage (NCBI taxonomy): Eukaryota > Metazoa > Chordata > Mammalia > Eulipotyphla > Erinaceidae > Erinaceus > Erinaceus europaeus. The sequence goes on from NC_080169.1 coordinate 87,532,390, forward strand.
TTATTTTCCAGGTTCTCAATTGTCACATTATATTAAAATGTTTGATTTCGGGGTCAGGTGGCAGGGCACCTGATTGAGTGCACATGTTACAATACACAAGAAACAGGGTTGAAGCTCCCAGTCCCCACCTGCAGGGGTAAAGCTTTGCAAGTGGTGAAGTAGTGTTGCAGCTATCTCTCTGTCTCTCTCCCTCTCTATCACCACCTTTCCTCTCAATTTCTGGCTGTCTCTATCCAATAAATAAATTAAAATATAATAATAAAAAGAACACTATTAAAATGCTCAATTTCCAAAAATATCAATAATTAAATACAGATCTCTTAGATTAATTCCTAGGCATCAAAATTTTCTCAAAGTGTCTCTGATAAATCTTCTGTAAAGGCAAAGTTGAAAAATCACTGATTTAAAGGGATGGAAATTAGAAAGTAAATGGAGGCTGGAGTTAATTCACAGAAAATATCAGCTGTAACATGCGTCAGGGCAAGGGTCTGACTACAGTCTCAGGAGTCTGGGTAAAATCTTGCCAAATTTACTTTTCATTTCTACAGTGTGAAATGCTGAGTCCTTTCTTAGAAGCAGAAAACCTGATAATAATGTCCCTATTTCTATATTTCAGTCTTGACAAAGTTCAATTTACTCAATAAATATTTATGGTAGTCCCCAGCAATCTACTAGGAACAAATAACCTACAGCAGAGAAAGCCTACCTAGAGGTCCATAGACCTTTTTTTTTTTTTTTTTTTTAACCAATCTTGTTACTTTTCAGATCACATTGGTAAGAAAAGCATATGAGGGAGCCAGGCTGTAGCGCAGCGGGTTAAGCACACATGGCGCAAAGCGCAAGGACTGGAGTAAGGATCCCGGATCAAGCCCCTGGCTCCCGGGGAGTCGCTTCACAGGCGGTGAAGTAGGTCTGCTGGTGTCTGTCTTTCTCTCTCCTTCTCTGTCTTCCTCTCCTCTCTCCATTTCTCTCTGTCCTGTCCAACAACGACGACATCAATAATAACTACAACAATAAAGCAACAAAGACAACAAAAGGGAATAAATAAATAAATATAAAAATTAAAAAAAAAAAGCATATGAAATTTCATTTCCTGGATAATTAGCCCATATGATGGGAGCATTATCATCATTCATTATTCCTGTCAACTCTTGAGACTTAAACACATAGTTAGTACATTTGTAATTTTTTTTCTCCACTTTCTTGGGGGTGGCAAATGGTTCACAGTATAGTTGTTGACACATAGGTAGAAATTTTCACCTCTTCCTGATAGAGTTAATACATTATTTTCCCCATTATAGGTCCTTTCCCCCCATCATACTCCAGGACCCCAGTGTCCCTTCATCCCATCCTTTTCTTCCTTTCCCAGAGTCCTTTGTTTTGGTGTAATATCCATACTCAGTCTAAGTTTCACCTTATGTTTTCCACTACTGTCCTTGTTTAAATTCTATCTATGAGTGAGGTCAGTAGGTATGTGTCCTTCTCTTTCTGGTTTATTTCATTCAACATATCTTCAAATTCCTTCCAAGATGAGGCAAAGTAAATGATTTTATCATATTTAACAGATGCATAGTATTCCATTGTGTACACCACAGCTTTCTTAGCCACTCCTCTCTCCCTGGGCATCTGGGTTGCTTCCAAGTTTGAGTTATTACAAATGGTGCTGTTATGAACATAGGTGTGCATAGGTCTTCTCAATAGATGTCTTTGTCTCCTTTGCATATGTCCCCAGGAGACGAATTTTCAGGTAGGTCAAGTACAGGGTTCTGATGAGTCTCCTGACTGTTTTTCCACAGGGTTGAACCAATTTAATTACCACTAGAAATATTGAAAAATTCCTTCTCCTCCAAAGTCTCTTCAACAGTTTGTGTTTTTTTCTTTTTTGCTGTATGCAATTCTCAAACGTGTAAGTGGTATATCATCATTTTTAATTGCATTATGCTGATCACCAGTGACTTTGATAATTACTTCTTATGTATATTAGCTCTTTGAATGCCTTCTTTGGAAAAAATTCTGTCCATGTCCTTCTCCATTTTCAATGGAGCTGTTTTTTTTTTCTTTTCTTTTTTCTTTAATAACAGAAACCCAGGAGTCCACTTCTAGGAGAAGTGGCCATTTGAAATCTATAAATATAACAATGAAATAATAAAGCAATAACATAACTTATCATATAGGTAAATAGAGTATTCAGAGACAAAACTAATGAGGAAGTAAACTCAATAACCATTTATATTATTTTGGGTGGCACACTGAGATTTGACTCAAGGACTGCTTGGTTCAGGAATGGCTAAGTTCACCAGGAAGGTTTCTCTAAGGTTTGTAATTACTGTAAAACATTATCTTCCTTTTCTCTTTCACATAGATCACAGAGAAAAACAGCACAAATTCCTTGGAGCTGGGGGATGAATATGGAGAAGTCTCATCATGAGCTTTATTTTTTCCCCAATGGGGGATAATGATTTAGCAACTTTTTTTTTGCCTCCAGGGTTACTGGTGCACTATAAATCCACTGCTCTAGGTGGCCATTATTTTTCTATTGTCGTTATAGTTGTTGTTATTGTTGTTGCTGCTGTTATTGGATAAGACAGAGAGGGGAAAGAAAGACACCTGAAGACCAGCTTCACCGCTTGTGAAGCAAGCCCCCCTACAGGTGGGAACCAACCAGGATTCTTGAGCAGGTACACTTGCTTCACACTATGTGCACTTAACCCAGTGCACTACCGCCCATGCCCCTCCCCCATCTCTTTTTAAATATACTTATTTATCTATAGTTGGTAATAAAAAAAGCTTGATGGTTACTACTACTAGGAACCTATTACTATTACTAAATTTTAGAGAAAATCTATGGGAGAGTTTCTCTTCATATACTTTTAGAATTATTGCTATTCTCTCACTAGTATTTACTTCTATGTTTTTGCATTCATTAATGGTCAGTCAATGAAAATGGAGCAGAGTTTGTTAATTATATATAAAAACATATAATAAGGAGCTGGGTGGTGGCACACCTGGTGGAGTACACATGTTAAATTGTGCAAGGACCAGGATTCAAGCCCTCAGTTCCTACCTGCAGGGGGAAAGCTTTGCAAGTGGTAAAGCAGGGTTGCAGGTGTATCTCTGTCTCCCTCCCACTCTATCTCCCCCTGCCCTCTTGATTTCTGGCTATCTCTAGCCAATACATAAAATATAAAAATATAAAAAAATATTATGTGTTGCCTAGGTGGTGGCAGACCTGGGTGAGCACACATGCTATAATATTATGTGTTGTGAGGTAATTATCACAAATACATATTTTTAATTTCTTTGCTTTCATCTTTCCTTCTTATTCCTTCATCCATTTCTCCCACTGTTTACCTCCTGTCTCTGGTAACCACCAGTGTACCCATGATTTAGTTTTGTTTGTTTTTTAGATTCTAGTATCAGTGAGATCATATGGCTTTATCTTTGCCAGATTTATTTCACATAGCATAATGCTCTTGAAATCTGCCCAGGTTATTGCAAATGACAAGATTTCATATTTTATGGCTAAATAATTTGCCGTTATTTAAGTATACCATAATTTCTTTATTCACACATTCATTATAAACAATTAGGCATTTTTGGTATCGTCGTTGTTGCAAATAATATTAGAATGAACATAGATGTGCATATTTCCTTTCATGTTAGTGTTTTTATTTTCTTAGGATAAATACCCAGCTGAACTGAGTTGATTTTTAACAGATGAATAGCAGGTGAGTAATAAAAAGCATGTGGGCGGAGAAGGAGGACTGTACCGAAGGCCAAATAAACAATTTATATGGAAACTCAGAAACTTAGACCAACAGTGCTATTTGGGAATCTTCGTACAGTTCAACTTAGCATACATTTTTTTTCAGTGTATCTGAAAGTATGGCAACAAAAAAGAATGTAATAAAATGTCTTAAGATAATTTTTAAAATTATCAAAATGTAACATATATCTATGTTTCCTTCAACTAAATAAACAGCTTATTTACTTTTAATTACTTTTCAAGCGAGATTATCTTATATCATCATACGTAGAAAACATTATTGTGTGTATGTGGATTGCACAATGAACAACAGCAAAATTTATCAACTTAAGTAGGCTTGATTATTCTTTCTTTTTAATTGGGGGATTAATGTTTTACAGTCAACAGTAAATACAATAGTTTGTACATACATAATATTTCCCAGTTTTCCACATAACAATACAACTCCCACTAGGTCCTCTGCCATCATGTTCCAAGACCTGAACCCTCCCCTTGATTATTCTTTAAATTAAGAAGTAATCAAACACAGGATTATAAAATTACATACTCAAAGATTTTGAAAGCTGCAGTATAGTTACAGTCTGGAAAACAAATTAATTGATCTGCAAAAATTTCAAGGAAATTCATCTCTGTTTTCTCTAAAAAGTGAAAAAGCAAGTATCGTAATTATTATCATCACTAGATTGCAATCTACATTGGAATCCACATTAGATTGGAATCCTTCAAAGATGCTTTTTAATAGAAAATACACTATAGAATGGACAGGAAAATACAAAAACCTTTCAAAAGTAATTTTGTTGTTGTTACTGTTTTTGTTTTGGCTGTGCTTAGACCTCAAATATGTGATGTTGTATCTTCTAGGACAACTTTTTTGCACTTATTTTTTAATTTTTTTAATTGGGGGATGAATGGCTTACTTTATCATTCCTTGTTTTTCAATTATTTTTATTTATTTATTGTGGAAAGAGATAGCCAGAAATCAAGAGGGAAGGGGGGGGGAGAGAGAGAGAGAGAGAGAGAGAGAGAAAGAATGAGACTTGCAGCTCTTTACCACTCACAAAGCTTTCCCACTGCAGGTGAGAACCAGGGGCTCAAACCCAAGTCCTTGTGCATTGTAACATGTGCTCAACTAGGTGCACCACCACCACCACCCTCTTTTTGTTTCTCTATTTAACAAGATAGAGACAGTTAAACAGAGAGGAGAGAGAGAAAGACACAACAGAGAGAGATATCACAGCACTGAAAATTTCCCTAGTGTCCTAGCATTCCTCTGTAGTACAGGGTTCTAACCTGAGCATCATGCAGGCATGTGCCCTATCAGGTAAGCTATCTTCAAACCTTCAAGTCTTTTTGTTCTAGTTCTCTCTTTCTTTTTCTCATTAATAGAGAAATCTTTAGAACAACATAAAATAACAGGAAATAATTCTAACTGCCCCCAATGTATTGTGGGTATGAGGTATCTTGACCTCTCTCCTTTTCTCACTTTCCCTTTTCTCTCCCCCCATCTGAAAAAAGTCATCCCATAAAAGTGAATCCCTGGCAATAATTTTTTTAAAATTGCATATATATGTATATATAATTATAGATAGATAGATATATCAGAATATGTGATACCAAATGCTAAAACCAGTTACAGAAGTTAAATCCTAAATTTGCAACAGAGCAAAAGCACCATTTCTTTCCATATGTCAGCAAATAGAAAGAAAGTATTTTTGCACTTATCTGTTTTGTCTGTGTTCCTGGCCACCTCCTTTTATTGGAAAGATTACGGTTGACTGCCTGGTACTGCCTGGCTTGAGGTGGAAGTCAGGAGATGATGAAAAAGGAAATCTGAACTAGACATATAACACTACCCAGTCCATTCACAATGGCTAATCTCCTCAGGTATCTTTATCCAGAATCTCATCTTTAAATTCTTTTATCTTTACTTGGTAAACAGAAGAAAAGCCAAGGGAAAGGATAGGAATCCAAGATCAGTCAGCAAATCAAAGCAATCTAAACACAAGAACAAACGGAACAAATCCATGTGAATCAGGTAAAGAAAGGAATGGTTATTTATAAGGGCAGATTCTGGAGCAAGGGGCTTGGCCCCTGTGGGTAGAAAAGTGAACTAGGGGTCCTGGGAATCAGAGGTATTGGCTCACTCACAACCACCTTCTGTTTCACTTTTCTGACCCCTACCTTTATTTCATCTCTCCTCTCCTCTCCTCTCCTCTCCTCTCCTCTCCTCTCCTCTCCTCTCCTCTCCTCTCCTCTCCTCTCCTCTCCTCTCCTCTCCTCTCCTCTTTCTCATCATTATTTTTCTTTCTTATTTTCAACATTCTTATAATATTAGGCCAGAACCCCTTGAAACAATGCAGAATCAAAGATGCCTCCACTTGCACTCCAGTATCCTTTTAGAAATCTATCAGTAGTTTCCTATCTTTCTCAGGTGACTTCTTCTAGTATTTTCTTTTGTCAGAAAATAAATTCTAGGGTGACATGATTCTTTTGTCAGAAAATAAATTCTAGGGTAATGATCTTTTCTTTAGCAATTTTGACATAAAAAGAAAATTTCTTTTTTATTCTGAATATGTCTCTTTCCTGAATATCCTCAAGTTTTAACTAAGATTTTTCAGATTAATTGAATACAATCTTTTTCTAATAATTTTGTTACTGTATGGAAAAAGTACCATTATCACCAAGTGCTATGTGCATAGCTTTTATTACTATTAGGATTATGCTTTTCTTTTCTTCTCCCCTCTCCCTATGGAAAATCACGGATAGTAAGATAGGATGGGTATCAAAAAATTGAATGAAAAGGGTGAAGGCTAAAACACTCAGACATCAAAACTGAACTAGTTTCTTTCTAGGAAGAAAATGGCTTAAGATAATGTGTATCAACATCAAGTATCTTTAAATGCCAAATGCAAATATTAGTACAGTGGCTACACAAAAAGACTTTCACGTCTGAGGCTGCCAAGTCCCAGGTTCAAGCCCCCACACCACCATAAGCCATCACTGAGCAGTGTTCTAACGAAAAACAAAAAACAAAACAAAACAAAAAACCCACACACAAAACTTCCTTTAATGTAGAGGGATCCTGGGTTCAAACCTGGCATGCACATGGCAAAGCAAGTGAGCTATTTCAATAGCTTCAATGCAAGCCCACTTTTAAATGAAATGATACTGAACTTAATTTTTAATTCAATTTTATTAATTTATTTTGGGTAGAGACAGAGAAGTTGAGAGAGGAGTGGAAGATAGAGAAGGAGAGAAAGAAAGACACTGGCAGAACTGCTTTATCACTATGAAGCTATCCTCCTTCAGGTAAAGACAGAGGGCTTGAACCTTGGTCCTTGTGCACTGTAATGTGTGTACTCAGCCAGGTGTGCCTAGCCCTGAAGTTGATTTTTATAATTTATTTAATATCATATATAATAGATATATGTATATTTTAATATACATTTAAATATCAAATGTTTGTGAAATCACTGACACTTAAATTCATCATTCAGTGTGTAATGGAGTGTTTTATTGTTAATCTATTTGAATCTAAATCTCCCATGTTATAAGTTTGTGAATTCAAATCATTTTATTACATTGAACTTAAAAAAAGTGCTTAATCCAATATGAAGCCCAAAAGACTATTGTATCACTCTGCTAGACTACTGATAAACAACAGTGAAAATAAACCCTAAATGCATGAGTGAGAAGAATCCAGATCCATCTCTGCAGCCCCCATTTCCTCCCACCCACCATCTGTACCTCCCAGCATTGATAGGAACGGCAGGAGAAATCAGAGATGAGCAACCCCATTAACCCTTGCAACCAATAGAAACAAAACCCAGCAAAATAGTCCCCAAGGACATGATCTTCTTCCATTGTCAGCATCTTTCTGACCTTTCTCTGAGGTTCTTATTAGAGTATCTTTCTATTTTATTTTATTTTATATTTATTAGAGACTTAATATTGATTTTCAAAACTACAAGATAACAGGGGTACAATTTTGCACTGTTTCGACCACCAGAGTTCCGTATCACCATTCCTATCTTTGGAAGCTACAGCAGTTCTCCTAAGGTTGCAGATATGGGTTAACTATTATTTCTACAACTATCTGTCTATATTTTATATATGTGCCCATTTTTTTCCCATGGTCCCATTTTCTCTTCTTTTCCAAGTCACACACACACACCTATTACTACATCCAAATGTCACCCCCTTTTTTCTCTTCTCTCTCCGGGTCCTGGAGTTGGAGTTGGAGTTCAGAGCCCTCTGGTCATCTTCCTCTATCACTTCTCCCCCAATGGGAGTATGGACCAAAATTATTTTGGGGATGCAGAAGGTGGAAGGTCTGGTTTCTGTAATTGCTTCTCCACTGGACATGGACATTGGCAGGTCAATTGTACCTCTGCCCCCCCCCCCCACCTGTTTCTATCTTTCCTTAGTGGGATAGGCCTCTGAAGAGGTGAACTTTCAGGACATAATGGTGAGGTTGTCTGACCAGGGAAGTCATGATAGCATCAGCAACTTGGTGACTGAAAGTCCTTAAGATATAAAGCAAGACAAAATGATTAATGAGCAAGAACCAAAAAAGTAAGAATACAGCAAGTGATAATAGGAATTTTAGGGTGCAAAGAAAAGTGGAACTCTATTTTAGGTATGTTCCTAGGGGTCTATGACTATTGTAGATTTTGCTTGAGTTTGATAGCTAAAATGGAGTTAGACAAAAATATTGTCTGAGAAGATGGTGTCAGAGTTGATAATAGGGCTAGAAAGTAGCTCCCAATCTTGAAGGAAAAAAATCTATGAAGAATATTAACTGTTTACCCCATCCATCTGACCCAGGGCCCATATATATTCATATTTAGCACAGGATCCTGTGTAACCTCTGAATCCCTATCAGTCTGAACTACAATTTATGGTCACAGCTGGGAACATTCTAGGCTGCACTCATTTCAGGACCATTCTTCCTCAAGTGGCAGAGTAGGCTCACACAGCCACCCTTTGGAGAATGGGTCAGTCCCTACCATTGCTACTTTACAGTGTGGAAAGTATTAGGACATCTTTCAACCAATTTACTTTTTTTAACTTATTTTTTATTGATGGGTTAATGGTTTACAGTGTAGTCTTTTTTTTTTTCTCTCACCACTCCAGTCACCAAAGGCCTGTGTCCCCATCCTCACCTGCATAGATAACCACTATAATTCTCCCAGTCTTAGATATAATTTGACATTGTTTTCACATTCATATGTTCAATTCTCTATATTCCACATATGAGTTAAACCATTCTGTAGTTGTTCTTCACCTCCTTACTTGCTTCACTGAGCATAATCTACTCTAATTCCTTTATCCCAAAGGACACCAATTTACATTTTTAATGTAGGTTTTAGAGAATGATTACAAAATATTGAATAATTTCTAATTATTTGCCTAAGTATCCAACACATGGACCCAGAACAATTGCAGTTTTGATTTTTCTCAACTACATTATTAAGAATTTACACACATAGGGAGTCTTTCAGAGCAGTTATTGTTATGTGTTAATAATATTTTGGTTTTTCTGTCCAAAAGAGAACATCCAAGACTAAAATCATTGAGTCAGCCTTTAATATCTATTGCTACTATTACTACTGTTACTGTTGTGCAAGTCAGCAATCTGGGAAAACTTGGCATCATGCATATCTTTTATGCTACTATATGTTTTGTGTTAGTCTTAGAACCTGAGAAACAGAAGAAGGTAAACTATAAAACTAAGTTTTTTATTGCATGACATCTATAGTCAATAAAAATGTAAGTTCTTTTCAGATTTAAAAGTGATTGGGGTATTTAAAATATAAATGTTTCTTAGTTGTTTTATAAAAAGTACACATTTTGGGAGTCAGGCCGTAAAGCAGCAGGTAAAGCCCAGGTCCTGCAAAGCGGAAGGACTGGAGTTAAGATCCTGGTTCAAACCCCCAGCTCCCCACCTGCAGGGGAGTCGTTTCACAAATGGTGAAGCAGGTCTTCAGGTGTCTATCTTTCTCTTCTTTGTCTTCCCCACCTCTCTCTATTTCTCTAGGTCCTATCCAACAACAATAATAACAACAACTACAACAGCAATAAAACAACAAGGACAACAAAAAGGAATAAATATTTTTAAAAATCTTTAAAAAAATTTTTAAAGTACACATTTTAATGCAAATATACTTTTTACTTATTTATTGGATATATATGTATATGTATATGATGTATATGTATATGTGTATGTATAGTGTGAGAGAGAGAGAAGATAGAGGAGAGAAAAGAAAGAATGAAAGACACCACAGCAGTGAACCTTCCTTCAATGCAGTAGAGGAGAGGCATGAACCTCAGTGGTGCACATGGCAAAGCAGCACACTATCCAAATGAGCTATTTCACCATCCATAAACTAACTTTTTAATGGTTATACTTAGATGGTGTTAACTTAGCAAATGTTTAATACTCAGCACCACTGTTAAGCTCTGCATATAAAGAAAGTAGGCTTAAAGAAAGACTTGGAAAGAATAAAAGACAAGCCCAGAAATTATTCTCATAGGCATTATGGGAAGCTGATAGAGAAAAATATGGTCCCTCCACAATGGTGGGTGGCTATCACAGATTGCTTAAATGTCTATGAAAGTCCTTTTGACCCTCACTGGTGTTTCATAGTAACACCTACAGAATTACTGCTAACTCATCAACAGAAAGAATAAAGAAAATTACTATGTTTCATAGAGAGTGAGAGATGTCTCTCCACTAAAAAAAAAAAAAAAAAAACCTGGAGTCTTACTGGTAAACTACCACTTAAGTATCACCTATGTACTTTACTATCACTTTTAAGAATAATATGCCTATTTAACCTGTGCATGATATCAAAAGCTTGGCATTTATTTCTTCTGCTGCACACGTTCTCATTCCACTAAGATAAGGTAAATAGGAAAACAAATATGTGAATGGATGGTTAAAACTATTTATTTCTACTGAAAAGAAGATGATTTTCATGTTAAATGTTATCTTCTATAAACATGAAATAGCGACTGTGTACTTGTTTTATTATCCCTACTGAAAAATCTCTGAGAAATAAATAATCCATGTAGTTCAATTAATAGAGTTACTGTTGCTGTGGAAACTAGTTCTGTGTATGTGTATGGATTCAACTGATACTAAGCCATTTTTTTTTAATATCAAAAATAATTCCCAGTATTTTAGGGATTTTTTTCCTTTTAATTGGTTGGATGAAACTTATTCAAATTACATGGAAGTTGGTCTGATTAATAGTAATATTTATCCTTTACTTTCTTCTTTACAAATTAGAGAAAAAAAGTAGTCCTGAGTCATCATGTGTGATGAAGGAAGATTGAAATTACATTTTATGTACCTTTGTGGCATTGTGACTCTGTCTTTTCAATTAACATAACATAGACTGCTCTGTGATTCTGAATAATTCATTAAGGCAAATTCAATTAAATATTCACAGAAGTAGATGCATTTAACAGCTGATAGTAGTGTTCTGTTTAAAATATTTAACAAGCAAAACTATGCGTCTACATTCTTACCAAATTGTAAAAACACATTAAAGCAATAAAACAATTTCAGATACTACTTGTCTGTCCTACTGTAGTAATTACAGAATTTAAAACAACCAGCAACATTAGGGAGATAGTTTAGCCTGTTAGAGTACCAACTTGCATTCCTGGGGTCCAGAAGTGTTGGTTTCAATAATCTGAACCACCTTATGTTAGATCTGAGTAGTACTTTGGCTTTTTTTCCTTCCCCCTTCATTCTCATAATGAAATAAATAAATAAATAAATAAATAAATAAATAAATGGTTTAAAATATTAACTTATTTAAGAGTAAAATCATCAATAATAATAACATATCCAGACTATCTATCCAGTATATCTTCATTTAGTTCCAGGTCCCCAGTTGTAGAAAACAAAAATAATAGAACTTTGGTGTTTGAAAAAACTTTTGATATTAAGAAGTGCACAAAGCAAAGGACTTTGGGGAAGAAGGGGAAGGGAGGAGTAATGAAGGCAGTGGGAAGCTGTGCATGATGGCAGAATAAGACATAAGCTGTGGGAGAGTGTTCTGTAGACATCAATCATAGGGAGATGAGAAATTGGACCTACAGTAGTCCGGGAGGTGGCACAGTAGCTAAGGCACTAGACTCTCAAGAATGAGGACCTGAGTTCAATCCCCAGCAGCACATGTACCAGAGTGATGTCTAGTTCTTTCTCTCCCTCCTATCTTTCTCATGAATAAATAAATAAAATCTTTTAAAAAAAGAAATTGTACCTATGTATCAACAACTGAACTTACTGTAAATCATTAACCTCTCAATAAAGGATAAAAAACAATGTCTCAAATAATTTTGCCTGTCAATGAAATAAACCATGGTAAAAAAAATAGCAATAAAACTGCAAGATCAAGATCAAGATGAGATAAAATAAGTTATGATATCATGGACGATCCAGTCAGATAAAAGGTAAAGGAGTTGCTGTCAAAGGCAAATCACAAAGCTGTCTCAGGTATAAATGATTTACATATTAGAAAAGTTAGACTGGCCAGATGCATCTTAAAGCTATATTTTGCTCAAAATGATTGAATGTTTCTAGTAAATGTTTGTTTTGTCTTCAAACAATTTCATTGTTTAGATTTTAGAGAAAGCAGTTATATGATTTCTAATCAAAATTTGGTCTTGATGCCAGCAGAGTATTGATAAAGAGATTGAGGAATCTGGGTGGTGGCACACCTGGATGAATGCACATTTTTTAAAAAAAATATTTTATTTTATTTATTTATTCCCTTTTGTTGCCCTTGTTGTTTTATTGTTGTAGTTATTATTGTTGTTGTCGTCGTTGTTGGATAGGACAGAGAGAAATGGAGAGAGGAGGGGAAGATAGAGAGGAGGAGAGAAAGACAGACACCTGCAGACCTGCTTCACCGCCTGTGAAGTGACTCTCCTGCAGGTGGGGAGCTGGGGTTCGAACCGGGATCCTTATGCTGGTCCTTGTGCTTTGCGCCACCTGCGCTTAACCCGCTGCGCTACAGCCCGACTCCCTGAATGCACATATTATAATGCACAAGGACACAGGTTCAAGCCCTTGGTCCTGAACTGCATGAGGAAATCTTTATAAGTGGTGAAGCAGTGCTGTAGGTCTCTCTCTTTCTTTCTTTATCTCTTCTTCTCTATCTCCTTCTTCCCTATTGGTTTCTCTGTTTCTCTCCAAAATAAATAAATAAAATAAATATTTTAAAATTATTAAGAGAAATTGACGAGAACTCTGGAAGCACACCATTCTAGACTTTATAAATAGTCAAAAATGTCTATAGTGGGCATAGGTAATAATGTCAGCAGTCTGAAAAAATTAAATAAATAGTCTCACTAGACACCTATTAGAATGCTCAAAATCCAGATATTGTCAATAAAGGCTGGCAAAGATGTGAAACATTAGGAAATCTCACTCATTACTAGAAAAAATTCATAAATGGAACAGCCAATTTAGAAGACAATTTAGCACTTTCTTATAAAAGTAGACATTCTGGGAGTATGGATTCACCTGCCAAAACCCATGTTCAGCAGAGAAACAATTACAGAAGCCAGACCATCCACCTTCTGCATCCTATAAAGACCCTGGGTCCATGTTCCCAGAGGGATAAAGAATAAGTAAGCTTTCAAGGGAGGGGGTGGGATAAGGAACTCTGGTGTTGGAAATTATGTGGAATTGTGCCCCTCTTTTCCCATGGACTTTTCAGTATCTTTTATTTTATAAATTAAAAAAATGCTTTAAAAAAAGTAGACATTCTAAACATACAACCTGGAAATCACATTTCTTAGCATTTACCCAAATAAGAAAAAAATGTATGCCCATACAAAAACATCTGCTTATGATGGTTACAGATTTACTCACAGTGTCAAAATTTGGAAGCATGTAAGATGTTGGTGAGTAGATACACTGTGACACATACAGACAATGAATATTATTCGGTACCAAAGGGAAATGAACTTTCAAGTATGAAAAGTTATAAAGAAACCTTATAAATCACATTTCTAAGTGAAAGATAATGGTTTGAAAAGTCTATACATTCTGTAATTTCTATTATGGGATTTTCTGACAATATAAGTAATGAGAATAGTAAAAAGATCAGTGGTAGGGGTTATGGGGAAGGAAGATATGATTAGGTGGGACACTGGATTTTTAGGGAAGTAAAAATACTATATGTTGGATACATATTTTTATTTACTTATTTTTATTATCTGTATTTATTTACTGGATAGAGATAGCCAGTAGTTGAGAAGAAGGGGTGTTAGAGATAGAGAGAGACAGAGAGACACCTTCAGCCCTGCTTCACCACTTGTGAAGCTATGCCCCTACAAGTGGAGACCCGGGGCTTAAACCCAGATCCTTGCACATGATAACATGTGCACTTAACCAGGTGCACCACCACCCAGCCCTTGGATATATATTCTCACACATTTTTGCAAACCTATATAATGGCATTGTTAAGTAATCAACTAGTCTCTGGGTTATCATGATGTGTCAATCTCAACATAAGTTTATCAGTTGTAACAACTGTAACACTCTCCTGGGGGATGTAAATAAATGAGAAAAGTTGTGAATTTGTAAGAGTGGGATATGTAAAGAATGTCTGTTTTCTGTCCAATTTTGCTGTGATTGTAACAGTTCTAAAAAATAAAATCTAAACAGAAAAAAAACTGTACAGAAATTAGGCAGATCTTTTGGATACCCATGACAGATTAAGAAGTATAATAAAAAATAAGAATCAAGTCACAAAGGAATCTCTCGAGAAAGGAGAAGTGACTGCTGTGATCAGTATGACTGCACAGACAGTTCTGTGGTGAATCTCTTCTTTTTGCCTTTGGTCTTAAAGGTCAAAGAGACTGAAATATGTAAGTATGGGGCTACTAAATCCTTCAGACGGTGGTAAAGGTGGAGAAACAATGAAAAGTAAAGCCAGGGTAAACTGTGTAAAAAAAAAAAAGTAAAAATTAGGTAAACTCTGATATCAAGAAGTTGAAGAAAAAGCAAGACAGATTCTGTGATCAATAAATCAGAATTGAATTCTTACTTTGTTAGATTAATTCAGGGCAGACTGCCCCCAAATATGCCACTTTGGTATTTTGATCATTTTGAATTACTCAATTACTCAAGAAGCAACTCCTGCAAGAACACTCGGATCCTTCTTTGAATGCAGAAGATAAATCTTCCAAGTGAAAAGTAACATTCCTGTACCGAAAAATAAACATCACCAGAGATGGAGAATTCAGAACAAAGAAGACTGTAAGCACAAAATGAGGTACTACTTGACTAACTTATTACTCTAAACATAAATTTATTAGCCTCACCAATTCTTCACAATGGTTTCTTTTTCTAAAAGGAGTAAAACTAAGGTAGTGCACCTGGTTGAAAGCATACATTACAGTGTGCAAGGACCCAAGCTTAAGCCCTTGGTACTCATCTGCAGGGGGAAAGATTCACAATCAGTGAAGCAATGTTATAGGTCTCTCCCTCTACCCCTACCCCTTTCCCTCTTATCCCTCAATTTCTCTCTATCTTTATGCAAGCTAAGTAAATACAAATATTTTTAAAATAATAAAATAACATAGGGCAGGGAAACAATAAAATATCTAGGAATAAACCTAACCAAAGAAGTGAAAGACTTGTATACTGAAAATGATGAGTCACTACTCAAGGAAATAGAAATAGACACAAAAAAGTGGAAATATATTCCATATTCATGGGTTGGAAGAATTAACGTCATCAAAATAAATATACTACCCAGAGCCATACACAAATTTAATGCTATCCCCATCAAGAGACCCAACCACATTCTTAAGAGAATAGAACAAATGCTACAAATGTTTATCTGGAACCAGAAAAGACCTAGAATTGCCAAAACAATCTTGAGAAGAAAGAACAGAACTGGAGGCATCACACTCCCAGAACTCAAATTGTTACAGGGCTGTTGTCATCAAAACTGCTTGGTACTGGAACATGAATAGACACACTGACCAGTGGAATAGAATTGAGAGCCCAGAAGTAAGCCCCCACACCCATGAACATCTAATCTTTGACAGATGCCCAGACTATTAAATGTCTATTAAAGGTGCCCAGACTATTAAATGGGGAAAGCAGAGTCTCTTCAACATATGGCATTGAAAAAAAAAAATGGGTTAAAACATGCAGAAGAATGAAACTGAACCACTGTATTTCACCAAATACAAAAGTAAATTCCCAGTGTATCAAGGACTTGGTGGATGTTATACCAGAGACTATTAGATACTTAGAGGACGATATTGGCAGAACTCTTTTCCACATACATTTTAAAGACATCTTCAATGAAACAAATCCAATTACAAAGAAGAAAGGCAAGCATAAACCGATGGGACTACATCAAATTAAAAAGCTTCTGCACAGCAAAAGAAACCACTACCCAAACCAAGAGACCCCTCACAGAATGGGAGAAGATCTTTACATGCCATACATCAGACAAGAGGCTAATAACCAAAATATATAAAGAGCTTGCCAACCTCAATAACAAGAAAACAAATAACCCTGTCCATAAATGGTACATGAAGAGAATACTCACCACAGAAGAGATCCAAAAGGCTGAGAAACACATGAAAAAATGCTCCAAGTCTTTGATTGTCAGAGAAATGCAAATCAAGACAATAATGAGATACCCCTTCACTCCTGTGAGAATGTCATACATGAGAAAAAGTAGCAGCAACAAATGCTGGAGAGGTTGTAGTGTCAAAGGAACCCTCCTACAGTGCTGGTGGAAATGTAAATTGGTCCATCCCCTGTGGAGAGTAGTCTAGAGAACTCTCAGAAGGCTAGAAAAGGACTTACCCTATGACCCTGCAATTCCTCTCCTGGGGATACATCCTAAGGAAGCCAACACACCCATCCACAAAGATCTGTGTACACATATGTTCTTAGCAGCACAATTTGTAATAGCCAAAACTTGGAAGCAACTCAGGTGTCCAACAACAGATGAGTGACTGAGCAAGTTGTGGTATATATACACAAAGGAATACTACTCAGCTATTAAAAATGGTGACCACCATTTTCAGCCGATCTTGGATGGAGCTTGAAGAAATCATGTTAAGTGAAATAAGTCAGAAACAGAAGGGTGAGTATGGGATGATCTCACTCTCAGGCAGAAGTTGAAAAACAAGATCAGAAGAGAAAACACAAGTAGAACCTGAACTGGAATTGGCGTATTGCACCAAAGTAAAAAGACTCTGGGGTGGATGCGGGGAGGGGGACATACATCCAAAAGGATGACAGAGGACCTAGTGGGGGTTGTACTGTTATGTGGAAAACAGAAATGTTATGCATGTACAAACTACTGTACTTACTGTAGAATGTAAAACATTAATTCCCCAATAAAGAAATTAAAAAAAAAAAAAACAACATTATGGTGGAGAGAGATAACATGATGGTTATGCAAGCAGACTTTCATGCCTGAGGCTCCAAAGTCTCAGGTTCAATTTCCCACACCACCATAAGCCAGAGCTGACCTGTGTTCTGGTAATGTAACAACAACAACACCTGCCTGCTTTGGTCACCTATTTGGAACCCCCATATCAAGTTAATTTTGCTTTTATCTAATTAATCTATCTGTCTTTTATTGTGGCGATTTCTCAGTCAAGAACCCAGAAAGGCAAAGAAAAAGTTACTTTCTTTTCATGTTCCTACTAGCTAGGGACCATGTTATTGAACCAATTTTAATTTTCCTTTCCTCATTTTGAAACAAATGTTTCAGACAAAAATTTTAGGTGGAGATTAAATACAATTGGTAAAACATTTAAGCACAATAACTGAACAGTTCTTTCTTAAAAACATTAGATACTCCACATCAATATCAGCAATGTAGATATAATCCCTGAGAGCAATTGCACAATGAGAGTAGAAATAAATTCTAGTTTTATCAGCCTATGACATAACTTGTCAGCTACAATTTTCTTCCATCTGCATTTTGATGAGCATTTACTTCATTCAATATTAAAAACTATGATGAATATATAAATTAGGACTGGCCTAAGAATAGAAATTTTATCATCCCTCTAGGTTGCTAAATCAATAATGCATATCCTTTAATGATGATTTAACTGTGAATTAATCTGGCTACATTATTAAATTTATATTTCACTGCTTTATCCACAAAGGTATCCCAGAAGTCAAATCGGCTTTTGGAATCCAGTATTCGTTTGAAATATAGAGAAAGTATTCAGAAAATAGTGGGTAGTAAATGAATGTAAAAGAGAACAGAGAGAATTAAGAAAAATAAAATTGTAATGTAGGGAGAATAGCTGTTATCCATTATTTATTTTATTGATGTTATTCTTTCTATATAACATGAACACTACTTTTAAATAATTAAGAGAACAAATCAAAATATGCTTGGTATATAATGTTTCCCTGGTTTTCTATTATAATAGACTGATTGAAAAGAGAAGCAAATCTAATTTACTTTTCATGACTTCTGATAACTATCACCTTCTTTCATAAATATTTATAAATTACCTGCTAAATTTGTTTTAAGTGATACCCAAATTTGATGTTAATCAATTTCAAATTTGAAATGCCTCCCTTTTATTTTTGTTGACTGCTGATAAAATATTTGTCTACAAATTTATGGTATGCTGAAGCAATGACACAAATAATAAAGATACACTATTTCCGAAGATAAAAAGTGGAGGTCTAATTTAATATTTATTTATTTATTTATAGGGATAAAGATCACAGCATTTAATTTTTTAATTGTTTATTTATAAAAAGGAAACATTGACAAAACCATAGGATAAGAGGGGTACAGCTTCGCACAGTTCCCTTCACCAGAACTCTGTATACCATCCCCTCCACTGATAGCTTTCCTATTCTTTAACCCTCTGGGAGTATGGACCCAAGATCACTGTGGGATGCAGAAGGTTAAAGGTCTGGCCTCTGTAATTGCTTCTCCGCTGAACATAGGCATTGACAGGTCGATCCATATTCCCAGCCTGTCTCTCTCTTTCCCTAGTGGGGAAGGGCTCTGGGCTGAGTCTTTGATATGTAGATTCTTTTTTTTTCTTTTTCTTTTTTTATTTAAGAAAGGATTAATTAACAAAACCATAGGGTAGGAGGGGTACAACTCCACACAATTCCCACCACCCAATCTCCATATCCCACCCCCTCCCCTGATAGCTTTCCCATTCTCTATCCCTCTGGGAGCATGGACCCAGGGTCCTTGTGGGTTGCAGAAGGTAGAAGGTCTGGCTTCTGTAATTGCTTCTCCTCTGAACATGGGCATTGACTGGTCGGTCCACACTCCCAGTCTGCCTCTCTCTTTCCCTAGTAGGGTGGGTTTCTGGGGAAGCGGAGCTCCAGGACACATTGGTGGGGTCTTCAGTCCAGGGAAGCCTGGCCGGCATCCTGATGAGATACGTAGATTCTTAAAAGCTTAGTCCAGGGAGAACAAAAGCAAACAGTGGCATAGCTATATGCAAATAATGTCAAAGGACATAAAATATGGTGATGGTGTGTATGATACAGCAAATCCTAACAAAGGGATTTTTCAAAGTTAACCCAATTGCCAAACAATGTGATTATTGCAATAACTATCTATTGTCTTCTTAAATCCTAAGACAATAGGAATCTCCCGCTTCCTCTATAGAGCCTATGTTTCTCCCAATCCTGGAACCTCTAGGGTGGGGCTCACTTCCCTCAAGTCAGGCCAAATGATATTGCATCCACCAAACCTTCTTTTAATGCAGTGAGGGGTCACATTCCAAAGCAGCATACTATCCAAGTGAGTCTTATTTATTTATTTATTTATCTGTACTTTTGATAGGGTACAGACAGATAAATCAAGAGGGAAGGGTGAGATAAAGAGGGGCAGAGACAGAGAGACACTTGCTGTACTACTTTACCACTCGTGAAGCTTTCTCCTTGCAGGTGAAACCAGAGCTTGAGCCCAGGTGCTAGAGTACTGTAATGACTGCACTTAACCAAGTGTGTGGGGACCCAGCTCAGAGTCTACTTTATTTTTGTTGCTATTGTTCTTGCAAAAGAGGTTATATTGATTCTGAATTATATTGTTAATTATTCATCTTGATCAACTAATAATTTAATTCACTTCCTATTATCTGACACTATATTTAAAGTAAAAACAAAAAATTAAAGTTCATATGGGCCCCAGATCACATCAAATCGATGGGGTTTACAGTCAACAATATGTATACACCTTTCCCATATTTGGGAGCTACTCTCTTCCCTGATCCAGCTTTCTGGTCCTTTTTCCAGATATGACATCTTCTCCCCAGACAGTAACTTGGATCCACCTGCATATCAGATTTCAGGATTGGGGAAAAAAAACATACCAGTATAGCCACAGGTCCTTTGGAATATAACTAAAATATGTCTACTAGCTATCTACAAAGCAGAGATCCCCCAACTCTTCATCTGCACTATTCCAGCCTTTAGGTCCATGATTGGTCAATGATTTGTTTGGTTTTATATGTTACCTCTCTTTTCAGCCACCAGGTTCCAGATGCTACCATGATGCCAACTAGGCCTCCCTGGACAGACAGCCCCACCAATGTGTCCTGTAGCTCCGATTCCCCAGAACCCTGCCCCACTAGGAAAAGAGAGAGACAGGCTGGGAATATGGATTGACTTGTCAACACCCATGTTCAGTGGGGAAGCAATTACAGAAGACAGACCTTCCACCTTCTGCATCCCACAACAACCTTGGATTCATACTCCCAGAGGATTAAAGAAAAGGAAAGCTATCAATGGAGGGGATGAGTTATGAAGTTCTGATGGTAGGAATTGTGTAGAGTTGTACCCCTGCTATCCTATGGTTTTGTCAGTGGTTCCTTTTTATAAATAAAATAAATAAAATGAAATAAAATAAAAAACAAAAGCATTGAGAAAAAAAGAAATTTTTATAAATCTTATGGGAAATGGGGGACTCATCAAGGCATTTACATAGACAAGTAACATAATCATAAGTATGCTTCAGAAAATTATTTCAACAGTGATAATTTCAATATATTTAAGAGAATGAATTTGAAATGCGTATTAAAAGAGCACATGGTAATAGTAATAAAGAACAGATTATAGGAACAGAAAGTCTAAAGTAATAAATATATCTCAGTATTTAATATCATGCTTTACAATATAAAGGAAGAAAATATTTTCATTATATGCTTACATAAGACCCAGGAAGATATCATATTAAAGATTAGTTATGGCAAAGTTGAAATTTAAGATGAATTCTATGGTTACTGATATTTATGTTAGTTCATAAGTGGAAAAAACAATAAAACATAAGGGACTAAATAGATAACTCACATGGATAGTGTAATTGCTTTGTCAAAGGGTACAACCCAGTTTCGAACTCAAACCTAACTTTGAAGGAAGTGTCAATGCTATGGTTGAAAAAAGTCAGCTTGTTGCCATCAATGTCTAGTAGCAACCAAAAAAAGTTTTCAATAATAAATAAAGCATAAGAAGAAACCTGAAAATCATAGTATTTCGCATCTAAGCAAATATAAATTTGAGGGGTGGAGTGGAAAAGGCACAGGACTTTGGTGGTGGGTGCATGGTGGAATTATATCCCTGTATCCTTATAGTCTTATAAGCCATTATTAAATCTCCAATATTTTTAAATAGTAACCTAAGAAAGACCTCAGCCAAAATATAAAATGCAAAATTCTATTAGGGTAGTTGTTGAGTCAGTAGTTTTCACCCTCTTTTTCATTTGTAATAGACTACACATTTATCAAGGCATGTGGCAACCCAGAACACAAGTTATATTTCTCAGTCTGCCTTGCAACTAGCTGGCATTATGTCATTAAATTCAAACCAGTGGGATTTAGTTAAAGTATCCTGTATGATCTTGAGAACAGGTTCTTCAAAGAAAATTTTCTGTGCTATTCCTAGCTTTCCTTAGTGTTAGCAGGACTATAGACTTTGTGACTGCACTTAGAACAGCTATAAAGAAAACATCAGGTACTGAGATGGTAGAGAAATCATCTAGAATTAGCTTTTCTCTCTGGTGATCATGGAGTCAACATACTTATTATGGGAAATTTGCATGATACTTTATTTAGTCATTTTATTTATTTGCTTTGGATTTTATATCACTTGCAGTCCAACAATCTTTAGAATTAATATTACTCTATATCTTAAAAATTATCATCTAAGCAAAAAAGAATCATTGGGGGCCAAGATGGTGGTACACCTGGTTAAACACACACATTACTGTGCACAAGGACCCTGATCCTCATCTGTAGGGGGGAAACTTCATGAGGGATGAAGCAGGGCTACAGGTGCCTCTCTGTCTCTCTTCACTTCTATCTACCCTTCCCCTCTCAATTTCTCTGTCTTTATCTAATAATAATAATAATAAATAAAAAAGAAAGAAAATGATAATGGGTATTCATTAGATTTCTTATGGTGATCATATTGTTACATATACAAATATCACGTCATTGTGTTGTATACCTGAAGCTAATATAACGTATGCCTATTAGATCTTAAAATACAGTAGTAGCAATAAGGATAAAAGTTGCCATGATAGAAAGAATACTGGACTGAATGTCAGAAAAGAGGGGCTTTGGGGACTTTCTCATATACTATAATTAGTATTATCTCAAAAACAATAAGTCATGTGGGGATTGAAGTCCCTGTGGTAGAACACCTGCTCTGTTCTCTCTAGAATTCCTTCTTCTCATCTGGTCTGTGGGAAACTTTCACACATTTTTTGCCTCCAGCAAATTCTAGAAAAACAGTCTCATCCAGCGTATTGGTTTCTCTTAGTTCCATCATCAGGGCAGCCAGCCAGCCAGAATCAGCCTCCTACCTTTTAATTTGACTGACATAAGACTATGTCCTCTGTGTCTTCCAAGTAGCAAGGGACACCTGCCAAGCTCTCAGGGTGCCTTATTTGGTACCTATTTTGCCATCCATAGCAAGGAGGCAGAAAATAATGGACTCCCACTATCACTGCTCTAATCCATGTGACTGTCTTTTATGACTATAATGTGCATGAAGACCTATACAAAACTGTCTTTTGACCATCTCCTTTGTGTATCCCATATGGTAGTCTCACACTTCACTTGGAAACATGAGAGTTTCACATATCTATAAGGTGTCAGACAGAGACTTAAAAGACAAATACCACTTTCATATTAGTATCCAATTATAATCAGAAACATCTACAGTATTTTAAAATAGATTTAATTACATTTAGATATAGTTTGTTATTTTTGTAATATCATTTCAAAAAATTATCATTAGCTTCTATTTACAACATTGTCATAAGTGATGTCACTCACTGACATAACAGGACACCAGGTAGAGATGCTTTCCAACCCCCATATGCTCACATGATATCCCTTGTAAACAGTCACAAATGACTTTAAACACCAAGGAACTTTTGTAATGAACAAGTTGTTAAATATGTTTCCTCCAAATTCCCTTGAATCAGGTATTTCAGTACATGATCACTTTGACAAACTCTGTTACATATCACCTTTGGGCGGGGGAGTAAGTCCCATTTAGACACTTAGACAGTGTTCCAAATTTCCATTGACTAACTTTTAGGAAATATTCTAAGAAGTATCTGAGATTTGTTTGCTATTACCCCACCTCTTTTTTTTCAGTCAGACATTTTTTTCTATTTGAATTGGTACATCTACAAACATTGTTACATGACATCTCAAGATTACACCACTAAAGACTGTAAACAGGGACTGAGGATTAAGGAATATAACAAGTTGGAATTAAGAAGGCTGATATTTTTCTCCTTGGGCTTCATGGAAGTATGACAGTGGCATAACTCTATTGGAAGACTACCTGAGGAAACAAAAGGTCATAGACTTCCAAAGAAATTATCTTTTTTTTTCCACTTAGAATAAAAATATAACATCAGAATTTTAGAAGTTAATATATACTTAAAGAATACCAGATGGAGAAGTTGGCTATCTCCTATTTTTGATATTGAACATCAACTCATTTCAAACATAAAAATAAAACAGTCACTCTGATAACTTTGTTGTTGAGAAATAATAGCTCTGAAGCATCCATACCAAATACAAATTGGTTGCTGATACTAGCAATTAGTCACTTTACCCATCAAAAAACAACAAAGCCTCTACTCATTTAACAAGATAATGCCACCAACATTTCACATACTTGGAGGTATTGTGTGCATGGTAATTTGTTGTTAAATCTCATGAGTTCTTTTTACATCTTGGATATTAGCTCTTGGATATTAATGGTTGAATGATGTGGAAATATTTTTCCCACACAGTAGGAAGTCTTTTCAAGATAGCTCCTTTCATATTGCAGTTTTTGGTTTGATTTAGTCCCTTGTTTATATGTTTATTATTGTCTATATGTCTGTAGCTATTGGACTTGAATCCCTGAAATCAGTATCATGAAGTGTTCCCTTTATGTTTTCTTCTATGCATTTTGTGGCTTCAAATCCAAGTATTTGATCTAAATTAAGGTAACCTCTGTGATAGTGACCCAGTTAAATTCCTTTATATTTGTTGAAGGGTATTTTCATTTTATGCTCTTGGTAGAGATGAATAAACAAATTTGGGGGGGGGGATTGCTACCAGGGTTGCTATTAGGGCTCAGTGGCTAAACAACACCACTGCTCTTGGGGACCATTTCTTTTTCTTTCTGTTTATTGATTGAAAATGAGAAAGAGAAGAGAGGGGATAATGTTAAAAGAGAGAGAGAGACACAGAGGTGGAAAGAGAAAAGAGATATATGTAGTATTATGTTACCAGTCATGAAGGTTACTCGGACTTGCACCTGGGTCATGGAACATGGTAATGTGTGCATTCTGTAGAGGGTGACTCTACCATCATCCAAATAATTGTAATTTTTTTAATGCTGATACCTGGTGAGGCTATAAAATGAAATTCAAGTCACACCCCACTCTCTGAAAGGAGGCTGGGTTATACTACCCTGCAATTTGAGGAAGACTAGTTCTGAAATGAGTGCATCGTGACGACCAGACTTCCCTGGACAGACAACCCCACCAATATGTCCTGGAGCCCCCCTTCCCCAGATCCCTTCCCAACTAGGGAAAGAGAGAGACAGGCTGGGAATATGGATTGACCTGTCAATGCCCATGTTCAGTGGGGAAGCAATTACAGAAGCCAGACCTTTCACCTTCTGCATCCCACAATGACCCTGGGTCCATACTCCCAGAGTGTCAAAGAATAGGAAAGCTATCAGGGGAGGGGATGGGATACACAGTTCTGGTGGTGGGAAGTGTGTGAAGTTATACCCCCTTATCCTATGGTTTAGTCAATGTTTCCTTTTTGTAAATAAAAAAAATAATAAGAAGAAGAATAATAAAAAAATAAAAGAATCATCCATATAAGGGGGGTTGGCCATTAACACAGTGGGTTAAGTGCACATGACACCAAGCACAAGGACCACCATAAGGATCCTGGTTCGAGACCCTGGATCCCAACCTGAAAGGGAGTGGCTTCACAGGAGGTGAAGTAGATCTGCAGGTATCTATCTTTCTTTTCCCCTCTCTGTCTTCCCTTCCTCTCTCCATTTCTCTCTGTCCTGTCCAACAATGATGACATAAATAACAACAACAACAATAATAACTACAACAATAAAAACAATCATCCATATTGATGACCTTGAGAGAACCACTGTAGTTTGCAGGTGGAGGGGAAAGGACACAGAACTCTGGTGGTTGGAACTGTATGGACTTATACCACTATTATCTTATAATATTTTAATCAATATTAAATCAATAATAAAAATAAAATAAAATATAATCTATGCACACAATGGAATATTATTTAATCACAGAAACAATAAAATTCTGATACATGCTATGTGAATGAAACTTGAACACATACTGCCAAGTGTACTAAGACACAACATGACAAATATTGCAGGATTCCACTTATATAAATTTTTGAACGTAATCAAATTCATACAAACAGAAAGCAGAATACTAATTGCAAGCACTGGTGAGATGAGACTATGGGGAGTTATTGTTTAATGGATGGAGTGTTTTAGTTTAGAATGATAAAAGATATCTCAAGACAAATTTTAGTGATCATTGCACAATAGTGCTGATGAGCTGTATGCTAAGATAATTTAAATGGTAAATTTTATGTTATGTACGTTTGACTACAATAAATAAGTAAATTAAAAAAAAACGAAGTCACTAATTGTCACTTAGACACTGTTCTAAAATACATGACTCTCAGATATGATTTTTGTTTAAATGAGCAAACTAGATAATAATTTTTTGGAAGTCTAGTCTTTTTAATTCAAGATTATTAAAAAGAATAGTATCTGTCCTGTCTCTAACGAAATCAGGTGATAGCACCATCTACTGGTTTATGAAAAATGCTATAACTGTAATAATATATATGCAAGTTTCTTGGGACAGCATGTAATATGTATTCAATAAAATATTATTTTCTAGAGTAAAAGGGATCCGATTAAAAAAGAAAATATTGGGAGGTGGATAGAGCTACAGAGCAGCAGCATCTGTGTTTCTCTCCTCTCCTCTCCTCCCCTCTCCCAGGTCAACTAAGAATACCAAAGGAGACCACCTGGGAATGCATCAAGACAGAACTAGAATGACTTCAGGAACATACCAAATCACTGGTGAGTGTAAACACATGTGGCTGGTAGACAGAAAGGAACCTAGGGAGAGATTAAGTGGCTGGTAACAGTCCAGCAGTTTACCAGTTGAAACACAACCTCCAGTCTGTTTCACCAACAAGGGAACTGATGAAGGGAGGAGAGAAATCACCTGAGTCTCACCAAATGCAACTGTGAGTCTCCATTGCTATTGCCCTCATAATCAGGAGCAGCAGGATGGAGGCTCTGTGCTGATACCAGGGGACTGAGAACTAACTAGGAAACTCAGGAGAGGATCTATACCTCAGTGGCCTAGCAGTGGGGCTGTGAGAGTCTCTTTGCATAACCACTGGATTATGCACCACCCTGCTTTATCTCTTGGTCAGGAGTCAGTGATTAAGCCAAGAAGCCTACTTATAGTTTAAAAGCCCTCAGGCTCCCATAGCTACAGGGAAGAAAAAGCACAAAAGAAGCTTTTAAGCCACTTAGCTCCAACTCAGGGATTAAAGTACTATTGAAACAATTGTCAATTTCTACAAATGTGAGCCCTTTTATTACCTTACTTAGACACAAGTCAATCCAGGCAAGAGTGATCAGTAATTTGAAAAGTACTGAGAGAGGGACATCATAACATAACATATAAAATGGTTAAACCAACAAGAAGAAATATTGAAGAAATGAACCAGGACAAGAGTCCAGGCTAAAAGCCACCCAAAGGTTAAAGCACAAAAA
The DNA here is from genome assembly GCF_950295315.1 of Erinaceus europaeus. Classification (NCBI taxonomy): domain Eukaryota; kingdom Metazoa; phylum Chordata; class Mammalia; order Eulipotyphla; family Erinaceidae; genus Erinaceus; species Erinaceus europaeus. The sequence goes on from NC_080169.1 coordinate 87,559,530, forward strand.
AATGAGGTCAACATCCAAACACTAGTTAAGGAAATAATCAAAGGAGTGAGTAAAGAGTTTGAAAGAATTGTCATCAGAAATGCTAAAACAACAGATGAGATGCTGGAAGAAAACACTAATTATCTCAAGGTTATTAGAGAGCTGAAAGCTGAAATAGCTGAGCTAAGAACACAGCTAACTGAACAAGTTAAAACAGTATCAGAACAGGGTAACAAAATAGATGAACTCCAGAAAACAGTAGAGGGGAGAGAGAATAGGATAAATGAGGCTGAAGACAGAATTAGCAAGATCGAGGATGGATTAGAGACAATTAAAAATGAAGCAAGAGATCTTAAAAAGAGATTAAGAGATACTGAAAACAGCAGAGACCTATGGGATGACTTCAAAAAAATTATATGCATTATTGGCTTACCAGAGGAAGAAAGAGAGGGAGGGGAAGAAAGCATTCTTTAGGACATAATAGCTGAAAACTTCTCTAGCCTAGAAAACATAAAAGACATACAGGTTCAAGAAGCCCAGAGTGTCTCAAACAGAATTAACTCAGACTTAAAGACACCACGTCACATCATATTTAGAATGGGAAGGAATAAAAAAAGAAAGAATGCTGAAGGCCGCAAGAGGAAATAGTCACCTACAGAGGAAAACACATAAGATTAGCAGCAGACTACTCCATACAAATACTACAGGACAGAAGAGAATGGCAAGATATCCATCGAGTGCTCAATGAGAATGGCTTTCAATGAAGACTCCTGTATCCTGCTAGACTGTCATTCAGACTAGATGGAGGCATCAAAACCTTCTCAGACAAGCAACAGTTGAAAGAATCAACTAACACCAAACCTGCCCTGAAAGAAGTTCTGAAAGGTCTCCTATAAACAGTCAGACCACCATAAATAGGCCATATATCAGAACACCCTAAAAATCTAGAACAATAGTATTAAAATATCACTAATATTTTATATCAATAAATGTCAATGGCCTGAATTCAACGATTAAAAGGTACAGAGTAGGAAGATGGATAAGAAAACACAACCCAACAATATGCTATCTACAGGAAACCCACCTAACACAACAAGACAAACACAGACTCAAAGTGACAGGATGGAAAACTTAATACAGGCCAATGGCCCACAAAAAAGGGCAGGAACAGCTAATCTCATATCTGACATGATAGACTTTAAAATAAATAAAATTTAAAAATATAAGATGGATACTACTTAATGCTTAGTGGATCAGTCAACCAAGAGGACTTAACAATTATTAACATTTATGCAACCAATGAGAAGCCATCTAAATACATCAAACATCTACTGAAAGAGCTACAGCAATATATTAACAGCAACACAGTCATAGTAGGGGGCTTCAATACCCCACTCTCAACTTGACAGATTATCCAGGCAGAAAATCAATAAAGACACGAGGGAGCTAAATGAGGAGATAGATAAACTAGAACTATTGGACATTTTCAGAGGCATTCATCCCAAGAAACTGTAACATATATTTTACTCAAGTCCACATGGGTCATTCTCAAGGATAGAGCATATGTTAGGCCACAAAGTCAGCACCAGCAAATTCAAGAGATTGAAATCATCCCAAACAAATTCTCAGACCATGTGGAATTAAACTAACATGTAATAATCAACAAAAGATTAGTAAGAGTCCCAAAATGTGGAAGCTCAACAGTACACTACTTAACAACTACTGGGTCAAAGAGGAAATCAAGGAAGAAATCAAAATGCTTCGAGAGTTCAATGAAAAGGAAGACACAAGCCATCAAAATATTTGGGACACAACTAAGGCAGTACTGAGAGGGAAGTTCACAGCCATACAAGCACACATGTGAAACAAGAAAAAGCACAAATAAACAGCCTGATTGCAGATCTTAGAGACTTACAAGAAGAAGAACAACTATATACCACCAAGCTAGAGAACCTGGAAAAATGGACCATTTCCTAGATACCTACCAACTTCCAAAACTAAGTAAAGAAGAAGTAGATAACATGAACAGGCCCATCACAGCTAATGAAATTCAAACAGTTATAAAAAATCTTCCCAAAAATAAAAGACCTGGACCAGATGGTTTTATACATTAATTCTATAAAACCTGCAAAGAAGAACTAACCCTCTAGTTTTAAAAAGTCTTGCAGAAGACTAAAAAACCTGGAATCCTCCGTTCCTGCTTCTATGACGCCAATATCACTTTGGTACCAAAAGTAGACAGGGACACAACCAAAAAAGAAAACTACAGACCAATATCTCTGATGAACATGATGCTAAAATACTGAACAAAATTCTAGCCAACCAGAAACAGCAGTATATTAAAAATATTGTTCATCATGACCAAGTGGGGTTTATCCCAGACATGCAAGGTTGGTTTAATATATGTAAATCAATCAACATGATCCACCACATCAATAAAAACAAGACCAAAAACCACATGGTCATATTAGTAGATGCAGAGAAAGGCTTTGACAAAATGCAACTTCCCTTTATGATCAAAACACTACAAAAAATGGGAATAGATGAAAAATTCCTCAAGAGAGTGGAGTCTATATATAGCAAACTTACAGCCAACATCATACTCAATGGTGAAAAACTGGAAGCATTTCCCCTCAGATCAGGTACTACACAGGGCTGCCCACTATCATCACTATTATTCAACATAGTATTGGAAGTTCTTGCCATAGCAATCAGGCAGGAGCAATGAACAAAGGCACACGGATTTGAAGGGAAGTCAAATTCTCCCTATTTGCAGATGACATGAAAGTATACATAGAAAATCCTAAGGAATCCAGCAAGAAGCTTTTGGAAATCATCAGGCAATACAGTAAGGTGTCAGGCTACAAAATTAACATTCAAAAGTCAGTGGCATTCCTCTATGCAAACACTGAGAAGAAGTTGAAATCCAGAAATCAATTCCTTTTACTATAGCAACAAAAACAATAAAATATCTAGGAATAAACCTAACCAAAGAAGTGAAAGACTTGTATACTGAAAATTATGAGTCACTACTCAAGGAAATTAAAAAAGACACAAAGAAGTGGAAAGATGTTCCATGTTCATGGGTTGGAAGAATTAACATCATCAAAATAAATATACTACCCAGAGCCATACACAAATTTAATGCTATCCCCATCAAGATCCCAACCACATTCTTAAGAGAATAGAACAAATGCTACATATGTTTATCTGGAACCAGAAAAGACCTAGAATTGCCAAAACAATCTTGAGAAGAAAGAACAGAACTGGAGGCATCACACTCCCAGATCTCAAATTGTTACAGGGCCGTTGTCATCAAAACTGCTTGGTACTGGAACATGAATAGACACACTGACCAGTGGAATAGAATTGAGAGCCCAGAAGTAAGCCCCCACACCTATGAACATCTAATCTTTGACAAAGGTGCCCAGACTACTAAATGGGGAAAGCAGAGTCTCTTCAACATATGGCATTGAAAAAAAATGGGTTAAAACATGCAGAAGAATGAAACTGAACCACTGTATTTCACCAAATACAAAAGTAAATTCCCAGTGTATCAAGGACTTGGATGTTATTCCAGAGACTATTAGATACTTAGAGGACGATATTGGCAGAACTCTTTTCCACATATATTTTAAAGACATCTTCAATGAAACAAATCCAATTACAAAGAAGAAAGGCAAGCATAAACCGATGGGACTACATCAAATTAAAAAGCTTCTGCACAGCAAAAGAAACCACTACCCAAACCAAGAGACCCCTCACAGAATGGGAGAAGATCTTTACATGCCATACATCAGACAAGAGGCTAATAACCAAAATATATAAAGAGCTTGCCAACCTCAATAACAAGAAAACAAATAACCCCGTCCATAAATGGGGAGAGGACATGAAGAGAATATTCACCACAAAAGAGATCCAAAAGGCTGAGAAACACATGAAAAAATGCTCTAAGTCTTTGATTGTCAGAGAAATGGAAATAAAGACAACAATGAGATACCACTTCACTCCTGTGATAATGTCATACATCCTAAGTGATAACAGCAGCAAATGCTGGAGAGGTTGTGGGGTCAAAGGAACCCTCCTGCACGGCTGGTGGGAATGTCAATTGGTCCAACCTCTGTGGAGAACAGTCTGGAGAACTCTAAGAAGTCTAGAAATGAACCTACCCTATGATCCTGTAATTCCTCTCCTGGGGATATATCCTAAGGAAGCCAACACACCCATCCCAAAAGATCTGTGTACACATATGTTCTTAGCAGCACAATCTGTAATAGCCAAAACCTGGAAGCAACTCAGGTGTCCAACAACAGATGAGTGGCTGAGCAAGTTGTGTAATGGAATACTACTCAGCTATAAAAATTGGTGACTTCACTGTTTTCAGCTGATCCTGGATGGACCTTGAAAAATTCATGTTAAGTGAAATAAGTCAGAAACAGAAGGATGAATATGGGAAGATCTCACTCTCAGGCAGAAGTGGAAAAACAAGATCAGAAGAGAAAATACAAGTATAACCTGAACTGGAATTGGTGTATTGCAACAAAGTAAAAGACTCTGGGGTGTGGAGGGAGAGAATACAGGTCCAAGAAGGATGACAGAGGACCTAGTGGGAGTTGTATTGTTATATGGAAAACTGAGAAATGTTATGCATGTACAAACTATTGTATTCACTGTTGAATATAAAACATTAATTCCCCAATAAAGAAAATTTTAAAAATTACATACCATAACAATCCTGGGTCCATACTTTCAAAAGGATAAAGAATAGGAAAGCTTCCAATAGAGGGGACAGGATGCAGAACTCTAGTGGTGGGAACTGTGTGTAGTTGTACCCCTCTTATCCAACAGATTTGTTGATCATAATTAAATCAATAAAAAATTAATAATTACATACCAAGTATCTGTATGTTTGTAAATATAAATATCTATATAAATTTATTTGTTTATTTACTATGGATACAGACAGAGAGAAATTGAGAGGAAAAGGGTGATGAAGAGGGAAAAAGAGAGAGAGAGGGACCTGTATCACTATTTGACCCTTTGTGAAGGTTCCACATTGCAGGTGGGGACAAGGCGCTTGAACCTGAGTTCTGTAGAGTGTGTACTGTACCAGATATGCCATCTTTAAGACTCTATATCCACTCACTTTTTAATGTTACAAACTGTTATGGTTTAATTATATAAACATGTACCACACATATATTACGGTTCATACGAGAATTGAACTTTCAAAAAATACCTCCTATTATTGGATTCTTCTTCCACAGTACTTCTCCAGGAAACATTTATATCTTAATATATTCTAAAGTGTTAAACATGAACTTATGAATTTATACCCACCCCCTACCCCAAATAACTCTTGGAACTACTTATGTGTATGTATATATTTGAACAAATGTGTTTGATTGATTTCATCATTTCAAGGAAGAATCAGTTAAAATAGTATCTGATAAGTGTTCATTTAAAATATATACTCCAACTGGACTGGATTTTTGAAATGATAGGTATAAAAATAAAGAACTCCAAAATTTGTTTTATATATAGTTTATTTTTGTCTTTATTTTTTATTGGGAGGATAATGGTTTAGTTGTTGGCATATGGGTAGAATTTTTCATCTCACCTATATAGTTGACTACAAAACACTAAAGGTGTTTTGGGGGCATACCCTAAGAAAACAAACACACCCATCCTCCAGAAGTTTTTACCCTATTTCTTTAATCTTTCAAAGTATACACAATTTCTGGCTTAGCTCAGTTGCTCAAATAGACTTCCGTGGTACTTTTCTAAGTTGTATCAACAAAATATTCTGAAGAAAAATGTTTTCCTTGATACAATATTTATATACATGGGAAAGTTTATTTCAGAAGTCTGCCTTTGGGAACTAAATAATCTGTGAAACCAAAAGGAAAAATGGGTATTTAAATAATGGTATAATATTCAGCTATGTTGTGTCAGTTTTCTTTTTGAAAAGTTCTCTTAGTGGGAACACTATTGTCATTACCATTGGAATATCTAGCAACAATCTAATAATGAAAATACATATGAGAAAAAAAGTGATAGAATCAATATGAAGTATCTATTAGAGTTGTGTGAGTCATACAGTGCATTGACTACAATAAAATACTGCGGATACAAGTTTCAGAACAAAGCAAGCAGATTCTAATCATAGCTCTGATATTCATTAATCATGTGCCCTGGGACATATACTTCATTTTCAGCAGTTTCATGTGCAGATATGGATAAATAGTATCTACTTTAGCATAGATGTAAAAAGTTAAATTAGTCCCTACACATAAAACACCTGTCACTGACATACTGTCTTTGCTTTCTTTTTGATGAATAATTGGACAGGGGAGATGGGAGAGACCAAAACAAACAGAAACACTCATTGTGTGATTTTGACATCTCCAGAAAAATAACACTGGGCAATGTATAGAAATGATTCAAGGAAAGAATGGTCACAGTATGTGCCATTCATTTATTTTATTTTTAAAAGAAAGCTAACTATAGGGGTAGGAAGATAGCCTACTAATTATACAAAATTTTTTGTGCCTGAGGATACAAAGTCCTAGGTTCAATCCCTGGCATTACTATAAACCAGAACTGACCAATGCTATGGTGGAAGGAAGGAAGGAAGGAAGGAAGGAAGGAAGGAAGGGAGGAAAGGGAAGGAAGGAGAGAAAGATACAGAGAGAGAAATGTAGCTATAAAAACATTTCTGATACAAACATCTGGAATTTGAAATGAATATGGTTGCATTGAAATATTTTATATTGTAAGCTTTTCAAGAGCATGTTGAAACTGAGATTATTCTTAAAATCATGGAAAAATATTTTTTAATTTTTATTTATAAAAAGGAAACACTTTTCCCCAACAACAAAAGTCCTGGACCAGATGCTTCACAAACGAATTCTACAAAACTTTCAGGAAACAGTTAGTACCCATACTTCTTAAGCTTTTCCATAGATTGAAGAAAGAGGAATACTCCCTTCCACCTTCTATGAAGCCAACATCACCTTGGTACCAAAAGCAGATAGGGAGACAACAAAAAAGGAAAACTACAGACCAATATCTCTGATGAACATAGATGCCAAAATATTAAACAAGATCTTGGCCAACTGGATACAGCAGCATATCAAAAAAATTGTTCATCATGACCAAGTGGGATTCATCCCAGGAATGCAAGGCTGGTTCAACATCCATAAGTCAATCAATGTCATTCAACACATCAGTAAAAGCAAAGCCAAACCACATGATTATCTCAATAGATGCAGAGAATGCCTTTGACAAAATCCAACACCCATTCATGCTCAAAACTCTACAAAAAATGGGAATAGATGGGAAATTCCTCAAGATAGTGGAATCCATATATAGCAAACCTACAGCCAACATCATACTCAATGGACAAAAGCTGAAAGCATTCCCCCTCAGATGAGGATAGACAGGGCTGTTCACTGTCACCATTACTCTTCAACATAGTATTGGAAGTTCTTGCCATAGCAATCAGGCAAGAGAAAGAAATCAAAGGAATACAGATTGGAAGGGAAGAAGTCAAGCTCTCACTATTTGCAGATGATACGATAGTATACATAGAAAAACCTCAAGAATCCAGCAGAAAACTACTGGAAGTTATTAGGCAATATAGCAAGGTGTCAGGCTACAAAATCAATGTACAAAAATCAGTGGCATTTCTCTATGCAAACACTAAATCTGAAGAAGTAGATATCCAGATCACTCCCATTTATTGTTTCAGCAAAATCAATCAAATACCTACGAATAAAGTTGACCAAAGAAGTGAAAGACTTGTATACTGAAAACTATGAGCCACTACGCAAGGAAATAGAAACTGATACCAAGAAATGGAAAGACATCCCATGCTCATAGATTGGAAGAATAAATATCATCAAAATGAATATTCTCCCCAGAGCCATATACAAATTTAATGCAATACCCATCAAAATTCCACCAAGCTTCTTTAAGAGAGTGGAACAAACACTACAATCATTTATCTGGAACCTGAAAACACCTAGAATTTCCAAAAACATCTTGAGGAAAAGAAATAGAAATGGAGGCATCACACTCCCAGACCTCAAACTTTATTATAAAACCATCATCATCATCATCATCAAAACAGCATGGTACTGGAACAAAAATAGGCACACAGACCAGTGGAACAGAATTGAAAGCCCAGAAATAAATCCCCACACCTCTGGACATCTAATCTTTGATAAGGGGGCCCAAAGCATTAAATGGAAGAAGGAGGCTCTCTTCAATAAATGGTACTGGGAAAACTGGGTTGTAACATGCAGAAGAATGAAACTGAACCACTTTATGTCACCAGAAACAAATATCAACTCCAAATAGATCAAAGACCTGGATGTAAGACCAGAAACAATCAAATACTTAGAGGACAACATTGGTAAAACTGTTTCCCACCTACACCTCAAGGACACCTTTGATGAAATAAACCTAATTGCAAGATAGACTAAAGCAGAAACAAACCAATGGGACTACATCAAATTGAAAAGCTTCTGCACATCCAAAGAAACTATTACATAAACAAAGAGACCCCTCACAGAATGGGAGAAGATCTTCACATGCCATACATCAGACAAGAAACTAATCACCAAAATATATAAAGAGCTCAGCACACTTAGCAATAAAAAAGCAAATGACCCCATCCATAAATGGACAGAATATATGAACAGAACATTCACTCCAGAGGAGATCCAAAAGGCTAACAAACATATGAAAAACTGCTCTAGGTCACTGATTGTCAGAGAAATGCAAATTAAGACAACACTGAGATACCACCTCACTCCTGTAAGAATGGCATACATCAAAAAGGACAGCAGCAACAAATGCTGGAGAGGTTGTGGGGACAGAGGAACCCTTCTGCATTGCGGGTGGGAATGTAAATTGGTCCAGCCTCTGTGGAGAGCAGTCTGTAGACTCTCATAAGGCTAGACATGGACCTTCCATATGATCTAGTAATTCCTCTCCTGGGGTTATACCCCAAGGACTCCACAACACCCAACCAAAAAGAGGTGTGTACCCCTATGTTCATAGCAGCACAATTCATAATAGCTAAAGCCCGGAAGCAACCCAGGTGCCCAACAACAGATGAGTGGCTGAGAAAGCTGTGGTATATATACACAATGGAATACTATGCAGTTATCAAGAACAATGAACCCACCTTCTCTGACCCATCTTGGTCAGAGCTAGAAGGAATTATGTTAAGTGAGCTAAGTCAGAAAGACAAAGATGAGTATGGGATGATCCCACTCATCAACAGAAGCTGACTAAGAAGATCTGAAAGGGAAACTAAAAGCAGGATCTAACTAAATTGAAAGTAGGGCACCAAAGTAAAAACCCTGCGGTGAGGGTGAGGGTGGACATGCGGCTTCCTGGGCTGGGGGGGGGGGGCGAGGGGGTGGGTGGGTGGGATGGGACACAGTCTTTTGGTGGTGGGAATGGTGTTTATGTACACTCCTAGTAAAGTGTAGTCATATAAATCACTAGTTAATTAATATGAGAGGGGGGAAAATTAATTGTATGTCTCGAAGTTTTTAAAACACAGATGAGTCTTTTTAATATAGAGGCTGTGTATTTGATATGCGGACTCTCTCAAAAGCCTAGACCAAGTAGATCAGAAACAACCAGTGGCACCGCTATATAAGATACTGGGTACTATACAGCAAACCCTAACAAAAGGACTTTTCAAAGTTAACCCAATTACCAAATAATGTGATGATAACATTAACTATTCATTGTCTTTTTGAGCCCTAAGACAGCAGGAACCTCACATCTCCACTATAGAGCCTATATTTTCCCCCAGTCCTGGAACCTTAGGATAGGGCCCACTTTCCCGCATGCCTCTACCAATCCATATCAAATAATATTGCATCAGCCGATCACAATCTAATCACTGCAACGATTGCCACCTCAACATGCTTCACCTCAGACTGTGTCCAGAGACTACAGGTGTGGAATGACAACCCTTCAGCTTCATTACTCGGGTGAGACCTTTCCTTTCATAGTATTCTCTAATTCCATCCCAGGTGGTTCACTTTCTAACAAAACCTAGATATAGACCAGGTTCTGTGAGAGAGAGCATATGTTCACACGTATCCATAAACTAGTGCAAAATATATACCTGAAAGCAGAAGTACACTAGAGTTTGCAGTGAGTACCCCCCCCCCAACACTTCCTCTCCACTATTCCAACCTTTGGGTCCATGATTGCTCAACAATTTGTTTGGCTTTTTATGTTAACTCTTTTTTCAGCCACCAGGTTCCAGATGCCACCAGGATGCCGGCCAGGCTTCCCTGGACTGAAGACCCCACCAATGTGTTCTGGATCTCCGCTTCCCCAGAGACCCACCCTACTAGGGAAAGGGAGAGGCAGACTGGGAGTATGGACTGACCAGTCAATGTCCATGTTCAGTGGGGAAGCAATTACAGAAACCAGACCTTCCACCTTCTGCAACCCACAAGGACCCTGGGTCCATGCTCCCAGAGGGATAGAGAATGGGAAAGCTAACAGGGGAGAGGGAATGGAATATGGAGATTGGGTGGTGGGAACTGTGTGGAGTTGTACCCCTTCTACCCTATGGTTTTGTTAATTTTTCCTTTCTTAAATAAAAAATAAATTTTTGAAAAAAGGAAACACTGACAAAAATCATAGGATAAGAAGGGTACAACTCCACACAATTCCCACCACCAGAATTCCATATTCCATCCACTCCCCTGATAGCTTTCCTATTCTTTATTCCTCTGATAGCTTTCCTATTCTTTATCCCTCAAGGGTCATTATGGGGTGCAGAAGGTGGAAGGCCTGGCTTCTGTAATTGCTTCCTGCTGAACATGGGTGTTGACAAGTTGATACATACTCTCAGCCTACCTCTCTCTTACCCTGGGGGCGGGAGATGCCTCTGGGGAAGTGGGGCTCCAGGACACATTGTTGGGTCATCTGCCCAGGGAAGTCAGGTTGGGAGCTACTCTCTTCCCTGATCCAGCTTTCTGGTCCTTTTTCCAGCCATGATATCATCTTCCCAGACAATAACTTGGATCAACCTGCATATCATATTTCAAGCTCAGGGGAAGAAAAAAAAATAACTAGTATAGTCATGGGCCCTTTGAAATATAACTAAAATAGGCCTACTAACAATCTACAAAACGGAGACTCCCTATTCTTCATCTGAACTATTCCAGCCCTTAGGAAAATTATTCTTATAATCATACATTCCATTCAGTCTACTATCAGAAAGGAGATGCCTGTATTTGTGAAGATGATTAGAATATTAGTAATAAGGAAGGGTGGACAGCCCTAAACAATTTAATAGACATCAATGAAATATATGTAACATATCTGATAGCAATATGCTTTTATAATAAAGTGATAAATAGATATGTAGTCCCAGGTCTCACTTAGAATAAATAGGAAAATCATACCACAAGATAACTGTTGTTTTTCTGAATATAAAATATTGTATATAACTTTTGTTTAAGTGATTCTTAAAAGGTCTGATAATCATGATTTATTTAGAATTAACATTTGTGGAAAAAAACTTTCAATGATCTCTTTGAGAAACTTCTAATCATGAATGTATTTTAAGACCATTAGAGAGATATAATATCCAGATAATTTATAGGGTGTGACATATCTGGTGTCTGATGTCTCATCTCCATTTTGGTTTTAGTCATTGAATTCTACTTACTTATTTATAAAGACAGAAAAATTGATAGGGAAAGAGGATATAAAGAAGGGACAAAACAGCCATCTGTAGCACTGCTTCACCACTCATGAAGCTCCCCATCTCCCTTGTACATGGGGACCTTGGGTTTGAACCCTAATTCTTGCTTTTGATAATGTGTGAAGCTCTACCAGGTGTGTCCCACATTCCATGCCGACCAGATATTGCATTTTTAAGTCTAGTAGCTGAAACCAAAAGACCAAGCCTCAGATTTGATATGAGGTAACTGTAACTTGTATAATTTTGAAAGCTGATATGAAGGAATTTCAGTATAATAAGTAGTATAGTGTCTTTCTGAGCAGGATGGGATCACCATATATTGATAGTCCTTTTTTTTTTTTATGACTGTAATTCACATGTTAACTTATTTCCTTTCTACCAATCATTGAAACTGTCTTATTTAATCTTTAGCACTTTTAATCACTTCTTGGAGCTCTAAAATGTTTGTTTTTCTTCCATACTTCAGTCACATAGTTGTATCCTTTATCTTTGGCAAGAACATGTTACAGATGTTTTTTTCCAATCAGAAATAAGTAATTTTCTACATTATTTCCAAAATCAGGACATCTCCTTTTCCTAAAAGTAATTTCAATCTTTGTGCAGAAATGACTTAAATTTAAACATGAAAAGCTGTTGACTTCTAAGGTTGTCCCAGATATATGCAAATTTGGGACAAGGGAGATAACATAGTAGTTATGCAAAAGACTCAGGCCTGAGGCTCTAGGTCCCAGGTTTAATCCCTGCTGCACCATAAAACAGAGTTGAGCTGTCCTCTGGTAAAATAATAATACAGTCATAATAAAATAGTATAATAAATATATAAATTTTATAAATTCTGATACATGTAGATTTGGGGAATAATAGTGCCCACCTATATATCAACATAATAAATAATAATTCAGCTATTCCTTTTCAAAAACACTATAAATATGATAGGTGTAATCTATCCACATAATTCAGGAGAGTCAGGATATGAACCCGATTTTTTTTCTCATCAAATTCATGTGCTTGGTACAAGTATTTTGCTTCAAATATCAATTTCAAAGAATATTTAAATGTGATAGTTTTGTGTTATAGCTCTTAAATTGTTAGTGATGGTAAAGAAATAAGCTCCAAAAAGATTCAACAAGGAGACTTTTACTTTCCTCACAGGGTAATGGTTTGGTTAACTTTACAATCATCAAGAAGTAAATAATAAGTTTCTTGTGCATGAAGAACAGAGTAAACTCCCTTAGAAATAGTGGTAATATATATATTTTTTAATTTTTTATTTAAGAAAGGATTAGTGAACAAAAGCATAAGGTAGGAGGGGTACAACTCCACACAATTCCCAACACCCAATCCCCATATCCCACCCCCTCCCATGGTAGCTTTCCCATTCTCTATCCCTCTGGGAGCATGGACCCAGGGTCGTTGAGGGTTGCAGAAGGTAGAAGATCTGGCTTCTGTAATTGCTTCCCCGCTGAACATGGGCGTTGACTGGTCGGTCCATACCCCCAGTCTGCCTCTCTCTTTCCCTAGTAGGGTGTGTCTCTGGGGAAGCTGAGCTCCAGGACGCATTGGTGGGGTCTTCAATCCAGGGAAGCCTAGCCAGCATCCTGGTGGCATCTGGAACCTGGTGATTGAAAAGAGAGTTAACATATGAAGCCAAACAATTTGTTGAGCAATCATGGATGCCAAGCTTGGAATAGTGGAGAGGAAGTGTTAGGGAGGTACTCACTGCAAACTCTAGTGTAATCCTGCTTTCAGGTATGTATTTTGCAGTAGTTTATGGATACGTGTGCACATAAGCTCTCTCTCACAGAAACTGGTGTATATCTAGGTTACGGGACTTTGTTAGAAAGTGAACTACCTGAGATGAAATTAGAGTGTACTATTAAAGGAAAGGTCTCACCCGAGTAATGAAGCTGAAGGGTTGTCATTCCACACGTGAAGTCTCTGGATACAGTCTGAGGTGAAGCATGTTGAGGTGGCAATCGTTGCTTTGGTTAGGTTGTGATCGGCGGATGCAATATTATTTGGTTTGGATTGGGAGATGCATACAGGAAAGTGGGCCCTATCCAAGGGTTCCAGGACTGGGGGAAGTAGGGGCTCTATAGTGAAGATGTGAGGTTCCTGCTGTCTTAGGGTTCAAAAAGACAATCAATAGTTAATATTATCATCACATTATTTGTTAATTGGGTTAACTTTGAAAAGTCCCTTTGTTATGGTTTGCTGGACAGTACCCAGTATCTTGTATATAGCTGTGCTATTGGAAGCTTCTAATCTACTTGGTCTAGGCTTTTGAGAGAGTCCGCATATCAAATACATAGCCTATATATTAAAAAGATTCAGTTTGTCTTTTGAGAAACTTTGAGATATACAATTGATTTCCCCCTCTCATATTAATTAACTACTGATTTATATGTCTACATTTTGCTAGGAGTGTACATAAACACCATTCCCACCACCAAAAGACTATGACCCATCCCTCCCGCCCACTCCCACCCCCTACTGGCCCAGGAAGCTACATGTCTACCCCTCACCACTGGGTTTTTACTTTGGTGCCCTACTTACAATTTGATCAGGTCCTGCTTTTAGTTTCCCTTTCAGATCTTCTTAGTCAGCTTCTGTTGATGAGTGGGATCATCCCATACTCATCTTTATCTTTCTGACTTAGTTCACTTAACATAATTCCTTCTAGCTCTGTCCAAGATGGGTCAGAGAAGGTGGGTTCATTGTTCTTTATAGCTGCATAGTATTCCATTGTGTATATATACCACAGCTTTCTCAGCCACTCATCTGGTGTTGGGCACCTGGGTTGCTTCCAGGTTTTAGCTATTATGAATTGTGCTGCTATGAACATAGGAGTACACACCTCTTTTTGGTTGGGTGTTATGGAGTCCTTGGGGTATAACCCCAGGAGAGAAATTATTGGGTCATATGGAAGGTCCATGTCTAGCCTTCTGAGAGTTTTCCAGACTGCTCTCCACAGAGGCTGTACCAATTTACATTCAGTGGTAATATATTTTTTAAAAAAGAAGAAAGGAAGGAAGGAAGGAAGGAAGGAAGGAAGGAAGGAAGGAAGGAAGGAAGGAAGAAACAAGGACAAAAAAAACCCACAGAAAGCAAAACTTAGACTGGATGGGGGTATACTGTACCAAAGCAAAAGACTCTGTAGAGGGAGAGACTAGGAAGGGTGAAGAGGGTTTTAGGGTCTTAATGTACCCATGAGTCAACAACTGTACTTTAAATCATTAACCCCACAATAAAGTGGGAGGGAGAATAGAAAGAAAAAGGAGATTCTTGTTGGTTTTAATCTTTTAGAAAAAAAATTTTGTTTTGTAGAGTTGGGGTCACATACATGTAATTTCACTGCCACCATTCCAAATTTTATATTATTCAGATATACAATAAAAACAGAAAAGGGGGAGGGAGTAAGAGAGAGAGAGACTATAATATGCCTTGATGTTGTGACACTCCCATGTAGTGTTAGAGGTAAAGCTCCTAAGTACATACATACCAAGGCATGTGCCCTACCCTGTGTGCTATTTTCCAGACTAAAATAGGAAAGCCTTAATGGCTGCATTTACTATTTACATATAGTATATATATATATATTTGAACAAATCTTTTTTATTAATTTTTATTGAGGGGGTTTTATGGCGCAGTCATTGATATATGAGGACAATGTTATTATAAACCAGGGCCTCTCAGTTCTTTCCCACCCCTCTGGCCCTCTCCTTCCCTGGAATCCTACGCTTTTGATGTGATACACTGTGCCCAGTGAGCAATTCTTTTTTAAGATCACTTTTTTTTAAAGATTTATTTTATTTATTACATATGACAGAGAGTTTCACAGAATCTAGAGAAGAAGGCAAGTCAGAGTACTACTTCAGCATAAGTGGTGCCAGGATCAAACTAAGAGCCTTATGCATAAAATTGAAATGCTTTATCAATTGAGCTATTTCTCCAGTCACTACTTGAACAATGCTTAAGTTTATTCTTAAACTGTATTACTATACATAGGATGTTAGTATGATTTTTCATTTTAAAACTTTTTTTAAAAAAGTAATTTTCTCCAGACAAATATCAGAGTTATTGCATTTCAGGGAATGAATAGTATAAAAAAATGTAAAAATTCCTACATGATACTGTTGTATGTAATTATCATCGTGTTTTTAAATAAGAAGGGTAAAATAATAACCATTTGCCACATTAAATTTCTGTTACTTAGATAACCATTTCCAACAAAAAATTAAAAATATATCTTTGCTATATATGTACTTATTCATTTCTCAGATAGAGTCAGAGAGAAACTGAGATGAAAGGGGGACACAGAGTGGGAGAAAAAAATGGAGTACCTTCCAACTCTTCATCTGCACTATTCCAGCCTTTAAGTTCATGACTGATCAACTATTTGTTTGGCTTTGTATCTCTTTTCAGCCACCAGGTTCCAGATGCTGGCATGATGTCAACCAGGCTTCCCTGGACAGACAACCCCACCAATATGTCCTGGAGCTCCACTTCCCCAGAGCCCCACCCTACAAAGGAAAAAGAGAGATAGGATGGGAGTATGGATCGACCTGTCAATGCCCATGTTCACCAAGGAAGCAATTACAGAAGCCAGACCTTCTACCTTCTGCATCCCCCAATGACCTTGGGTCCATACTCCCAGAGGGTTAAAGAATAGGAAAGCTATTAGGGGAAGGGATGGGATATGGAGTTCTGGAGGTGGGAACTGTGTGCAGTTGTACCCCTCTTATCTATGGTTTTGTCAATGTTTCCTTTTTATAAATAAATAAATAAATAATAAAAAAGAATCATCAAACAATGGCTGTTTTATGTGATCTGTCTTAAATAAATTGATGCCATTGTTGATGTTTTTGTTACATCTAATTTGATAGGAATAAAGTACATTTTTAAAATATGATAGTCCTCTAAGTGAAAATTTCTTCACATTTCTACATAGTAAATGATATAAATGTAGAGCAAAACTGCAGAGTTTGGGGTATTCAGGAGGAATAGTTAAATTCTCAAATCATGTGATAGGAATTAGTCATCAGTTTGATTTCATAAAATTCATACTGAAAAGTTCTTGAGACAGATAGAATATAAAAATAGATGTGTTTTCTACAGGTCTCAAAATTAGAAAGTTCATGAAAGTTGCTTTAAAAAAAAAGTAAAAAGAAACTTGAGTTGACAAAAGAACCTTTTACCAGAGAGTGGAGCTGAATATACTATCGTGAGGTTTAGTGAGGTCTGAATTGGGGAATAAGAGGTCCAATTCAGTCCATAACAGTCTCCTTGTCCTTTTTTTTTTTTTTTTAATAAAACAGAGATATTATAATTGATTATTTCTAGGTTCTTCTCACTATATGATTTATACAAAATGAACCAATTAAATGTAACACTCTATGGACTACAAAATTAAAACTAGCCAAGTTCAGGAAAACAGAAATGTCTGAACTCATAATATCATTATAATGTTAATGAGAATTGCAGATGGTAAATATTCATTTGAATTTCAAATAATTATTGCTCTTCTAGAGCAATGAAATGATCCAGCAAAATTTTCATGGGAAAAATGTACACAATTATCTTCATCCTATCTTAGTAAAACCTATCAGTATATTCTACAAATTATCTGTTGTCTTCCACTGATTTACACTAAAAACTAAATTTTTATTGAAAGTGAAATTTTGGTGATTTTTTAATACTGTGGTCTATGTTTGACAAGGTATAAGACATTTGCATTTCTTAGTATTTTATTTCTTCTATAAATATTTAATATATTTTATAATTAATACTACAATATGTGTTTTCTTAAAAGTTCATCTTTCTTTATTAATGACCTAGCAAGGGAGAAACATTTGATTTCATATTTACCCAGAGATATTTAGAGAGAAAACATCTATAACCATGTAAATTTCAGAAACCTCCATCAACTCTTCTGGTGCATTTTGGTCATAGCTATAGTACATGAATGTCTTCAATGAGAAATTATCTTGATCAATGAATGATAAAATTGGTCACATGAAATTTCTAAGGAATACCCTAAAACAAGAGTATCCAGGAAAGCTTCATATTTTACTTCAATATGAAAATAGATTCCCAGTCAAAATTTTGACAAGGGCATTATTCCTATGAAGACTTTTGATTATAATTGGTGCACCATTTATGACAACTGCTAATAGAACCCTGTATCTCACAAGTCTTGGGGCCTAGAAATCAGTCTGCAGTCTGCAGAGTTTGGGGTATTCAGGAGGAATAGTTAAATCCATCATACCATGGTGCATTTGGCTTGATTTGGTTTTATTCTTTATGGCCAAAGATTCTCTCTACTTCCCAAGTACAAGAACCATGTGTAAGGAAACTACAGTATATTATGGAGACATAGGGATCCATCTGAGATACACTAACATACTTACGGAACTCTTCCATAATAATCAGGGACTATAAATCCCTAAGTGTCCTAACAGCTTATATGACTTTGAAAAGGAAAACATTGGGACTTATTTTGCCTGGCTTTAATCTGGGATATATTATCTTCCAAGCTGAACCTATAATTTGTAATAATGCATTCTGGAAGATATTGAAAATTAATGAGCATATGGTCTAGTTCATTAATCCAAGTTATCTCTGCCTTTGCCTTTGATGATATTATTCTATAACACTAAGAGGTAGAAGCTAATTGTAGAAAACTGTTAATAATGAAAAGAGTTTCTGTCCATGTAATGCAGGTTGTGTCCAGTGGAATGGCATTGATTATTACCCCATGGATATTGACTTGTCTTGTGCTCATTTTTAGAAGTCATGTCAGTATTAGAGTTTTAAAATAATGACAATGTAGAAAAAAACAACAACACTGCAACACTAGGTACTTTGAGTTGTCATTTAAATAGTTGATATTTTACTTTTTCTCTCATTAAATAATAAGTTAAATCAGAAATTTGATAGTAATCACTAGTATAAGAATCATCATCATATACATTTTTAAAAATCATAATTTACTCAGTGGGGTACAGGTAATAGAACAGCCATGGGACTTTGGAGACCACTAACTTTTTTTCTTTCCTTTTTTGTTTATAAAAACAGTAAACATAACTTTTAGGAGTCATGGCTATAGAGTAACAGAGAACAGAAAAAACTCTCCCAGACAAATACAGACAACTATTGAACTTAACAAACCCCAACAAACTATAGCTGAGAAATCTACAGAAGCATTTCTGCCTCAAGTGAGTGCTTATACACGTAGTTGTATAAGCACGTAGAGAGAAGGGGCGTGGAATTAAAACCAAACACACAAAGTTAAGAGCTCTGGCAAAGGATGGCACCATTTTCCTCTGTTAACAGCACCCATCAAAGCAAAACACAGTGTTGACAGTGAAAGAGGGGAAATTTTGAGCTTTTAATCCATGACCTCAGAGGTGTTTGTTTACTGAACTACCGGCAAGGACACACCACAATAATGGGACATTTCTGATCAAAAGCAGTCCAGTCTGTTGCCAGTCTAAGGCACACATACATAAAGGTAGTTTGCAGCAGCTGGCAGCTAAATGGTAAATTGAGCCCTACTTCTCTGAACATAGCTACCACCTGGCAGCAACCCCCTAAGGCTACAATTCAGGCTGAAATCCTACAAAGAACCCATATACACACAAAACATGGAGTATAGAGCAGCTCAAGGAAATAACATACACAGCCCCTACCCTATCCTTCACCACACAACATCTAAACAAAGGGAAGTCCAATAATCACAATAGCATCACCTGCTGGCCAGCAATAATCAGCACAATAAATGAATAAATAAAAGAACTACAAAAGCAAATTTTAAGAAATCAGTGAGGAACTCATCATAGAAACCCATCCACACAAAATTAAAAAATAGAGACAAATGGGTAAAGAATCAACTATTTAAAACAACTTTAACAAAAACCGGAATGGATGTAAACAAAACACTAAATGTGAATGGCCTAAATTAACTTGTCAAAAGACTCAGAGTAGCTAAATGGATTAAAATGCAGGATCCATCTATTATATGTCTTTAGGAAACACACATCTAAAGAAAAGACAAATGGAAGCTTAATGTAAGAGGTTAAAGGAAGATATTCCAATCTAATAATTCAGAAAAAAGGGCAGAGACAGCTAGTCTGTTCTCAGATAAAATAAATTTTCAGGTAAAGAAAGTAAGCAGAGACAGAGAGGGACACTACATTATGGTCAAAGGATTAATCCAACAAGAATATATAACCATGATAAATATATATGCCCCAAACTCAGGTGTACCCAAATACATAAAACAAGTACTTACTGAACTTACAGGAGACATTGAAAGCAGCACAATAGTAGTAGATCTTAACACACCACTCACAGCAAGAGACCAATCATCTGGATAAACAATAAATAGGGAAATAGTGAATGTTTTATAAAATTCATTAGTAGTCTTCTAAATAGTACTGGAATGAATGTCCACTGGATAAATGTCTAAAAGTGGTTGCTGGATCATAAGGTAATTCCATTTTTATTTGTTTAAAGACTCTCCATACAGTCTTCCAAAAGGGCTGTACTAATTTGCATTCCCTAACTGATTTCTTCATTTGTGTTGATGTCAAGGTGATTTTTATTTCTTCAATGAACCATGTGTTATTCAGAAGCATGTTGTTAACTCTCTAGACTTGGGTGGGGGGATTCTTTCTTTTTATGGTTGATTTCTAGCATCACAACATCATAATCTGAGAAGATGCATTTTATGATTTTAATATTCATATATTTGTTTAGGCTATCTTTGTGACCCAGCATATAACCAATCCTTGTGAATGTCCCACATGTAATTGAGACGAATGTGTATTAATTTCTTTTGGGATGGATAGTTCTGTATATATCTGTTAGGTCCATCTCATCTGTCTTTGAATTACCCCAGAGATAATATGGGCCTAAACATTTAGTAGATCTCTCTCTCTACCATCACCGGTCACA
Organism: Erinaceus europaeus; assembly: GCF_950295315.1. NCBI lineage: Eukaryota > Metazoa > Chordata > Mammalia > Eulipotyphla > Erinaceidae > Erinaceus > Erinaceus europaeus. The sequence continues at coordinate 87,580,222 of NC_080169.1, forward strand.
TCCATTTGTAACATCATCATACGTACCAGTACCCTTTTGTGGGTTTCTTCAGTTCCATACCCTTACTATGAACTAGCAATGGTAGGGACTTCCCCAATCTGAAGGGAGGCTGGGTTGTTCTACTCTGCTACTTGAAGAAGATTGGTCCTGAAATGAGTGCAGTCTAGAATGTTCCCAGCTGTGACTATAGACTGTGAGCTCATACTGACCAGGACTTGGAGGATGTATAGGCTCTGGTGCTAAAGAAGACTAGATATGAGCTCTGTGTTATATTAATGTGAGAAATAATTAATTGCATTTATTTATTTTCTTCAAATTCGTAAGGAACCCTTTGTCCTAATTCTGCTATCTAGTTCTACTCCCAACTCTGACACCTTCTTCCCAGACAATATTTCTAGTCTACCCTATGCTAGCTATCAAGCTCAAGCAAAGATTACTAAGGCATAGGCTTCTTGGAACGTACTTAAAATAGACTTCCTAGCCTCTTTCCACCTTAAAGTCCCTAATGTCATCTGCTGAACTCCTTCCTACTTTATGGTTCCTGTTTATTAAACATTTTGTTTTGCTTTCCATCTTACTGCCTTTCAGCCATCAAGTTGCAAATGCTACTGTGATTCTTATCCTGATTTCCCTATGCAGATAACCTCACAAATGCTTTCTGGAACTTTACCTTTCTAGAAACTTTACTTTTCTTTACCTTTCAGCCATCAAGCTGCAAATGCTACTGTGATTCTTATCCTGATTTCCCTGTGCAGATAACCTCACAAATGCTTTCTGGAACTTTACCTTCTAGAGCTGTACCCCACTCAGGAAACATAGAAAGAGGCTGGAGGTTTGGACTGACCTGCCAACATCCATGTCCAGTGAAGATCAATTACAAAAGCCAGAACTCCCACCTTCTGTACCATCCCCCAATTTTTTTTGGTCTATACTCCCAGTAGGAGGGAGAAATGATAGGGGAAGATAACCAAAGGGCTCTGAATTCCAACTCCTTCAGGCCCAGAGAGAGAAGAGAAAAAAGGAAGGATATTTGGAAGTGGTAATATGAGTAGGTGTGACCTGGAAAGGAAGAGAAGACAGGACCATAAGAAAATAGATAGATAGATAGATAGATAGATAGATAGATAGATAGATAGATAGATAGATATTGAAGTAATAGTCAAACCATGGGAAAATTATTGTAGCTTCCAATGGAGGGAATGGGGTTACAGAACTCTGGTGGTGGGAGCAGTGTGGAGTTATAACCCTGTTATCTTGTAATTTTGTAGATCAATATCAAGTCACAAATAAACTACATCCAAAAAAGCAAGTAGAATAGGGTAAAATAAGAGAGAAAAAAGTTAGAACTGAATAGAGTAAAAAAAAAAAAAACCAAAACAAAACAAGAGAACAGAGCAGACTAGAATATAATTGATGGGGTGGGACCTTCAAGACTGGATCATAAAAATTAGAAATTCTACATTCACCACTCATTCTTGTTTTCTTAATTGCTTGCCTTGAAGGAAGTCAGTTGGTGTCCTTTAATGTACCCTCAGGTAGCAATGAACTGATGTCTGACACACAAATGGTTTTAGAAGTGAATTTTCACTCACTTGAGTCTTAAAATGACTGTAGACCAAGTTGATCCCTTCATTGCTTAATTGTGAGTGACACTAAACTAAAAGACATTTGGATTTGCTACCCACAGTCACTTTAAGGTAATAAGCATTAGTCAAGCAATTAAGATTTAGAGTACTAGTTATGCAACTATAGATGACAACTTTTCTTGGAAAATCAATAAAGTACAGGTGTACTACCAGTAAACATAAAAACCAGGGACAGTTTGAGTATCTCAAATTCTTTATAGCGACTCATCAGTAAAATTATACAGGAGTTAGTTTCAGCCTACCAGGTAGATTACACTGGGAACTGCAGATACAAGAACAGAAACTTAAAGAAATAAAAACTACCTTTCTCCCAGAGGGGATCTACTGTGACAACAGAATTCTCACAAGTTCTACAAATCAATAATAATATAAAATAACAATGGCGGGGCCGGATGGTGATGTTACAGTGCTCAAGGACCCAGGTTTGAGTCCCTGGTCCCCACCTGCAGGGGGAAAGCTTCACAAGTGGAGAAGCAGTGCTGCAGGTGTCTCTCTGTCTCTCTTCCTCTCTGTCCAACTCTTCCCCTCTCAATATCTGGCTGTCTGTATCCAATAAATAAAAAAGACAATAAAAATTTTAAAAATAATAAAATATAATAACAATAGCAATAAAAAATCCAGTATGTGATACTATTTTATTAATGGAATAGTTATTTTTTAAAATAGTTCAAGAATTTATTAAGCATTTTTAAGCAAGTTAAGGAATTCATGCTTGAATCCCATGATTTTTTTCTTATATATCACCTGGCTGGTTTCCTTTTTTTTTTCTTTTCTTTTTTTGGTTTTTGTGTTTGTTTACTTATTTATTTATTTTTTAAATTTCAATCTCTATCTCAATTTAAGAGGTAATATAGATAAATAATGGTAATGTGTGTTGTCTTCTGGGAGTGCCACCACCCTGTAAGCATTTTCTTTGAAAGATTAATATAGGTGTTGGAATGATAGTAAAATGGTTATGCAAAAAGACTCTCATGCCTGAGGCACTAAATATTCCAGGCTCAGTACCCATACCATGATAAATTCATGCTGAGCAGTACACTGGTAATAAATAAAGGAAGAAAGCAATTTTTCACTCTATGAAAATAGTTGGCCTGACTGCTGTTTTATTTTCTTTTTGATTAAACATTTCACAACTTGAGAACTCCCTGCTTAACGTGAACTCTTGCTCTGATGGTTAGGAGGGAATTCACCTCTTTTTTTGGGTGTCTCCAGAAGTCAGGAAACAATGAAACTTCCCATCAACGTTGGATCCAACTCATTAGCCACAGTTTTATAGTGCTCATTCTTGGCCTGCACCCAGGGCACATCTGGATGCACTGGGTGAAGGACTACTTCTTGCTTCACTCTCATCTCTGGGAATGATGGAATGCTAAAGGATAAGCAGTCTTGACCTTCTGCCCTTATACTTGGAAACTAACAGTAGTGCCTTTACACAGAAGAGTCAGGGGGGAAAAAGTAAGAAAGTGAAATAAACAAATTTTAATATATATAGAAGTAATTTTAATTGTACTGAAATCCATTATGCATAAATTATTATTATTTCAGTGGACTTAGGGTTTTTATCTCTGCCAGGCAGTGGGGAATTTACATCTGAAAAGAACTGAATCTAAGATGCATAAGAAACAAATTGAAAACCATTAATTGTCTCAAAGTAAATAACTTCCTGACTAACCAGCACATATCAAGGAATTTCTATCTGTAGTTAAAAAGAATGCTATGCTTTGTGACAGGTGAGGTATTTATACTCTAAAGATATTTGCTTCTCACTTCAGAGAGGAGTTGTAAGATCTTAAGAAAGACTCAGTTTAAAAGAAGGGAGTAAGGGTGTGCCAAACTATCCATCTCTCGCTTTTTGAAAGAAGCATTTATTATTTAAAGTATACAAGAGGGAGAGAGTTTCATATGAGAGACACAGAGAAGCCAAGACAACACTCCAAAGACATGCGGGCAGAGTATTGAATCCACAATTTAATGTGTGCACTCTATTAGCTAAGCAATTCCCCCTGCCACCAGCCCTCAATTCTTCACAAAGAACATTAAGGAACTTTTGCCTTAATTCTGGAAAAGCACACCCACTTCCAGACCCCACTAGGGACGCTGCTCGGTGTTTCACCTCTACCTCCTACCCCACCCTTACATATTTTTTCTCTCCTAATTCTTGATCTTTCAGTGTCAAAACTCATTAACCACATGGGACTTATTTTTAAACATTTTTGTTTGCTTCATTTTTTTCATGTCATTTTATTGGGGAAATAATGATTTAGAAGACAGTTTATTGTACAGGGGTACAGTCTCCCATCTCTTTGTGATACATTTCCACATGTAACCCACCCCCTATCCCACTGTGTGTTATTTCTCTTAAAGGTGAACTTCTAGTAGTGGCTTTACCTGTGGACTCTGAGACAGACAGACAGACCTTTCAGGTCAAAACCTGACCTTCCCAGAAGCTGATGGTTCACTGCAAAAGAAAAAAAAAAAATGAACTTCTGCACTTCACTGTTTCAACCAAGCTGTGTGACTTTAGGCAAAGTGCCTATTCTTTCTATGTTTTCCTTGCCTTGCTGTAAAATGGAGTCAATGCTGGTCCTCCCGCATGGGAGTTATTAGAAAAATGAAATCGGTTTATAGTACAGTGGTTGCCACATGGGTACAATTTCTCATTTCCCTGTGATAGGCCTTGGGTTTGATCCCGCTACTACATATATATGACTGGTGCTCTGCTCTCTCTCTCAAAGTAAATAAATATATCTCTAAAAATGAAGAAAATAGGAGGAGGTTGAGGAAGAGAAAGTTGGGAGGAGGAGGAAGAGGAGAAATTAGATGATTAAAAAAATAATTAAAAAGCCAGTAGGTGGTGCACCTGGTGAGTGCACATATTTCAGTGTGTAAGGACCCAGGTTCAAGCCCTTGGTCCCCACCTGGGGGAGGAAAGCTTCATGAGTGGTGAAGAAGGTCTTCAGGTATATGTGTGTCTCTCTTTCTCCTCTCTCTTTATACCTCTCTGGCTATATCCAGTAATAAAAAATAACACATTGTTTAATTTAAATAAACTAAGAGAATCAGCCTTCTTAGAACTATGCCTGATATGAAGGAAATACTAAATGGGGCAAATGTTTTTATTTTATGAAAATTTTGCTTTTTCTTCGTATTCTACATTTTAACTTATTTTACTGATTTTTTTATTATTCTTAAGTTTTTATTTATTTTTTATTTTAGTATTATCTTAGTTCTTTTCCTTATTTTGAGGTATTTCTCTCAGGTTAAATCATTATGTTTAATTTAATCTACTCTGCGATTATCATTCTCTAATAGCTGACTTCACTTACTAGCTTAGATCTGCCCTTCATTTACTTGAATTTTGTAGACTCTCTTTTGTCCTCATATTTTTGTTTTCAGTTTGATTGGATGGGGCTATGGGTGGGGATTTTTAATGATTTATCTTCACTATAGGTAATAAGAAATAAGCCTATAGAGGTTGTTACCAAACTTCCGTATCACCTGGAATCACCCAAAGAGCTTATTAAAACAGACTGATGGCACCACTCCCAGAGTCCCTAATTTAGTCTGTCTGGACCTGGGCCCAATGATTTGCATGTCTAAAAAGTTCCCAGGTGGTGCCTATGTCGTTATTGGTGACCACATTTTGATAAGCACTGGTCTAAAGGATTATGAACTTTAAACTATGCAAAACCATTCCCATGCCTGGTAGCCCATTTCTTTTCATATACCCAGATGCTTTACTGGATTCTCCCAAGTATATTGTACTCCCTATTCGATATGAACTCTTGCTAAGATTATAAATCCCCACTCTGTATATGAGTCACTAATTTTCAAAAAAAAAAAAAAAAACTTATTAAAAGTTCATACCGGGGATTGGGCGGTGGCGTGGTGGGTTAAGCGCATGTGGCGCAAAGCTCAAGGACGGGCATAAGGATCCCCATCGGAGCCCCCTGCTCCCCACCTGCAGGGGAGTTGCTTCACAGGAGGTGAAGCAGGACTGCAGGTGTCTTATCTTTCTCTCCCCCTCTCTGTCTTCCCCTCCTCTCTCCATTTCTCTCTGTCCTGTCCAACAACGAACAACATCAACAATGGCAATAATAATAACCACAAGGAGGCTACAACAGCAAGAGCAACATAAGGGGAAAAAATGGCCTCCAGGAGCTGTGGATTCATGGTGCAGGCACCGAGCCCAGCAGTAACCCTGGAAGGAAAAAAAAAGAGAGAGAGAGAAAAAAGTTCATACCATTCTGTCTCTCCCTTTTTTAAAAAATTATTTTATTTATTACATAGAGACAGAGAGAAATTGAGAGGGGGGAGTCGGGTGGTAGCACAGCGGCTTAAGTGCACATGGCGCAAAGCAAAACAACCAGCATAAGGATCCCAGGTAAAGTCTCAGCTCTCCACCTGCAGGGGAGTGGCTTCAAAGGCGGTGAAGCAGGTCTGTAGGTCTCTTTCTCTCCCCCTCTCTATCTACCCCTTCTCTCTCCACTTCTCTCTGTCCTATCCAAGATCAAAATCAGAAATAACTACAACAATAAAACAAGGGCAAAAAAAGGGAGCACCAAAAAAGCAAATGACCCCATCCAAAAATGGGCAGAGGATATGAACAAAACGTTCACTACAGAGGAGATACAAAAGGCTAACAAAGATATGAAAAACTGCTCTAGGTCACTGATTGTCAGAGAAATGCAAATTAAGACAACACTAAGATCCCATCTCACTCCTGTAAGAATGGATAATACATCAAAAAGGACAACAGCAACAAATGCTGGAGAGGTTGTGGGGACAGAGGAACCCTTTTACATTGCTGGTGGGAATGTAAATTGGTCCAGCCTCTGTGGAGAGCAGTCTGGAAAACTCTCACAAGGCTAGACATGGACCTTCCATATGATCCAGTAATTCCTCTCCTGGGGTTATACCCCAAGGACTCCATAACACCCAACCAAAAAGAGGTGTGTACTCCTATGTTCATAGCAGCACAATTCATAATAGCTAAAACTTGGAAGCAACCCAGGTGCCCAACAACAGATGAGTGGCTGAGAAAGCTGTGGTATATATACACAATGGGATACTATGCAGCTATCAAGAACTATGAACCCACCTTCTCTGACCCATCTTGGTCAGAGCTAGAAGGAATTATGTTAAGTGAGCTAAGTCAGAAAGATAAAGATGAGTATGGGATGATCCCACTCATCAATAGAAGTTGAGTAAGAAGATCTGAAAGGGAAACTAAAAGCAGGACCAGACCAAATTGTAAGTAGGGCACCAAAGTAAAAACCCTGTGGTGAGGGGTAGACATGCAGCTTCCTGGGCCAGTGGGGGGTGGGAGTGGGAGGGAGGGATGGGTCACAGTCTTTTGGTGGTGGGAATGGTGTTTATGTACACTCCTAGCAAAATGTAGACATATAAATCACTAGTTGATTAATTTGAGAGGGGGAAAATCAATTGTATGTCTCAAAGTTTTTCAAAACACAAACTGAATCTTTTTAATATATAGGCTGTGTATTTGATATGAGGACTATCTCAAAAGCCTAGACCAAGTAGATCAGAAGCATCCAATAGCACAGCTATATACAAGATACTGGGTACTGTACAGCAAACTATAACAAAAGGACTTTTCAAAGTTAACCCAATTACCAAATAATGTGATGATAACATTAACTATCGATTGTCTTTTTGAACCCTAAGACAGCAGGAATCTCACATCTCCACTATAGAGCCCCTACGTCTCCCAGTCCTGGAACCCTTGGATAGGGCCCACTTTCCCGTATGTCTCTCCCAATCCATATCAAATAATATTGCATCCGCCGATCACAACCTAACCAACGCAATGATTGCCACCTCAACATGCTTCACTTCAGACTGTGTCCAGAGACTTCAGGTGTGGAATGACAACCCTTCAGCTTCATTACTCGGGTGAGACCTTTCCTTTCATAGTATACTCTAATTTCATCTCAGGTGGTTCACTTTCTAACAAAGTCCCAAAACCTAGATATACACCAGTTTCTGTGAGAGAGAGCATTTGTTCACACGTATCCATAAACTAGTGCAAAATATATACCTGAAAGCAGAAGTACACTAGAGTTTGCAGTGAGTACCCCCCCCAACACTTCCTCTCCACTATTCCAAGCTTTGGGTCCATGATTGCTCAACAATTTGTTTGGCTTCATATGTCCATGATTGCTCAACAATTTGTTTGGCTTCATATGTTAACTCTCTTTTCAGTCACCAGGTTCCAGATGCCATCAGGATGCTGGCCAGGCTTCCCTAGACTGAAGACCCCACCAATGTGTCCTGGAGCTCAGCTTCCCCAGAGACACACCCTACTAGGGAAAGAGAGAGGCAGACTGGGAGTATGGACTGACCAGTCAATGCCCATGTTCAGCGGGGAAGCAATTACAGAAGCCAGACCTTCTACCTTCTGCAACCCACAATGACCCTGGGTCCATGCTCCCAGAGGGATAGAGAATGGGAAAGCTATCAGGGGAGGGGGTGGGATATGGAGATTGGGTGGTGGGAATTGTGTGGAGTTGTACCCCTCCTACCCTATGGTTTTGTTAATTAATCCTTTCTTAAGTAAAATAAATAAATAAATAAATAAATAAATATATTGGAGGAGGCAAAAAAAAAAGACAGAGACAGCTAAAATTCCCACCATGGCATATATCTCAATATAATTAAAAAAAAAAAAAAGATGACAAAAGCAACCAAACCCTTACCATGGCATATATTTTTTCCCTCCCTTTTTATCCAGGGTTAACTGATTCTCTATAGTGAATATATATTCTTCCCATGTATGTTTATATAGTTTATTATCTGTACCTCCTCCAATATAGCATTATATTGTTATATGCTATTTAGTTATCCTCTTCCCCCTTTCTGATTATGAGCTATATCTACCTTTACTTCCCCTCACTCTTCCATATTTTCTTATTTTTAACTTTATTTATTTATTGGATAGAAAGAGCCAGAAATCGAGAGGAAAGGGAATGATAGAGACAGAGAGAGAGAGAGAGAGAGAGAGAGAGACCGACCTGCAACACTGCTTCACCACTTGCAAAGCTTTCCCCCTGCAGGTGAGGACCCAGGAATCGAACTTGGGTCTTTGCATATTATAACATGTGCACTCAACCAAGTGCACCACCACTAACTGCAGCCCCCCAAATACTGTATATTCAGGAATATGACTGGATCAGATATGAACAGAATATTCACCTCAGAGGAGATCCAAAAGGCTAACAAACATGAAAAACTGCTCTAGGTCACTGATTGTCAGAGAAATGCAAATTAAGACAACACTGAGATACCACCTCACTCCGGTAAGAATGGCATACATCAAAAAGGACAGCAGCAACAAATGCTGGAGAGGATGTGGGGACAGAGGAACCCTTTTACATTGCTGGTGGGAATCTAAATTGGTCCAGCCTCTGTGGAGAGCAGTCTGGAAAACTCTCAGAAGGCTAGACATGGACCTTCCATATGATCCAGTAATTCCTCTCCTGGGGTTATACCCCAAGGACTCTTAACACCCAACCAAAGAGAGGTATGTACTCCTATGTTCATAGCAGCACAATTCACAATAGCTAAAACCTGGAAGCAACCCAGGTGCCCAACAACAGATGAGTGGATGAGAAAGCTGTGGTATATATACACAATGGGATACTATGCAGCTATCAAGAACAATGAACCCACCTTCTCTGACCCATCTTGGACAGAGCTAGAAGGAATTATGTTAAGTGAACTAAGTCAGAAAGATAAAGATGAGTATGGGATGATCCCACTCATCAACAGAAGTTGAGTAAGAAGATCTGAAAGGGAAACTAAAAACAGGACCAGACCAAATTGTAAGTAGGGCACCAAAGTAAAAACCCTGTGGTGAGGGGTAGACATGCAGCTTCCTGGGCCAGTGGGGGATGGGAGTGGGTGGGAGGGATGGGTCACAGTCTTTTGGTGGTGGGAATGGTGTTTATGTACACTCCTAGCAAAATGTAGACATATAAATCACTAGTTGATTAATTTGAGAGGGGGAAAATCAATTGTATGTCTCAAAGTTTTTCAAAACACAAACTGAATCTTTTTAATATATAGGCTGTGTATTTGATATGAGGACTATCTCAAAAGCCTAGACTAAGTAGATCAGAAGCATCCAATAGCACAGCTATATACAAGATACTGGGTACTGTACAGCAAACTATAACAAAAGGACTTTTCAAAGTTAACCCAATTACCAAATAATGTGATGATAACATTAACTATCGATTGTCTTTTTGAACCCTAAGACAGCAGGAATCTCATATCTCCACTATAGAGCCCCTACGTCTCCCAGTCCTGGAACCCTTGGATAGGGCCCACTTTCCCGTATGTCTCTCCCAATCCATATCAAATAATATTGCATCCGCCGATCACAACCTAACCAACGCAATGATTGCCACCTCAACATGCTTCACCTCAGACTGTGTCCAGAGACTTCACGAGTGGAATGACAACCCTTCAGCTTCATTACTCGGGTGAGACCTTTCCTTTTATAGTACACTCTATTTCATCTCAGGTGGTTCACTTTCTAACAAAGTCCCATAACCTAGATATACACCAGTTTCTGTGAGAGAGAGCTTATGTTCACATGTATCCATAAACTAGTGCAAAATATATACCTGAAAGCAGAAGTACACTAGAGTTTGCAGTGAGTACCTCCCTAACACTTCCTCTCCACTATTCCAAGCTTTGGGTCCATGATTGTTCAACAATTTGTTTGGCTTCGTATGTTAACTCTCTTTTCAGTCACCAGGTTCCAGATGCCATCAGGATGCTGGCCAGGCTTCCCTAGACTGAAGACCCCACCAATGTGTCCTGGAGCTCAGCTTCCCCAGAGACACACCCTACTAGGGAAAGAGAGAGGCAGACTGAGAGTATGGACCAACCAGTCAACACCCATGTTCAGCGGGGAAGCAATTACAGAAGCCAGACCTTCTACCTTCTGCAACCCACAATGACCCTGGGTCCATGCTCCCAGAGGGATAGAGAATGGGAAAGCTATCATGGGAGGGGGTGGGATATGGAGATTGGGTGGTGGGAATTGTGTGGAGTTGTACCCCTTCTACCCTATGGTTTTGTTAATTAATCCTTTCTTAAATAAAAATAATAATAAAAAAGAAGATAAGGATAGAATATGACAATACACTTAAGTACTCATCTTATTTATGAGTACTGATATTATTAATATTTTCAACAACTATTTTATATTTATTTCTTTTTTTCTTTTTTTTTCCTTTTTGTCACTAGGGTTGTCACTGGGGCTCAGTACCTGCACAATGAATCCACTGCTCCTGGTGGTCATTTTTTTTCTATTTTATTTTATTTTATTTCATTGTACTCCATTTTGTTTTATTTGACAAGACAGGGAGAAATTGAGAGGGAAGGGGGAGGGTGAGAGAAAGGCAGATACCTACAGATCTGCCTCACTACTTGTGAAGCTGATGCCCTGCAAGGGGAGGGGGGCGTTGAATCCATGTCCTTGAACATGGTGATGATATGTGTGCTTAACATGGTGATGATATGTGTGCTTAACCAAGAACACCACTGCCCTGCTCCCTATTTTTATGTTTCTTCTATTTTATTAGTGGTAGAATATACTTTCTTGTTGCATAATAACATTCAAGAAATAATGTTTATTTTCCTGGTAAATTGAAAATTTGATTACTATGAAATGCGATCTGTATCTCAAGCAACTTTGTCTCAATTACATTTGTATGTTATCAATTAATTTTGTCAGACTTTTTTGACTTAGCACATTTCGGTATTTTTCCAAGTTTCCGTGCCTTTATAAGTATGTATCATAGCTAGATTTTTTAAAACCAGTCCTGAAATCTATACATTTTAAGAAATATTTTAATTATTAATGAGATAAGAGGAGAGAGAGAAAAAAACAGACAACAGGCATGGGGTGGGGGGTGGGGTAGCCCGCGTGGCGCAAAGCGCAAGGACCAGTGTAAGAATCCTGATTCCAGCGCTGGGCTCCCCACATGCAGGGGGGTCGCTTCACAGGCGGTGAAGCAGGTCTACAGGTGTCTATCTTTCTCTCCCCCTCTCTGTCTTCCCCTCCTCTCTCCATTTCCTCTCTGTCCTATCTAACAATGACGATATCAATAACAACAGCAATAATAACTACAAACAACAATAAAAAGACAAGGGCAACAAAAGGGAAAATAAATTTTAAAACAAACAAACAAACAAAAAACAGATATCACTCTGGTACATGTGTTGCTGGGAATTGAACTCAGGATCTCATGCTTGAGAGTCTAATGCTTTATTTATTGCTCCACCGCCCAGACCACAGTCTATGCATTTTAACAAGAAACTACTTCATAAACAATTAGTTTATTAGCAAACAATTAGTTTATTAGCAAATTTTCTTGTTAATTTCTACCAAACGTTTTGAGTTCTCTCTCTCTCCATATATATATCTTATTATTATTATTTTTTGCCTCCAGGGTTATCTGTGGGGCTTGTGCCTGCACTACAAGTCTACTGCTCCTGGAGGCCATCTTTTACTCATTGTTGTTGCTGTTGTTGTTGTTGGATAGGGCAGAGAGAAATTGAGAGAAGAGGGAGAGGCAGAGAGACAGAAAGAAAGACAAGACAGATACTTACAGGCCTGCTTCACCACTTATAAAGCATTTCCCCTTCAGGTGGGGAGTGAAGACTGGAACTGGATCCTTTTGCATGGTTATGTGTGCACTCAACCAGCTATCAGATACCAACATTGCCTTTATTTAATAATCCTTATATATGAGCCATACTTGTGATTTTGTTTTGTATTTTCCTGAAATTCATTCTTTAGATTTTCATTTACTGAGAATCTATTTGTGGTAAATTCTTTCCTTTTCTATAAATGTCATTTTTTTCTTTTTTAAAATATATTTTATTTATTTTGGACAGAGAAAGAATTTGAGAGGTTAAGGGAAGACACAGGAGGAGAGATAAAGAGAGAGATCTGTAATATTTTTCACCAATTATGAAACTTCCCCCTTACAGGTGGGGCTGGCAGCTTGAATTTGGGTGCTAAGTATTGTAATCTGTGTGCTCAATCAGTGTGCCACCACTGGCCCCTAAATGTACTCTCTTATTTGAATTTTCATTTTCATAATGCAGCCCTAAACTGAGAGTTATTTTCTCTAGCAAACTTATGTTATTAATAGTAATTTCCCTTTCTTCTATTTTTGCTCTTAAGCAGATAAGCCATTAGGTTGACTATAATTTTGTTCACTGACTGCTTTTAAGGTCTTTTATCTTCTCTTTAGATTTCATGGTGCTCTGTTTTTGTATGGATTTATTTTTCGTTAGCACTTCTTCACAGTTTTAGTGTTATCTTCCCATGTTAGAGTCTGGGAAAATTGCTTAAGATTTATTGTCTAGCCTGTGAGTTTACTTTTTTTAAAAAAATTTTTTTGAACTTTATTTATTATTACATAAAGACAAAGAGAATGTGAGAAGGGGAGAGGAGATAGAAAGGAAAAGAAACACCTGCAGCACTGCTTCACCACTTATAAAGTTTCGCCCTGCAGACCACTATGTCCTCCTCTGCCATCATGTTCCAGAACCTTAGTCCTCCCTCCCACTCCAGAGTCTTTTACTTTGGTGCAATACACCAACTGCAGTCCAAGTTCTGCTTTGTGTTTTCACTTCTGTTCTCCATTTATCTCTGTCCTATCCAACACCAACGACAACAAGAATAACTACAATAAAACAACAAGGGCAACAAAAGAGAATAAATAAATAAATATTTTTTAAAAAAAGGAATTCAAGAAGGCAGTCAGGCGTTAGCACAGCAGGTTAAGCATACATGGCCCAAAACACAAGGACCTGTATAAGGATCTTGGTTCAAGCAGAGGGGTCGCTTCACAAGTGGTGAAGCAGGTCTGCAAATGTCTGTCTTTCTCTCCCCCTCTCTGTATTACCCTCCTCTCTCAATTTCTCCCTCTCCTATCTGACAACAACAATATCAATAGCAATAATATGGAAAAAAAAATGGCCTCCAGGAGCAGTGGATTCTTAGTACAGGCACCGAGCCCCAGCAATAACCATGGAGGCAAAAAAAAAAAAAAAAATCCAAGGACAGTGACAACAAACATAGAAGTTAGTTCAGATTTATTGCAAGGAGAAGGCAAAAGTATAATGTCAAAGGGGAGCGACGATGAATTCTAGAGAGTGATTTGTAACCTGCTCGTTTCAGGGGCACAGTTTATATGGCAGAGGTGAGGAATCTTTCTTCTGTTAAGGGCCATTTGGATATTTATAACAGCATTCACAGGCCATACAAAATTACCAACTTAATGTTGACTTTAAAACATTAATCCTCCAATAAAGAAATAAAAAAATAAAATAAAACTTCAAACAAAAATATTATCAGCTGAAAAGCCAGCAAAATAGCTCATTGGGGTAGTATACTGCTTTGCCATGTAAGCAACTACAATTGGAGTCAAGTTCCCAACATATTGAGAAAAGCTTTGATGCTGTGGTCTCTCTCTCTCTCTGACTTTCTGTCTTTATCTAAGAAGTAGAAAATATCAATTTAAAAATTAGCACTTAGTGAATTTTGAGACCCAACAGCAAGTGCCTTGGCGTGACAAGACCAAATGATTTCTGAGATTGTGCGTGTTCAGGATGGCATGGCTATGAACACCAAATGATTTCTAGGCCACATTTGGTGCTAATTATCATTTTATAAGGGATTAACATAGGCAAGGATTTCTTAGAAAAGTTGGAATTTGCTTAGAATTTGGGGTTTGCCTCTGACCTGTATTTGCCCTTCTCATAATGTCTTTGCACCAGGTGCATGGTGGTTCCCTGTCCAACTGGTATAAAATGACAGTTTAGGGGGGTCTGGCAGTAGCGCAGCAGTTAAGCGCACATAGTGCAAAGCACAAGGATGGGAGTAAGGATCCCAGTTCGAACCCTGTTGGTATGCATGAGACCCCTTCTGTTTCATTTGGTTTAAATCCCCCCTGCTTAACACTATTCTATTTATATAACCGCTGTTAACAAGCACCTCCCTCCAGGGCATTGGTTCAATCCCCACTGTTTCATGATATGTTTTTGCTCCACCCCCCCTCCTTGTCACACCCTGATCCCCTCTTTGTCACACTCTGATTTTCACCAGTTACTTTTCTCTCCACCCTCTCTACATCGTCACATCTTGTTTCCACCCTACTTGGGAAGTATATATAAAGACAGCATTGTGAGTTTTAGAGTACTGTACTGTACTTTGAGTTTAACTTAGCTCGTCTTAGATTGTGCTGCGTCCTGCATGAATAAAGAGATACTGCCTACAGCTCAACTATGAGTCCCTGGTCGTCTGTTACCTGCCCGTGAAGCCAGCCCGGCGAAAACAACCTAACCCGTCAAAAACGACATATGGCGCAACAACGTGGGACCAGACCTGCGCAACTCCCAGATAAGTGAAGACTTTGCCTACCTATGCACTATGGTCTTCTCTTCTACTTACGAAGAGGTTTGCCAAAGCCTCTACTGTTTCATTATGAGACAGTTTCTCTGTCTCTGGAACATTTTACTCTGGGCCACACTTCGGTTCCCTCACCTGGAACTTTGGTTTCTTATGACCGGGATCATAGAGCTTGGGAGATGCACGGAGATTTCTCCTTGGACTTTCTGGATTCCCTCTCCCATGTTTCCTGAGGAAAAGGACTACATTTTGCTCCGGGCCACAGTTTGGTTCTTTATGACCGTGATCGTAGACCTTGGGATATGCATGGGGATTTCCCCTGGAACTTTCTGGACTTCTTCTCGAATGTTTCCCATGGAGAAGGACTACTCTAATTTGAAGAACATTCTCGAGTACCCTGGCAGTTCCCAAGTATGGAGACATGTGGTTAGTTCTACTCTCCTGATTGGATACTTTCTTCGATGGGAAGACACTTTTAAAAATGGGTGCCTGAAGCAATCCAGCAGGAACAGTCAGAAACACCCTAAATGGAATTTCGAGGACCTTTTTGGACTAGGACGCCCTCCGGGGATTCTTAATCCTACATGGTGAGATCTTGATAATCTGGTTCAAGTTGCGTTTCATAAGAGAATGATTTGAATGACTGAATTTTTGTTTGACATTGACTTGAAAAAAAAATGCTGGACGCAGCCATGATTTCTAGAGACATCCAGAAACAATGCAAAAAATTGTTTTTTCCCTCCTTTGATTTCTCTTTTACGTCTTGACATGAATCTGAAACATTTAATCCTGAAAACTGTATGAGTTATGGGTGGGGCAGATAGTGCAATGATTATGTTAATTATTCTCATGCCTGAGGCTTTTAACCGTGGTTCTTCTGTTTACCTTTCCACATTTTATTGAGTTTAAACTGTTTAAACAACCTTAAAATCATACTAGAAAGGACTTCCAATTTTAATGGAGTTATCAATTATAGTAAACTTCTAATCTGCTACAAGTTTTGTTTGACAAGTAAGTGAATTTCAGCTGTCAAAGTCTTCACATGAAAAAGCATCTACTCAAATGGAAATTTCTGGAAATCCATTTGGACCCCTGTTCTCTGACATCGCCCCCGGAAACCAATGATGAGACCTGGCATGACCTGAAGAAACAGATTCACAGACTCCAAAGCTCACTCTCTACAGAAAAGCAGAATTCTGGTGGCCGACATTCCCCATCAAGACAGACGTACAGCGTTTCATCCCTTGGCATTTTCTTCTGTGGTCAGCTACTTTGGACTGACACCTCCATCGGACTTACTGGTACACGCTGCTGTGTTTCTCAAAGACTAACTTCAGCCAGTTGCCTTGAGACTTTATAGACCATGTCCCCTCGCCTGCAGGCTCTGTCCCAGAGGCAGAAAACTCCCCCTCCTTATTAGGTTATGCCCACAGAGGCGTGAAGCGCCCCAAGAGGCAAGAGATGCCCACAGAGGCAGGAAACGCCCTTTGAGGCAAGAGATGCCCCCAGAGGCATGAAGCGTTCCCAGAGGCAAGAAATGCCCTTTTGCCTGCTAGGCCTTGCCCTTTGAGGCAAGAAAAGCTCCACTTGGCATCACACTGGTTATTGCTGCTCGCCTATTTTGTTTTCCATGTCTTATGCCAGTTCTTTTGAAAATGCCTGTACAATATACGTTTCTGTTCACCCCACAATGGTCATTAGTTAAAAAGAAAGGGGGAATTGTTGGTATGCATGAGACCCCTTCTGTTTCATTTGGTTTAAATCCCCCCTGCTTAACACTATTCTATTTATATAACCGCTGTTAACAAGCACCTCCCTCCAGGGCATTGGTTCAATCCCCACTGTTTCATGATATGTTTTTGCTCCACCCCCCCTCCTTGTCACACCCTGATCCCCTCTTTGTCACACTCTGATTTTCACCAGTTACTTTTCTCTCCACCCTCTCTACGTCGTCACATCTTGTTTCCACCCTACTTGGGAAGTATATATAAAGACAGCATTGTGAGTTTTAGAGTACTGTACTGTACTTTGAGTTTAACTTAGCTCGTCTTAGATTGTGCTGCGTCCTGCATGAATAAAGAGATACTGCCTACAGCTCAACTATGAGTCCCTGGTCGTCTGTTACCTGCCCGTGAAGCCAGCCCGGCGAAAACAACCTAGCCCGTCAAAAACGACAGAACCCCTGGCTCCCCACTTGCAGGAGGATCGCTTCACAAGCGGTGAAGCAGGTCTGCAGGTGTCGTTCTCTCCCCCTCTCTGTTTTCCCCTCCCCTCTCCATTTCTCTCGGTCCTATCCAACAATAACGGCATCAATAACAACAATAATAATAGCCACAACAACAACAAAAAAGGGCAACAAAAGGGAAAAAATATCCTCCAGGAGCAGTGGATTCAAGGTGCAGGCACCAAGCCCCAGCAATAACGCAAGATGCAAAAAAAAAAAAAAAAAAAAAAATTAAAAATGCCAGCTTAAGGCAGGAGTCAGTGTTGTGCGGTAGGCATCATCAGTGCCATCTTAGTCTCAGTTGCTTCTCTTCAGTTCTTTGTTTACTACTTGCACCTTACAGAAGTGGTTGGTCTTGTGTTCAACATGCTCCTACTGGCTACTTATCAGGAAAGGAGTGGGGCCACTCTGGGGAGTTTTCTGATCTACTCTGTTCTGCCTTACCACCTCTGGTTTTATAGCTGGGAAATGGTGCTCACTTTCCCAGATCACAGAAGGAGTCAGGATTTGTGTCCATAGAGCTGGAACAGATTTCATATTTCTAACCATAAAGTCAGAGAACAGAGTTCACGCATGATGCTTCTTCTATATCTTTCGCTTTCTCTTACAAATCTTTAGTCATAAATTAAAAGGTCAGAATTCTTGCTAATTCTGGTCTTTTATATAGTGAGCAGGTCAAGTAGCTCATTCTGTACCTAGAGTCCAAATAAGTCAAGCAAAGTAGGGAAGCCCTCCTTTTCCACATGCTGCAATTTTTGTCATGCAATATATACATATGTGTACAAGCATTTCTACTATATATATATATATATATATATATATATATATATATATATATATATATATATGTTGCTCAAAAAAAAAAAGTACTCTCTCTCCACCTAGATTCCAAACTTTCAAACTTTCATCACCCCTTTTGAGGTGCTCATTTTGGGATGTATTCACATATTTGTACAACACACATGTTGATTATTGCTTTTTGTCTTTTCTCCCCTTAAACTCTCTTTTGTCAGTTCAGTCTACAGGGCCCCAGTCAAAGGACCCAATCAGGTGGAAGAAAAACACAACTGTTTCCTATCATATTAAATTAACGCATTTAATTAAGGAAGCTGAGACATGGGTGGGGGTAGATAGCCTAATGGTAATGCAAAATGACTGTGTTGCTTTAGCTTTGCCATCTGTACAGCCTAGGTTCAAGCTCTAATATATCACCTGGGATTACTATAACAATGGGGGAAACTACACTGTATGGTATCTTTCGATTTCTCTTTCTAACTGAAAACATTAGCAGAGAGCAGTGGATCCCCAGCCACACTAACAATAACAACAAAATCCTATAGATGTATAATTGCTGTCCTGGATCAGTCCAGATGATTAAGAGCTTTAATAAACATATTTTTAATTGCATAAAAAATCAATTCTAAGTATTCTTCAACTAGAACGATATCTTAGGCAATTTTTTTTTTCTTTTTGCCTCCAAGGTTATCACTGGGGCTTGGTGCCTACACTACAAATTCACTGCTCCTGTGGCCATTTTTTTATTTTCTTTTTAATAGGACAGAGATAAATTGAGAGAGATGGGGAGATAGGGAGAGAGAAAGATAGACACCTGTAAACCTGCTTCACTGCTTGTGAAGTTACCCCTCTGCAGGAGGGAGCCTGAGGCTGGAACCCGGATTCTTGAGCTTCGTACTATGTGTGCTTAACTCGGTGTGTCACTGCCCCACCCCGCCTAGGCAATTTTTTAAAATTATTATTATTATTTATTTTACCAGAGTACTGCTCATATCTGGTTTATGGTGGTATGAGGGACTGAACCTGGGACTTCAGAGCCTCAGGATGAGAGTCTATTTACATAGTCATTATGCTATCTCCCCCACCTAGAAAATTTGGATAAATTTGTCCAAAATGAACTTCTGATGCAAGAACTAAAATATTTCATAGCTGTAAAGAAAGATTATTTTCTTCATCATTATATATTCTATTCATCATATATATTCATCATTATATATTCTATTCATCATATATATATTCTATTTTATTTGACAAGCCCAAGAGAAATTAAGACAGGAGAGTGAGCTAAGCGGAAGAGAAAGACACCTGCAGACCTGTTTGTGAAGTATCTCCCCTGAAGGTGGCAAGCAAGGGTTTGAGCTGGGTCCTTGCAGATGATAATGTGTGTGCTCAGCTGGGTGCACCACCACCCAGCCCATGTCCCCCATCATTCTTTATGCTTGCTTCTTAATGAACACATGTCACTTTTAGATGAATTGGTCACAAACTCATAGAGAACAAAATGACGAATTTTACTTTATGGACTAGTGATGTGGTTATATTATTACCTTGAGTGGTGAGTGGTCTGAACAAACAACAAGCTTTGCAATCTCTTTATTGCCAGAAGGAAAGTTATAGACTAACTTTTAAAATGTGAAAATAGTTACTTTTGGACTACATCCCAGAACTCTACTAGTTTAAACAACAAAGCAATACAGTAACATGTTGGCAGTCATCTTGTGAACACTGAACAAACAGAATCTTGATGAGTGAGGAAGCATGCTCCTGAAAGGCAAGTATTCTATGGTTAATAAGAGATTTTTAAATTGTATGTGTATGTCTGAAGTGAGCATCTGGTTTTCACTACTTTAATTTTTTTTTTTTTTTGCAAGTCAGATCAACCATTGCTATCCTATACAGAGCAGAGTTTTTGGATTTTTTTATGTACATCTCTGTGTTGGCACAGATCCAACATTCTATTTGAGGGGAACTTTATCTCTCTGCAAGTATTTTTTTAAGTCATCACTATTAGAGTACATATAACAAAGACCAGCACAGAAGCAAATATATAGGATACCTGGATATCTGCCTTTATACCTACCCTTGTAGTTCATTCTTTATTTCAGATCAAATATACCCTATCGGATAACATCTTATGTATCATTGTACATAGCTTTAAATCATGTCTTAAGATTAGGCATAAATGAATTGTAGAAGAAATCAAATATAACTACATTTCTTCTAATATATTTTGCCTCAAGTATAAATTCAGTGTAACTATACACAGTTATAAAAATATACATACAAATGTACATATATACTTCTTAAATTTACATAAAAATATGTCCTTCCAGTTGAACAACTGCATATTTACAGAGTGAAGGTGTCACCTCTTAGTTTATAAACATTATTTCAACATTGTAGGTACTAAGTATCTTACTTTCTTATAGAGAAAAATGTTTTCAGTAGTCACTTTCCAAAAACAGTACTAGCTTTCCAATAACGCTTAATCTTTCTTGAAAAAGGAACATTGTATGCAAATTTAAATGCATAATTTCTAAATCTGGAGCCACCATACTTTTTTATGGGACTGGCCAAGACAACTGTTAAAGAACAGAATGTGTAGTTATTGTAAATTGGGGCTTTATAAAATCGGCAGTAAGGAAATAGGAAAAGTCTTTTTTTTTTTGAAAGGGGAAGGGATGATAGCCACTTGCAGACCTGTTTCACCACTTGTGAGGCAACCCCCCTGCAAATGGGCACCTGGGGGCTCAAACCGGGATCCTTGCTTGGGTCCTTGCACTTTGTATTATGTGTGCTTAACCCAGTGCGCCACCACTTAGCCCCCAAGGAGGAAAAGATTTAACTAGCCATATGCATGAGTCATGAGTCTTTAGTTGTCCATTTTTCAGCCAAGCATGTGCAGGTCCAGAACCAAGCACATGCATCCTCAGATTCACTTGTTCAAATCACAAGGACTTAACCAGATTAAACACATCAATAGGAGGTCTATAGGGGCTATCAAGACCATAAAAACCCAAAGATGCTTGACTTCACCCCTTTTGTTTTTATTGCAATTATTCAGAAATCTTCCCACTTTGGGGGGGGGCTGAGTCTGCTTTCTCTTAATTAAATCCTAATAAATAGTTTTTCAACGTGATAATGGTTCCTGTGCTAAGTAAATCTTTCCATTGTGTGGGAAAGAACTTGGAAGACCTTAGAAGTTAGTTCTTGAACTCTGGATTTCTTGACCTCCACCCCCAACCTGATAAGCAGAGTGAGTCATCTTCTAGTTGTAATCCTAATTGACAAAAGACTAAATGTTCCTTGGAAAGTGGTTTATACCCTTAAGCACTTGTCCAACTCTCAGAATATAAGTCTTTTACTGGAGTTGAAACACCATAACTTACAAATTCAAAAATTTCCAGAAACTCAACTTTGTTCTTTAAATAGAACATGAAAGAACATGATTCTTGTTATCAAATAAAATAATTTTTTAGCTGGTTTCCCCATGGTAGGAGTCAGAGAGATCTTGGGTACAGATAGTTTATTAGGGCAGTGATAATAGCATATAGAAATGAGGGACCAAAGAAATATCCTTCAAAAAGTAGAAGAATCCAGTGTAAAAGTTCATAGACAGGGCAGTAGTGCAGCAGGTTAAGTGTACGTGGCACAAAGCACAAGGACCATAAGGATTCCGGTTTGAGCCCCTGTCTCCCCACCTGCAGGGGAGTTGCTTCACAGGCGGTGAAGCAGGTCTGCAGGTGTCTATCTTTCTCTCCCCCTCTCTGCCTTCCCCTCCTCTCTCCATTTCTCTCTGTCCTGTCCAACAACGACAACATCAGTAACAACAAAAACTACAACAATAAAACAAGGGCAACAAAAGGGAACATATAAATACATATAAAAAAAAGTCCATAGATGATGGTCTAGAATGAAAGTGGGTGAGGTGGGAAAATTCATGTAAATTCTCTTCCACACACTTCCATTTTGCCTGTGAACAAGGAAACAAGGTAATCAGCTAAGAATGATTATGGTAGAGACAACTTTTGTTAGAAAAGAAGTTAAGAAAGAATGATATAATCAATGAAGAGAGCATAAAATATCATTGTAGGGCAATGTCACTTAGTGACAATGGTTGTAAATGCAAGTAAGCAATGAATGTCCTTGTGTGTTTCATTCTGAAGCATCAGTGAATTCAATTTAACTAGAAATCGCCTACCTTAACCCCACTCCCTAGTCTCCTGATGGAAATATCAGCTAAACCTTCCATAACAGATAGACATATTGTTCAGCAGTCCCATGATTCAGAGTCAGTTTGCAATACTTCTTCCACTGACGTCTTGCAAAAGTTTTGTTTGTTTTGTTATCCACTTTTCCTCTTCCTATCTAACAAATCATATTTTTCTATTTTAAATAATAAGTAATATAACTGTATTCTCACTCAACAACTTTCCAAAAAGGATAAAGATAACAGTGGAAAGAGAGATTAGAACTTGAATGATACCTTCACCGTGTCAAATATCATTTATAAAATACATTTTATACCTTAGGTGTTTTAACAAGCAATTCTAATCCTTCCAACATATTTCCTCACTTCAAAAGGATGGAAACTCAGAAAGTAAAGCAAGTCATTTCTTAGTAAATTTCTATAGTAAATTTCTATAGTAAATATCAAATCTGTGATCCAAAACTTGGTCTGCATGTTCCGCAATGTTGATTCTGACCTTCTTTGTTTGCTCAGGCAAGACCAAGCTTGTGTTAACTGAGCTAACACAGTAAGTTTACCTATTCAAATGCTGTTGAGTGGATTTTCTAAAATAGCCAACACAGGCACTATTCTAGCCCTTCTTTCCAAACACCAGACCACATTTGCTCCAATCTTGATATGAAAAATTTAGTTTTCATGCTCAAAACCTAGCTATTTTTAAATGCTGAACTTTGTGTGTGTGTTCTTCTATACATTCTTAAATATCCGAATACATTTGCAATAATTTTAATATTTTTATTTATTGTTGGATAGAGACAGAGAGGAATTTAGAGGTGGAGATAGAGAAATAGACAGAGGCACCTGCAGCCCTTCTTCACCACTCATGAAGCTTTCTTCCTGCAGGTGGGAACCAGAGGCTTGAACCTGGATCTTTACTCACTGTAACGTGTGCATTTAACTATGTGCCAAATCTAAATTCACTAAGGCATATAGTAATTAAAATGGCAAACATCAAAGAGGACTGTAAATACTGCTAGAAAAAGCAGAGTCACATAAAGAAAATTCCAAAGTTAGATTTTTCAACATAAACTCTAAAAGCTATGAAGAACTGGCAAGAGATATTCAAAGTTTTGAATAAAAAAATATCTCTAACTATGAATAATGTACTCTTCTAGGGTATCAATCAGGTTTGAAACAGAGACAAAGAGGTTTCAGAGAAGCAATAGGTAAAGGAAATTATTACCACAAAACCAAAACTACAATAAATGCTAAAGGAAGGAGGCTGGGTAGTGGCATACTTGGAAGAACACACATAATACAATCAACAAGGACCCATGTTTAAGTCCCTGGTTCCCCACGTGTAGGGGGATGCTTCATGGGTCGTAAAGCAGTACTACAGGTATCTCTTTTTCTCTCTCCCTCTCTACCTTTCCCTCCTCTCTCTATTTCTCTCTGTCTCTATCCAATATATAAATAAACAAGATATGTTTTAAAAGAAATGTTAAAGGAACTTATATAATATAAAAATATAGAATGGCATTACCTATAGAGGGTACACACACACACAAAAAAAAAACTCAAGAAGAACAAGCAAAATCCAAGAAAGACTATGAACTCATACTGCAGAACTGATGTTAACAAAGGGAGTTGGAGGTAGGAGTGGGCCTATTGGAGGAAAAGTGGTCCATTACACTTTAGAGGGATATTGGTACTTTGGTAGAGATAAGTAACGTACTTTGGAGAGTAGCAAAACTGTATTTCTGAAACATAGATTTGGGTGGGTAAAATAGCTGACTTAAATAGTGTGCTGTTTTGTCATGTGTGTGACCCAGGTTTGAAGCCAGCCCCATAGTGCTGAGGAAACCTTTGGTGCTGTGGTCTCTTTCACTATCCCTCTGCCTCTCTACTTTTATCTTAAAAAGTAAAAACAGACAAACAAACAAAAAACATAGATTTGTATCAGGTCACCTCAAGAACAAATAGAAGTTTGAAAAAAATCTATAGTAGTATTTATCACTTTTTTATTATTATCGATTGGGTGGGTTAATACTATACTGAGAAATCATTGATTTATGAATACAATTTCATCATGCACCAGGACCCCACAGTTCTCTTCCACCTCTCCCTCCCCCTGTATCCCCAAGTCCTTTGTTTTGATGCAACACACCATGCCTAGTCCACATTTTATTTCCTGTTCTTCCTCCTTGTCACATTTATCAAGTCCCCCTTATATGTGAGATGATTTGGTATCTGTCCGCTTTTTGGCTTATCTCACTTAACACGATATCCTCTAGTTTCATCCAAGATGTCTCCTTTTAACATCTGAGTAATAAATATTCCATTGTTTATTTATACCACAATTTTTATAGTCATTCATTTATTGCTGGAAATCAGGTCTGCTTCCAGGTTTTGGTTATTATAAATTATGCTGCTATGTTTATAGGTATACATAAATTACATTTTTAAATGATGCTTAGCTTGAACTATTTGCTTGAATCAAATTAATTCACACATATAAGGGAGGGGTGATGATAGGAGATGGTTTCATTTTATCAACAACACATAGCATTTTTATTTGCAAAAACAAGATTATATAATGAATGTATAATGTCAACATTCTCCCAACTTTGATTTTATGCATTGAGCTTTCTGAACCCTATTTAAGCTCTGCTGTTTTTCCTTAGGAACCACTCTACCAGAAGAATGAAGTAATTCAACAAACACCTACCAGAACACCAAACTCAGCTAAGCTGGAAGAATGCAGGACAAGTCCTGCACCTGGTATAAGTCATGTCATTGAACTCAAAGTTATCCCCTCATTGAACTGAAATAAGACATTTGAACCACTAGGTTAATTACCATAGCTATAGTATTAAGTGAATTGACCCTCAGTTCAGCCAAATAGTAGAAAACTAGTCTAAATAATAAAATTAATTGTGAAGAGTGACCCTTATCAAGGGCTAGGAGGTGGTGTACCAAATTGAGCACACATGTTACCATGTGCAAGGACCCAGGTTCAAGTTCCTAGTCCCCACATGCAGAGTGTAAGCTTCACGAATGGTGAAGCAGTGTTATAGGTATCTCTCTTCCCCTCACCCCACTATATATCCCCCTCCTCTCTCAAGGTCTCTCTGTCCTACCAAATAAAAAGTGGATAAATAAAAAGTTTTAAAAATGAGACTTCTCACTAATTCACTGCTTTCAGCAAATGTGTGTTTTAGACAAAGATATATATATATATGTATATATAAGTGTGTGTGTGTATATATATGTGTGTGTGTATATATATATCTATATATAGAGAGAGACAGACAGACAGACATGAGGGAGTGTGAAAAACACCAAAGCACCAAAATTTCCTTGAACATAGTAGGTTCCATTCTTGAACCTGGGATATAGCAAAGTAGCTCACTATCCAAGTGAGATATTTTCCCAACCTTGACTCTATGATTATATCTTTTCATGTGTCCTATTATTGCATGATTTGATTGTGATAATAACAATAGTTAACTAATAATATAGATTGAATGGGGTGATAGGAGAAGGGAAGGAGTGCTAGAGATAAGAGTTGACAATTCTAATAATTATTATTATTTAGCATATGAGATCTCATAAATATATTACTAACTCATATTTTTTATTTAAAAAGTGCATTTTCTTTAGTAGGAAGGCATAACCAAATGTCTCTAGAATATGCAGAATTATTCTGTCACTTATCTTTTTTGTTGAGATCAGTAGCATGCTTTGCAGCCAAATGTAGCAGATGTATAAACCCTCAGATATTTCTCATTCTTTCAATTATTAGTTCCTGATACATTTGATTGTCAAGATGAATACTTATTTCTAATAGTGCAAAATTACCAGTAGCATGAGCCCATGTCTTTACTCTCAGGTGATGCATTATTTAGACCAACTCCACACTTTACACATGGATAAATTAAGCCTTTAAAAAGTTTAAAACTTTGCCCAAAAGCGATGAAGTCAATTGTGAGAAATGGTCTGAGAACTTTTAGTTCCTTAGAAGGTCTCCTTCTTTAGCCTTGGTAATTTCTGTATATACAAGAACTATCATCAAAATAACCCAGTTTATTTCTTAATTTCCACATTACATTGGCTTTTTCTTCCTGAGTGACTTATTAGTTCGGCCATACCCCGAAACTTCACATCTCTAAAAAAAAATACTGAGGGAGTCGGGTGGTAGCACAGTGGGTTAAGTGCACATGGCTCGAAAAGCATGGACAGGCATAAGGATCTGGGTTCCAGCCCCCCGGCTCCCCATCTGCAGGGGAGTCACTTCACAGGTGGTGAAGCAAGTCTGCAGGGTCTATTTTTCTCTTCCCCTCCTCTCTCCATCTCTCTCTGTCCTAACAATGACGACATCAATAACAACAACAATAATAACTACAACAACAATAAAAAAAACAAGGGCCACAGAAGGGAAAATAAATAATTAATTTAAAATAATAATAACAGTAACATTTTCAAACATTTTAATTAGAAAAGTCTACTTCTAATACTGCAGCTCTTCAGGCATTCAGTTCACCAATGCCAGTACTTCCATACAACAAAAAAGTTCTTCAATGATATGGAGACATTAGATTCTTTTATCCCACCACTTTCTTAAACATCAGTCCCTTCAAGCTATCCTCCTGTCTAATGCAGCACCTATTACATTATTTCATTATAATCAGCATAGCAGCTCTCTACCAACACTTTTAATTTCCAGCTCCTTCTTTCATTTACAAACTCCAATCCATGTATGAATTCATCTTGCCTCAGACCTTTCCTGTTTGCTGCTAAATAAAGTTTTCTTGATCATAGAAATTACATAATCCATAACCAGGCAGCTAGCTTTACTTCAATTTAGAACTCTCCAGCTACAGTGTAAATCTTGATGTGACCCTAGAAGTCTTGCAGCTTCCACCTAGTAAGTTTGCCTTTCTGTCTTTAGGGTGACCATGTTGATATTTGTTCCTCTTTTCCAGCTTCTGTCTCATCTATGACATCTTTATCTCTGAGCAGCTGTCCTTGTCCATACTCTATTGAGAATATAAACTAACTGATTAAAACATTCTGATCGGGAGTCAGGCAGTAGCGCAGCAGGTTAAGTGCACATGGCATAAAGCGCAAGAACCAGTGTAAGGACCAGCGTAAGGATCCCGGTTCTAGTCCCCGGCTCCCCACCTGCAGGGGAGTCGCTTCACAGGCGGTGAAGCAGGTCTGCAGATGTCTATCTTTCTCTCCCCCTCTCTGTCTTCCCCTCTTCTCTCCATTTCTCTCTGTCCTATCCAATAACAATGACATCAATTACAACAACAATAGTAACTACAACAATAAAACAAGGGCAACAAAAAGGAATAAATATTTTTAAAAAACACAACATTCTGATCTTCCCATGAACAAATTCTCAAGCCTGCTTATCACTGCACCAATTTCTCACCTTGAATAAATCAGGAGGCATGAGGAACATGCCAGAATATAGATAAAAATGTCAGATTTTGATGCATTGACTATAGGTGGTAAATTAGGGATGAAGCCAGATTTATTAAACTGTGGGTGAGAGTATGAATAGGTATAGATACATCTATCATGGAATAATAAGAAATTACACTCATGTGACATCAACTATTTTGTAAATCATTGCTACACTAATAAAACAATAAAAAGAAAGTGAGTATTTTCTAAAATTATTAACTTCATGTATTTATTGGACAAATACAGCGAGAAATTGAGAGGAAGGGGGTAATAGAGAGGGAGAGAGACAGACAGATACCTGCAGTACTGCTTCACCACTTGTGAAGCTTTCCCCTCTGCAGGTGGTGACTGAGAGCTTGAACCCAAGTCCTTGTGCATTGTAACACATGTACTCAAGCAGGTGCACCACTACTCAGTGCCTAAGATAGTGAGTACGGTAGTCTATTACAGAATTAAAGACTTTGATTGGGAGGTACATAATCAAAGTTATATTATAGGACAGAAGTCACCAAAGTAGTGCCCTCGAAGCAAATTTAGCTTTTTGAGTGCTTTTGTAAATAGGGTTTTACTGGAATATTGACACATTCATTTATTCACCAATTTGTCTGAGGATATTAGCATGCTACAATAGCAGGGGAGAAGAGTGCTACAGAGATGAAATAACTCACAAAGCCTAAAGTGTTTAGTATACCTCTACAGAAAAAAAAAATACCAGAGCCTATCTTAGAAATATAACTCTAGCCAACAGGAGGAATAATAAATAGTAATGTGTACAAATTAGATTAATGGAAAGTACTTGGAAGTAAATTGTGTTAGGTCAGGTAAGAATGATGAAGACCAATCCTTCTTGCAGGCCTTCATAGGACCTTGCCCTCACCATAATGTAGCAAAGGTAGGGACTGCCCCAGACTCTAAAGGGAAACTGGGTTGTCCTGCCCTGCTGCTAGAGAAAGACTGAAATGAGTGCAGCCTACAATGTTCCCAGCTGTTACCATGAACTGTAAGCTCAGATCAATAGACTTAGAGGTTAAACAGGCTCTTATGCTAACATATATATCCTGGGTCAGGTGGATGAAGTAAATTGTTAATTTAACTCATAGGGCTTTTTCAAGAATGGGAGCTACTCTCTGCTCTAATCCAACTTTCTAGACCTTTTTGCTACTTTGACACCATCTTCTCAGACAATATTTATCCAATTCCATGTTAGCTATCAAACTCAAGCAAAAAAAACTGTGATAGTCATGGGCCCCTAGAAAGAGGCCTAAAATGGACTTCCTAGTTTCCTTCCACCTTAAAATCCCTAATTTCAACTGCTCTGTTCCAACTTTTTTGATTCCTGTTCACTAACCACTTTTTCCTGCTTTATATCTTGCCACCTTTCTGCCACCAATTTGTAGACACTACCATGATTCTATCCTGACTTCTCTGGGCAGGTGACCAATGTGTCCTGGAACCTCACCTCTCCAGAGCTCTATCCTACTAGGGAAAGATAGAAATGGGATGGAGGTATGGATTGACCTGTCAACATCCATGTCCAGTGGAGAGGCAATTACAGAAGCCAGAGATCCTGCCTTCTACACCCCCCAAAAATAAGTTTGATCCATACTTCCAGTGGGGGAGAAGTGATATGAGGAAGAGGACAAGAGGGCTTTGAATTGCAACTCCATCAGGACCAGAAAAGAGGAGAAAAAAGGTAGGGACATTTGAGTGTAGTAATAGGGTTATGTTTAGCTTGGCAAGAAAGAGAAGACAGGGCATTTAAAGGGTGGGCAATTATATACAAATATAGACAGTTGCAGAAATAATAGTTAACCTGTATCTACAACCTGAGTAAAACTGCTATAGCTTATAATAAAAGGATTGAGGATTCAGAACTTTGTTGGTGGGAATGGTATGAAATTATACCCCTCTTATATGTAATGTTGTAAATAAATATTAAATCATTAAAAAATAATAATAATAAACAAAAAGAAAGGGGCCAGGCAGTGGTGCATCTGGTCAAGCACACACATTCAGTGCACAAGGATCCGGGTTCAAGCCCCTGATCCCCACTTGCAGGGGGAAAGCTTCACGAGTGGTGAAGCAGGACTGTAAGTGTCTCTCTAGCTCCTCCTAACCTCTCAATTTCTCTCTATCTGTATCTAATAAATAAATAAAAATAAAAAATAAAATAAAACATTTTTTAAAATTGAAAAAAAAGGGAATGATAAAGACCTAGTCTGAATCAGTGATAGTATTCATGGAAAGGAAAAAGAGAGAACTTTTCTATATATAATCAATAGGGTTAGCTAAACAATGAGGCATTAGGAAAAAAAAAAGAGAGATTAGACAATCTCAGCTTTTCTATTTTTTGAGATTGAGACAGTAGCAATGTTCTCAAATGTGTAGGAGAAAGGGTGAAAGAAAGAAAGTTTCCAGGAATAGTAATGGTTTTTCATTTTGTAGAAGTTCAATACCTACAAGAAATATTCATGAGACTTGCTCAGATTATCCTCATATTGATCTCTAAAAGTAGCACAGTTATAGAGGTCTGCAATTGGCAGCTGGGATTATGGAAATAGGTAAAATCACTTAAATATAAACAATAATAAATGTCTCTTGCACATTTAATTAAAAGCTAAAAATACACTTATAGATATTTATAGCCTGGGGAAAAGAGAGAGAGACCGGGAAGTCAGGTGGTAGCCCAGCCGGTTAAGCGCAGGTGACACAAAGCACAAGGACCGGAGTAAGGATCCCGGTTCAAGCCCCTGGCTCCCCACCTGCAGGGGTCGCTTCACAGGCGGTGAAGCAGGTCTGCAGGTGTCTTTCTCTCCCCCTCTGTATTCCCCTCCTCTCTCCATTTCTCTCTATCCTATCCACCAATGAAGACATCAATAACAACAACATTAATAACTACAACAATAAAACAACAGGGGCAACAAAAGGGAATAAATAAATATTTTTAAAAAGTGAGAGAGAGAGACCAATACACCAGCATATTCAGTGCTAGTGACTGAACCTAGAACCTTGCATATGCAAATCCTGTGCTCTACCCACTAAGTCACTTCCCCAAATACGGTATATGTAAAAACCCTAAAACATAAAATAATATATACTTAATGAGAATATGCAAAATTAATAAGATCTACTACTAATCATGTATATACTTCAAAATATTAGGAGAATAGAAATGTAAGGTAATGGATATTAACGTCTTTTTCAAATACAACTTCTCATAAAAAACACTAAGAGACAGAGAGGTCATAAGTTGTGAGGAGGAAAATAAGAAGACAGTAGTTCTTGGACACAGAGAAAGGAAGAAGATATATATTTTTTAAAAAAGACATACGGATCATCCAATACTATTCAATTTTTCAGACAAGTGAATTAGAATAAAGATTTTTAAAAAACTTACCTATTATCAGTCAGAAAATCTGGAGAAAATTACAGCAGAACAATGAGGGTGGCAACCAGATGGTAGGGGGTGGAAAGGAAGGAGCTGGCACAGAAAAGGTGGAGGCTGTGAAGGCAAATGGCTCATTCAGAAAAAAAAAATGGCAATGCATAAGACAAGAGAGAGATATACAGTATTTTGAATAAACAGTATTTAATTTGTCGGAAGCTTCCATTACAGGTAAAGGGGGTACTCAAATAATTCTTTTATTTTTTTTCCAAAATGTTGATTCCTTATTTTATCAGAAATAAGTATCTTTTTTCTTAAGGAAGCATCTGTAAACTGTCTCACATGTAAACGTAGTATAAAATAACATTAAGAGCTTGATTTAAATCACAACCAACATGAACAAGAGAGTTTAAGGAGTTGAAGAAAGAGACTGTGGAGACTTATGTCTGTGTCTTAAAAGCTTCCAGAATTTTGCAGTTCTCTGGTAAAAGAAGGAAAAAAAAAAAAAGACCTTTAAGAAGTTGAAAAAAACTGAGTTTTCCAGTGTGGTGCAGCTTACCCCAAAAGATCCCCCACAATGAGTTTGAATCTTAATCCCATCATGCACCAGTCCAGGATCTGTCCTTCAACCTGTCAGAGTTAGAAATTTAATCTTACTGATGGTGAATACAATTAGCACATCTCAGAGAAGCTGATCCAAATCTAACACAGCTCATCAAAGTCTGCTGCTTAAGCTGTTTTACTTATTTAAAATAAGGATTGCAATTACCATGTGTCTAATAATGTCAGCCTGACCGGGGAGTCCAATTATCACAAATATGTTTGGGGAAAAAGGGAGCAGAACAGGGAGTTACATTACCAGAATGTGTAATATCTGGCTTTCGTGTTATGGTGGCAATATACTTGTCAAGTGGCCTCTTAAATTGACCAAACAGAAGATTCTTGCTTCAGGTGAAAATGTCCTCCCGTAAATTTCTTTATTTTTAAACATCCTTCCTCTAAAGTTCATAGCCAGTCCTTACAAATGTAAATACCTTTTGTCGAGGAGCAGATGATAACTTTTTAAACTGATTCTGCTTTTCTCTGCACTGAATACCCTATACTCCTAGGACATCTAGGATCACCTCTATATGGAAATATCAATTCAACATAAGGTGAAACTTACACTAGTTGTGATCTATTACAGCAGAGCCAAGGACTCTAAAAGGGGAAGGCAGAAGCGAGTGGAGTGACAGGATGCTTGAGGCTCAGTATACAATGATAGAGGAAGACTTCAGCTGAAGATACAGAACTGTAGTCATGTGACAACAATTTTGAAAGTCATTATTTCCACCAATAAAATAATTATTAGATGTAATTTCATTTGCATTTACAAAGTTATTAGCCCATACTAAAGGGTAAATTTAACATTTCCCAAATTTCAGTCATCTCTGTATGACGTTTATAACTTACACTATCTGGGGACAGCTATCATACCATGGTTTTTTGTTTTTAATAAATTCACTTTTTTTAAAATTTATTTGTAAGTGGGACTTCATATTACTACCATTAAGTAGCATCATAGTTAATATGTAGCGTAAGTAAAAGTAGCCAATAATAAGAAAACATGGGGGGCCCGTGGTTGCGCAGCAGGTTAAGTGCACATGGGGCAAAGCACAAGGATTGGAATAAGGATCCCGGATCAAGCCCTCAGCTCCCCACCAGCAGGAGGGTCATTTCACAAGGAGTGAAGCTGGTCTGCAGGTGTCTACCTTTCTTTGTCCCTCTCTG
The DNA here is from genome assembly GCF_950295315.1 of Erinaceus europaeus. Taxonomy (NCBI): domain Eukaryota; kingdom Metazoa; phylum Chordata; class Mammalia; order Eulipotyphla; family Erinaceidae; genus Erinaceus; species Erinaceus europaeus. The sequence goes on from NC_080169.1 coordinate 87,613,165, forward strand.
TCTTCCCCTCCTCTCTCCATTTCTCTGTCCTAACCAACAATGACAGCAATAACAACAACAATAATAACAACAACAATGATAAACAAGGGCAACAAAAGGGAAAAGTTGGCCTCCAGGAGCAGTGGATTCATAGTGCAGGCACCGAGCCCCACTAATAGATAACCCTGGAGGCAAATAATAATAATAATTTTTTAAATAACTTTTGCTTCACTATTAATTGTATGTATGTGTATGGCACCATTTTTATCATAGTTATCAGCTCTGACTTATGGTAGGATGGGGGATTGAACCTGGGATGTTGAAGCCTCAGATATGACAGTCTCTTTGCATAAACATTGTGCCAGCTACCTTCACCCAGGCATATTGTTCTGTGTCTTATGTACAGCCTCTTATAGCCAATGTATTCCTGGTCTATTATAGAATTATAAAAGCGTTGCCCTGTTAGACTGTCATCACAACTCCAATTCATAAAATCTTCTGTGTAATGGTGGTTCAGCCTTTAAAATAAACTTTTAAAAAGACAAAAGAATATGTAAATTGCTTATATGGACCATTCTTTCTACTTCTTTAAAGTAAGACCACTTTTCTATAGAAATCTAGTGTGCTTTATAGGTTGTTTTTAAAAAAGAGTTCTAATGGCACACTGAAATGGCTATCATTAAACCACTTCTTGCTGCATAGGTGTGAGTTTTAAAACATTTTCAGATACTTAAAATTATAGTCCTTTTGACTCAACATAATGTCTATTTTGCACAGCTCATTTTATTCAATGTGTACAGCACCCTGAAGTGTGGTAAAACATTTGAAGGTAATTATTAAAAGAAAAAAGTGATTATTGGAAAAGGTACAGAGCACAGATTTTCAGAGGATCTTTAAAAATATATAGGGTAGCTGATCAAGCACAGACAATACAGAGGCTAAAACCTAAGAAGATTTTTTTTCTTGTGTAAGGAGTAACTCTGACAATTGACATTTGTCCAGGAGATTTGTGACCATGAATTCCTAAGAAAAAAATAAGAATATTATGAATCATAAGATTTTTTTTTTGGATTTCTCATTAAAAGATGGATTTTTGGGATATCTCTTTTTCTCTTCTCTACTGCCCTTGCTCCTCTTGCTACCCCTAGAATTTACAGTGGACAGTAGATTTGAATAATTGTCTATTCTTGCTATCCCTTTTTTCCTTACTCTTTCCTTATCCCTTTTTTCTTTACTCTTTCTTTTTCATTTGGATTTGGTTGCTGTTTTTTTCTTTGACTGGAGGCATTGTTTTGCTAACTGGTATTGGTTAAACTGCTTCAATCCTTACTTAGTTACTATTGTAATTTCTGAGGTTGGTGATTGAATTTGTTATAAAGGTATTTAGTAAAGCGTGGCTTGTACTCAAAACACAACAACTAAAGAGCAACAGAACACAAAAATAAAAAACACATCAATTAAAAAAAATGGTTAAACCAAGAGCAAATAAAACTGCTACTACAATGAATGAAGAGCCCAGAATAAATTACAAATCAATCAGAGGTAACCATAGATAAGAAAACTATGCAAGCAATAATAAATTTAATAATCACAGAAATGAAGACAACTATGGAGGAAAGGGCTAGCAGAATTAGGGAAACAAAAGATGAGACCCTCAAGGAAAATACTAGCTACCTTGAGGTAATTAAAGAACTGAAAGCTGAAATAGCTGAACTGGAGAAAGAAGCTGAGGAAAGGGAAAGCAGACTAACAGAAGCAGAAAACAGAATTAGTCAGACAGAGGATGAGTTAGAGAATACTAAGAAAGAGGTAAAAGAGCTCAAAAAGAGATTGAGAGACACTGAAAACAACAACAGAGACATATGGGATGATCTCAAAAGAAGTAACGTTCGTATCATTGGCCTGTCAGAGGAAGAAAGAGAGGAAGGGGAAGGAAACATTCTAGAGGAAATTATAGAAGAAAACTTCCAGACATGAACAACAGAAAGGACATTAAGATTAAAGAGGCCCAGAGAGTTCCAAAGAGAATCAACCCAGACCTGAAGACACATCATAGTTACAATGAGAAGGAGTAAGGATAAAGAAAGGATCCTAAAGGCTGCAAGAGAGAAACAAAAAGTCACATACAGGGGAAAACCCATAAGATTATCTGCAGACTTCTCCACTCAAACTCTAAAAGCCAGAAGAGAATGACAAGATATCTATTGAGCCCTGAATGAAAAAGGGTTTCAACCAAGGATAAGAGGTCCTGAAAGACCTCTTAAAAACAAGAACATCACTATCATACTTACAATATATCAGAGTAAATAAGAAATTATTGAATAATGGCACTACAATATATTAAATCCATAATATCAATAAATGTCAATGGCTTAAACTCACCCATCAAAAGGCACAGAGTGGGAAGATGGATCAGAAAACATACCCAAACATATGCTGCTTTCCCACCTAAACCTCAACGACATTTTTTATGAAGCAAACCCAACTGCAAGGAAGACTAAAGCAGAAACAAACCAATGGGACTACATAAAATTGAAAAGCTTTTGCACAGCCAAAGAAACTATCACATAAGCAAAGAGACCCCTCACAGAATGGGAGAAGATCTTCACATGCCATACATCAAACAAGAGACTAACAACCAAAATATACAAAGGGCTCAGCAATCTTAGAACCAAAACAGCAAATGACCCCATCCAAAATAGGGCAGAGGATTTGAACAAAACATTCACTTCAGAGGAGATCCAAAAAGCTAACAAACATATGAAAAACTGCTCCAGGTCACTGATTGTCAGAGAAATGTAAATAAAGACAACACTAAGATACCACCTCACTCCGGTGAGAATGACATACATCAAAAAGGACAGCAGCAACAAATGCTGGAGAGGTTGTGGGGACAGAGGAACCCTTCTGCACTGCTGGTGGGAATGTAAACTGGTCCAGCCTCTGTGGAGAGCAGTCTGGAGAACTCTCACAAGGCTAGACATGGACCTTCCATATGACCCAGTATTTCCTCTCCTGGGGTTATACCCTAAGGACTCCATAATACCCAACCAAAAAGATATGTGTACACCTATGTTAATAGCAGCACAATTCATAATAGCTAAAGCCTGGAAGCAACCCAGGTGCCCAACAACAGATGAGTGGCTGAGAAAGCTGTGGTCTATATACACACTGGAATACTATGCAGCTATTAAAAACAATGAACCCACTTTATCTGACCCATCTTGGTCAGACCTAGAAGGAATTATGTTAAGTGAGCTAAGTCAGAAAGATAAAGATGAGTATGGGGTGATCCCACTCATCAACAGAATTTGGAAAAGAAGAACAGAAAGGGAAACTAAAAGCAGGATTTGACCAAATCTAGAGTAGGGCACCGAAGTAAAAACCCAGTGGTGAGGGGAAGGTGGACATTCGGCTTCCCCGGGGCAGCACGGGCACGGTTGTGGGTGGGTGGGAGGGGACACAGACTTTTGGTGGTGGGAATGATGTCTGTGTACACTCCTATTAAACTGTAGTCATATAAATCACTATTTAATTAATATGAGAAGGGAAAATTTGATTATATGTCTCGAACTTTTTAAAACACAGACTGAGTCTTTTTAATACATAGGCTGTTGACTCAAAAGCCTAGACCAGGGAGAACAGAAGCAACTGGTGGCACAGCTATGTACAAGATGTTGGGTATTATACTGCAAATCCTAACAAAGGGACTTTTCAAAGTTAACCCAATACCAAATAATGTGATGATAACAATAACTATCCATTGTCTTCTTGAACCCTAAGACAGCAGGAACCTCACATTTCCACTATAGAGCCTATATATCCCCCAGTGTTGGATCATCAGGGTGGGGCACACTGCATGCTTCTCTCAATTCATATCAAATGATATTGAATCCACCGATCACAACCTATTCAACACAATGAGTTCCACCTCAGCATGCTTCACTTCAGACTGTGTCCAGAGACTTCAGGTGTGCAATGACAACCCTTCAGCTTCATAACTCCGGTGAGACCTTTCCTTTCATAGTATTCTCTAATTCCATCCCAGGTGGTTCACTTTCTAACAAAGTCCCAAAACCTAGATATAGACCAGGTCCCCTGAGATAGAGCATAAGTTCACACATATCCATAAACTAGGGCAAAATATATACCTGAAAGCAAAAGTACACAATAGTCTGCAGTGAGTACCCCCCAACACTTCATCTGCACTATTCCAGCCTTTAGGTCCATAACTGTCAACAATTTGTTTGGCTTTGTATGTTAACTCTCTTTTTAGCCACCAGGTTCCAGATGCCAGCAGGATATGACCAGACTTCCCTGGACAGGCAACCCCATAAATGTGTCCTGGAGCCCCACTTCCTCAGAGCCCCACCCTACTAGGGAAAGAGAGAGGCAGGCTGGGAGTTTGGATCTACCAGTCAATGCCCATGCACAGTGGGGAAGCAATTACAGAAGCCAGACCTTCTACCTTCTGCAACCCACCATGACCTTGGGTTCATACTCCCAGAGGGATAAACTATAGGAAAGCTCTCAGGGGAGGGTATGGGATATAGAGATATGGGTGGGAATTATGTGGAGTTGTACCCCTCCTATACTAAGGTTTTGTTAATGTCTCCTTTTGAAAACAAATAAAAAAGAAATACTAATGCTTAAGGCTTTGAATTCCCAAGTTCAATCCCTCACATCCCATAAACCAGCACTGATCATTGTACTGGTAAAATTAATTAATTAATTAATTAGTTAATTAATTACATCTAGGAAGAATGGATATTTGTTAACTGCTTCTTCACCATCCATTTCCTACTCTTCCTCTTTTGTTTCTAAACAAAAGGACCTTATTTGTTTGCTTTGTTGCTACTAAGGTTCTGCTGGGGCTCAGTATCTGTACAACAAATTCACAGCTCCTGCTGGTGATCATCTCTCTCTCTCTCTCTCCCTCTCTTTCTCTCTCTCTCCCCCTTTTTTTGTTTCCCATTTTGTTGATAGAGAAGTTTCTAGGGATATGGATAGAGAGGGAGAGATGAGAGACAAGAGATGAGAGAGAGAGAGAGAGGAGGAAGATGAGGAGGAGGAAAAGGGGAGAGAACTGCAATGTTGCTTCACTGCTTATGAAGCTTCTCTCCTGTAGATGAGGACAGAGACTTGCAAAGTAAAACGTGCATTCTATTGGGTATGGCATTACCAGGCCCTGATTCTGTTTGTTTTGTAGGAGAGTTTAACCATGCCCAATACAAAGTAGCTATGTGCTTTGAGAAAATACAAGGGAAGGTTAAGTCCAGAAGAGCATCATATATAGTGTGGATAATACATTATATAAACTATGATATGTAAAAACACAATAAATTTTTTAAATAGTTTTATTCATTTGCTACTCTGTATTAAATATTTTTATTGGTGGCATATCTAATTTGTATTAGAGATTTTTTTAAATGAGTTAAGTTATACAAGTTAAACTCCACTGAGATAAATATCTTTAGGAGGTTGCATGGTACACCCAGTTGAGCATACATATTACAATGTGCAAATACTTGGGTTCAAGCTCCTGGTTCCCACTGTTGAGGGGGTGGGAGTGGGGGAACTTTGCAAGCAGTGAAGCTGTATTTATGTTTTTTCCCTCTCTATCTCATCCTTCTCTCTCAATTTCTGTTTCTAGCCAATAAAAATATATTGAAAATGATTCATATATTTTCAGAAAGCTTTTTTTGTGTCTATATCTTTGGAGACATGTTTAAAGAAAGAAAAATAACATATAGTTGTATCAATTGCTTGGATTCAGGTTAGTCTAGGAATTTCTTGATATACATAATATATATATATTATCTTTATTTATCAGAGAGACATAATCAGAAATTGATAGGGTAGGGGAGATAAACAGACAGAGGCACAGCCTGCAATACTGCTTCTCTTCTTGCAAACTTTTCCCTTGCAGGTGGGGACCAGGGGCTCGAACCCGGGTCCTTGCGCACTGTAACATGTGTGCTCAACCAGGTGTGCCACTGCACCAGCACCCAGTCTAGGAATTTTTGATATATTCATAGTCAATTTGCATGAATTCATTTGCATGGAATTGCACCTACAGAAAAATATCATTTTCTTTACGTACTTTACACAGGATTTTGTGTCTTAACTCTGGATAGCTTCAGATAGAAGCAAAAAAAAAGAAGAAGAAGAAGTTGTTTTCACAAAGTTTTTTATCAGACCCAGCTACACAGGTTCTTCAGAACCAAATAAAGAGTTATGATAAAGAGATAAGGCGAGAAGAATTTGTCTTAAGATCTGATTATGGTATGGCTTTAGCTCAAGAAAGGTACTGAAAACATAAAGCAGGTCAAATTAAACAGGCAGTTCATGTAAACTGAAGCAATGAAACCAGTCTTTCTATTTAAATGTTCTCTCTTTGGCACTCCCTGGCAGGGAAAAAGCTGTGCTTCTGATTTAAAGGAAAGTGGGGAAAGTACTTTTTACTTCTCTAGAAGTTTAGTAGAGAGGAACCAAGGCAGAGTTACAATGATAACATTCCCAACTGTTTTCCCAGAGTTGATTTCACTGCATAAACCTGAAAAACAGCTAATCAATAAAGCTGCCCCAAACAGTTAGAAAACAGAAGACAGCCACATTGTAGAGACCCCGAAATTCTAAATACCCTGAAATGATGAAGTCTGAGGTTCACTCTCCTACAGCAAGATGACTTACTGAGTTTCCCTCCTTCCTATTTCTTTCCTTGTTTAAACTCAATACATATCTGCTATTTAACGGTATATCTCTGAACTCTTTTCTGGGACAAAGTCAAAGAATGCACATTTGCCATTACGGCAACAAGCTTATCGTTATTTTGGCAACTTTGATAGATTAATGCTCTAGAAATCTGAGGAGACAGCCCACTTTGCCCTCCTTCCTAGAATTTCTATCTTGCCACTGAAGGGGTAAGTTGTGGTGCTGGTGAAAAGCGACACCATGATTAATCAAGAAAAGCAGAAATAGGAGAAATGTCTACCCCAGATCAAGGTTTCATTTTTGAGTAAACAAACTACTTTAAACCAGTGTTAAATGACAGCAGTGACTTCTTTCCCAGAAAGACTTAGTGAGGCCTGTAGAGATCTGTGGTGAGGCGTCAAAGCCCCATTCTGTCCTTCCTGTCATATAATAGATGGTAAGGTGGAGTCAGAGAGTGACAAGGACTGGGAAGGGCTTAGCTATCCTCAAACTCAAAATGAAGATCTTTCTTTTTAGACTGCCCCAAAAGCAGGCCCTATGGCAAGAGTAGAAGTATAAGTAATTTACTTAGGGTAAACCAGTAAAGTTTCCTTATAAACTGTTACAAGGAAAAGAAGACAGCCAGTGAAAAGTGCACTATTAAACCAGCTAATAAGGTAAAAGACTAGAGACATCCCTGCTAAATTATACTATTGTGGGACTATGTGATAGCTTGGTAGAGCATAGGGGAGCTCTCCCATTCTTGGATGGAGGTCTGGATAGACACCCCGCTTGTTAGTCTCTCTCATCATAGAGGTGAGCCAAGAGGGAAAAAGTCTCCCAGACTAAGCTTGCCTTGTTAGTCTCTCAAGCCCACAGAGACCTCACTGCCCCTCTCCATTATGCGGGCCACATGGCGCCTACTTTAAGATTCAAACTCAAAGTTCACCTCACCTTCTGATCACAGAGGAGAACACACCTTATCACACATTCCTAGCAGTGCCCTTTGATGTCCTTAATTTGCTTATCTTCTCTCTATCTCGCCTTAACTGGTTCAACCCCTATTCTCCCCTCAAACACCTTTGAGTAATTAAATGCCTGCATCAGGAGACTAATTATCTTGACCTTTATGTATTTGCATCAGTTCTTGTCATACCAGACCCCACCATAGGGGCAAGCTGACCTTTAAGAAACCTGTAATTTCTGACATATTTGAATAATGTTCTTTGTTTGGCTTTCTATTTAAACTCTTGCCCACCTGCTAATAAACAAGATTTTGAGAGCACATCATTTCTCCCTGGTGTCTCTATTCGTGTTGTCCCTTGAGCGAACAAGAGAGAGCTGGTCGTATTAGCCTTCCTGCTGGCGTCACCCCGCATGAATGCCAACATACTATCTGTTGGCAAAGGAAAAGAGGTATTTATAAACCTATTTGATCAAGCACTTATAGAAGACAGCTCTCTAGAGGTGCTAATCCCCTTGTATTTCCAATCTGTGAGACATATACAAAGTTAAAAAAAAAAGTTCTCAAATACAGTGTCACTAGAACACACTGAGCAGTTTTGAATGAACTGGAAAAATGGATGGTATTACACACCTATTTAAGCAGAAATTAAACTAGATAGAATTTATAATTGGTTTAGGAAAAAGTGGATCAGGCATTCTTTTACAACATATCCAGAAAAGATGTGCAGGGATGTTCAGGGTTCACTATGAATTGTTGCTTCAACAGTACTCACAGGATGCATGGGCAATGTATTTTTACTTAAAACTGAAAAACAAAGGAGGCTGGTGATTTGGTAAACTATGAACTTGGGGGGGATGAGCAGTAGCGCAGCAGGTTAAGCGCACATAGCGTGAAACTCGAGGACCGGTGTAAGAATCCCTGTTCGAGCCCTTGGGTCCCCACCTGTAGGGGGGTTGCTTCACAAGCAGGTGTCTATCTTTCTCTCCCCATCTCTGTCTTCTCCTCCTTTCTCCATTTCTCTCTGTCCCATTTAGCAATAACAACATCAATAACAACAATAATAATAACCACAACAATGATAAAAACAAGGGCAATAAAAAAAGGAAAATAAATATTTTTAAAATATGAACTTTGTCTGAAGCTCTGAGTTAAATTTGTAACTCCAATTGATTTTTTAAAAACATTTTATTATGGAATTTTTATTAGTGATTTAGTGTTCATCAGGATCTGTGCTTAAATTCTGAAGCTCAAGGGCAGCTACAGAGAAAAACTAGAAAGCTGACACGAGTTCTCTCAGATCCAGATACACATGCAGCCCACCTTCAGCATTAAAGAAGACTACAGGATGTATATGTCAAGACTGCAGATATTTCCAGTTCCCTGAATGCTTCTAATACCATCCATGGCATAGTTCATATATGGGCTTGCTCTTGCAACTGATGTGACCATAAGACTACATTCTCCGTGTTGAAGCAAATTCAATGTCTGAGGTGATTATAAAAAGTGTCTTAGCCTCTTTTGCTCCAAGAAAGGTCAGGAAAAACAAACAATACCTGATACACTGAGGTCTAATTCCCAGGGGTATGAGGTAGGAAGACTGGGGTTTTGGTGCATCATGGTGGAGGGCGACCTCTGTTGGAGGTGAGAGTGTTTTGCAGACACATATCACAGGGAGATAAGAAACTTTACCCATGTAGCAACAACTGTTTTGTAAACCATTAACATTTTCCTCCATAAAATGGCTAAAAAAAAAAAAAACATGATAATGCAAGAATTTTCAATAAGTTTAAAAAATATGTCTGGTGCTGAACAGCTCAAAAATAATAATTAATATCCCTGACAGCTGTTTTTACTTTGAATTAAACACATTTTGTTAAAAAAACAGAATTTCTTTCAATCTACTGCATTATTATGACGTGTCTATTTTATAACTTTAGTTTCTGATGCATATGTGAAATCGCAGATCACTTTTTAAAAGATAAGTAATATTTTTATTTTTTATTATTTTAGAGACAGAGAAATTGAGAGGGAAGGAGGAGGGAGGGAAGGAGAGAGAGACATAGTTTCTCCACTTATGAATCTTGCCCCCTGCAAGGGACACTCAGGACTTTAACCAGGGTCCCTGTGCACTGTAATACATGCATTCAACTGGTTGTGCCACTGCCTGGCCCCCACAGATTACTTTTTAATTTTCTAGCATCATTTTAAAAAATATTTTTATTTATTATTGGATAGAGGCAAAGAGAAATTGAGAGGGGAGGGGGAGATAGAGAGGGAGAGAAACAGAGAGACACCTGCCCCCTACTTCACCACTGTGAAGCTTTCTCCCTGCAGGTGGGGACCACGGGCTTGAACCTGAGTCCTTGTGCATTGTAATGTGCACACTTAACCAGGTGCACCACTGCCTGGCTTGGCATCATTATTTTTTCAAGAGGAAAAAAAAAACTTTTACATAGGTTATTATCACAAAGGTAATGACTTGGGAAATGTAACTATAATGTATGTCTTTTTTCCCACCTTCATTCCCTCCCTACCCTCCTTCCAGTCTCTCAGTCTCCCTCTCTCTTCCAGTCTCAGTCTCCCTCTCTCTCTCTCTTCCAGTCTCTCAGTCTCTTTCTCTCCTCCTCTCTCTCTTCCAGTCTCTTAGTTCCTCTCTTTCTTCTCTCTCTCTCTCTCTCTCTCTCTCTCTCTCTCTCTCTCTGCCCTGCTTAGCTGTATGGTGGTGCCACGCACTGAAACTAGGATCTCAGTGCTTCGGCCATTAAAGTGACTTTTTGTACAACCATTATACTATCTCCCCAGCCCTTTCTAGAAAAAAATCCAACAATAGGAAGAAAGGGAGAAATGGAGAAAACAATGTACACATTGCTCTGAAGTCTAACTTGAGGGGCGTTTTCTTGTTTGGCTTTTACTATCGTCATACATTATAAATTATTAAGTTTAGGGAAGTGGGGCATTCATACCTTTATTAAGTCTAAATGGGATTTATGGAAATACCTACAGCTGATGATGATAATAAATTCTCTCTCCTTCCTGGTAACAGACTGAGTTGAAAAAATTATAGAGGAAAATTGACATCATGGATATAAGAAATTCGGACATACTTGCTATCTGTTGACACTAGAAGTTTTCAACCTTTCTATAAAGATTTGGATAACAAATATTTTAGAACTTTGTGGATGATATGGTATCTGAAATGACTACTCAACTAACTCATTGCCTCCCAACTGTAGCCAAATGCAATACAGAAATGAATAGGTGTGCTTGTGTCCCAATAAAACTTTAATTAAAAAAGTTTGACCCAAGGGCTCACCAACTCCTGTTGTAGACATTTAATATAACAGTTCAATATTAATATTGAATAATCATTATACTAAAATTAGCACAGTATTTGTGGCCTGGGAAATGGCACCACTAATTAGGTACTGAACTTGGATGTCTGAAGTCCCAAGTTCAAGTCCTGGCATCCCATGTGCCAGAGTGATGCTCTGGTTTTCCTCTCTCTGTCTCTCTCTTTTCTGTTAATAAATAAATAAAATCTTTATTTAAAAGGAATCGATAGTGGTCTGGGAGGTGGCGCAGTGACAAAGCATTGGACTCTCAAGTGTAAGATCCCAAGTTCAATCCCCATCAAAACATGTGCCAGAGTGATGTCTGGTTCTTTCTCTCTCCTCCTATCTTTCTCACAAATAAATAAAATCTTTTTTAAAAAAAAGGAATCAATACAATATTCAATATAGTACTGGGGCTGGGTAGTGATGCATCTTGAGCGCATACATTACCATGCACAAGGACCTGGGTTCAAGCCTCAGTTCTCACTTGTAGGAGGTTCCCCAGCAGTGAAGTAGCCATGTAAGTGTTCCTCTTTCTCTCCCACTCTATTTCCTCCTCCCCTCTCAATTTCTCTCTGTCCTATTAAAATAAACTAAATATTTTTAAAAGCCAAATTGGCAAGAATATATATATATACATATATATGACATTAGTTTCAATATTAACACTGAAGTAAAATGCAATAACTACACTGGGAGCACAGAAGCACTGAATTTACTTCTTTATAAAAACTGTTCTAACCAGGAAATTGAAGAAAGAGTATCTGAACACTTAAGCTTAAATAACCTTTTGTTTACAGTATTGTCTTTACTTATTCACTCTATTTGACATATCTTAGAAACAACAATGTTACAATTACCAGGAAGGGTAGTGGATTTTGAGTACCTAGGTACAAAGACTTGTGCTATTACTTACTAACAAAATGACATTGGGCAAGACAAAACCAAAAGAATAAACTATGCAGAAGACACCCAGAGAGAACCATAAAACATATCCAAAGAAGAGATGAAAGCCGAGAACATTTCAAGTGCTTATTAATTAATAAGGCAGGATTTCAGTAAAGGTTAACCAGGTACCAGCCCTCCTTGCTCTGACAGTAGAGCCTCCAACTACAGTAATGATAGTCTAACACATAACAAGCTCCTTTGTGAAGTAAACAGTAATGTGAGTTGAAGAACCCCCTATTTTACTAAATTCTACCATAGAGGACATTTGGGGGACTTCCAAATTAGGAAGGATTTGTGCTGTAGAGAGAGAGATGGTTGGTCCCCAGCATTGCCTATGCCATAGGGATATTCTGATTCTCACTACTTCCTCTCTCATGCATGAGTTGAATATGACACCAGTCTACTAGGCACATAACTGTTTTTTTTAAACAATCATATTTTGGCCTATTATATATTATTTTATTTTTTTACATTTATTTATTTTCCCTTTTGTTGCCCCCCCTTTTTTTTTTATCCTTGTGGTTATTACTGTTGTTATTGATGTCGTCGTTGTTGCATAGGACAGAGAGAAATGGAGAGAGGAGGGGAAGACAGAGGGGGAGAGAAAAACAGACACCTGCAGACCTGCTTCACCACCTGAAATCCTGCCTTATTAATTAATAAGCACTTGAAATGTTCTCGGCTTTCATCTCTTCTTTGGATATGTTTTATGGTTCTCTCTGGGTGTCTGTATGCAAAATAGTGGTGGTGCACAAGACCTGTGTGCAAGAGATTCCAGATTTGATACCCTGAACACCCAATAGCCAGAGATGAACTGTACTCTGATTTAAAAAGGAAGAAAATCTTGTATAGGACAAACCTCCCCCTTTTTTTCTTCACAAAAACCCCTCTGATTTCAGTTAGTTTGTGATTATTATTATTTTAGCTGAGATTTGTGAGGTTCAGAGTTCAATCCCTGACTGTGCGTACCAGTGTGAAGTCTACTTTTTCTCTCTCCTGTCTTGCTCATTAATAAATAATGACTCCCCTGCAGGTGGGGGGGGGGGCTGAAACCGGGATCCTTAAGCTGGTCCTTGTGCTTTGTGCCATGTGCGCGCTGCTCTACAGCCCGACTCCCAAGCCTATTAAATTTTTATATTGCTGTCATAATAAAAAGCGGCAATCTGGTAGTTAAGGCAACAAAACTTTATCTTATGATTGTACAGGCCAGAAGTCTGATATTGGTCTGACTGGACTAAAGCCAAAGTGTTTGGGGAAAAAAAAAATTATTTTTTCTTCTGGCAGATCAAATCTCAATTCAAATGCGTTTTCTACTCACTCGATTTAGTGACAGAATTCAGTCTGCTGCTGATTTGAGAGAACTTGGCCCTTGTATTCTCTAGAGCTGTAAACTAAGGGTTGCTCTCAGTTAAAGGAAATCATATGAAAGAAATTCAACTAAAGACCATCCTATTGCCTGGCTCATGGCCCTCTTCCTATTTCAAATCTGTCAGCATCAGAAATAACCTATTTTCATCCTTGCAATTCACTCCTCTCTATCCTGCCATTTCTCTTGATAACCTGCAGTTCTATTTCATTTTCTTCCTTTCTTTTTTTTTTTTTTTAATATTTTTGTAAATGAAAAATAGATTGACAGACCCCGGAGCACTGCTTAGCTGATTTATTGTGGTATGAAAAAGGTTGAACCCGGGACTTTTGGCACCTCAGGCATAAAAGTCTTTTCGCATAACCATTATGTATATCCCTGTCTAAACATGCTCTTTAAGGTACAAAATAGGCACAATATACTACACCACAGGTGATCCAAGAACTGGTATCTCATATACTAGAACAATGCTCCGGTTCTCTCTCAACTCCCAGCCCTCCTCTTCCCTCCACACTTTTTGTAATAAGGAAAAAAATATAGATTACTAATTTTAAAGGGATCACACAGAGTAGAAAAAAAAAACTACCTATGATAACTCATGTATTACAGACCAGTACTTTTTCTTTTAGTTGGATGTCTAACATTTGTAACTCACATTTTATCTTCTTCTCTAGAAAATTACTTTATTCCCTTCTCACCCTTAGTTCCCAAATATTGTTAACACTCAACTCTTAATTCCTGAGTATATGTGGTTTTATGCAGGTCAGGATAAGTCATACAACGTGACATATAAACCATTTGGAGCAATCTGTAAGTATTTTGTGGGTATGCCATAAAGAAAACATACTTCACTTTCCATAAGAAAACTGATAATATTGCAAGAGTTATTTCAAATCCATAACTCTTTTTTAAAGCTTTTTGTAGGACTGGGGAGACAGCATAATGGTTATGTAAAAAGATTTTCAGGTCCCAAGTGTCCCAGGTTTAGTCTCCAACACCACCATAAGCCAGAACTGAGCAGTAAAAAAGATTTTTTATTTATTAATGAGCAAGACAGGAGAGAGAAAAAGTAGACTTCACACTGGTACGCACAGTCAGGGATTGAACTCTGAACCTCACAAATCTCAGCTAAAATAATAATAATCACAAACTAACTGAAATCAGAGGGGTTTTTGTGAAGAAAAAAGGGGGGGGTTGTTCTATACAAGATTTTCTTCCTTTTAAAATCAGAGTACAGTTAATCTCTGGCTATTGGGTGTTCAGGGTATCAAATCTGGAATCTCTTGCACACAGGTCTTGTGCACCACCACTATTTTGCATACAGATTTTTTTTTTAAGTTCAAGTCCTTTGAAATTTGGGCATCACTAAAAATGACGCCATGTTTTCCAGTAACATTTTAAAGTACCTTAGACGGCAGCTGTGATAGAATCTAAGGAAAATGAAACCCAAATAAATATATAGAGAATTGGCACTCACCCAATTCCCGAGAATCAAAAGCCTCTGATTCAGATGGTGCCACAGACAAGCTCTTTTGTTTACTTAATTTACCCTCAGGAGGGGAAGATCACTTGGTGTGATAACTGTAGCCTTTTTTTTTTTTTTTTCTGTAAGATTTACTAACTGAAAAGGTGGGTGTGGGGAGATCGGCATTGAATTTGAGACTTTATGCTGAGAGTCCAAGCCTACTCACGGGTAAATCAGATCCTAAGTGTCAAAGTACTTTTTAAAAACATTTTTTCCTAAGGAAGCTAGCACACCTTCCTCCAGCAGGATTTATTTATTTATACCAGAGCACTGCTTAGCTCAACAGTGGTGCAGAAGTAAGCCTGTGACCTCAGAGCCCCAGGCCTGAAAGTCTTTTTGCATAACCATTAAGTTATCCCTTAGCCAGGTGTTTTTTTAAACAAATGTATAGCAGTGGGGGGTAGGGACAGCATACTGTTTATTCAAAGAAACTCCCTTACCTGAGGCTAAAAAAATCCCAGATTCAGTACCCCCTCACAAGCCCAGGACAAGCAAGTCCCTAGTTAAAGAGAAAAAAAAAAGCATAGCAAGTCCTCCATATAGGGGACACATTCAGAGAAATACGCAAATGTGTTTTGTACTGTTTTCTCCTAAAACGAATCCCTCAATTTTACATGAGAACTTTATTTTGGGTCTTTCAGCTTCACTAATTTTCGGCGCGTCTAGCAGATAAATAAGGATTCCTTCCATCTCTGGCGCTTACAGTTCTCCCTACTTATCTGGACTTCCACTCTGACTTAAACACTTTATTCCATCTCTCCCTACTTTGCTGGCTTTTCAACAACACATTCCTTTCAGGGACTCCAATTACCTTCTCCTCCCACCCTCACCATCTTCAGGAAACCTCGCTCTCGCTTTTGTCTCGCGATTTCAGAGATGACTGAGGGTAAGTGGGGGAGGGGACATGGGAAGCACTGCGCACGCACACTACCTGCTACCGCTTTGCCTGTTGGGTAAGGTTCCTTTCAACCTCTGATTCGCGGTTGCTATGGTGCCATAACTCTCGCGATATCTGCTACGGCCAGTTGACGGACGCCGCTGCGGGTCTCTGGCGGGCATTTTTAGCTCCTCTTTCTTGTTCCCGGTGCTTCTGAGTCTTCGGGAAGCGGTCGGGCCACGCATCATGACGTCCGCGTTGGAAAATTACATCAACCGTATC
Organism: Erinaceus europaeus; assembly: GCF_950295315.1. NCBI lineage: Eukaryota > Metazoa > Chordata > Mammalia > Eulipotyphla > Erinaceidae > Erinaceus > Erinaceus europaeus. Next base: position 87,629,134 of record NC_080169.1, read on the forward strand.
CTTGGGCTGTCTTCTGCGGCTGTCCGGCCTATGCAGTAGAATCCGGGCTTTGGGATCGACAGGCAGGTGGGACCTGAGAGGGACCTGGGAGGCGGGCCGGGTGATTCAAGGACCCGCCATCCTGCCCCGTGCGCGGGCCTGCAACCCGCCGCTCCGCGGATACAGGACACTTTCCAAGTTTAATATTAAAAATAAAAAACTCTGGTGTAATTCCAGCCTTCTCTGTCTATAGAAATCAGCTACTGATATATTTACGACTTCCCGAGACCCTGCGAGTCCAAGTTTGTGAGTAAGATGTGACAACGGTTTTGTCAACCCCGTGTGCTTATTGCAGCACAGGCGTTGCTCATTGTTGAGGGAGAGCAGGAACTTGAAAGATGATGCACAAACTCATCTGCCCCTCTCCTACTGGAAACCTTAACTTTAGGTTAGAATGAAAATTGGGCTGTCAAATAATAGACAAAAGTTATTGAAACGCATGTGAAGTCTGAACGACTCAGGGTCGGGAACTATTTTCCTCTGCAAATTGAAGTAAAAAACTGAAATTATGTAGATCGTAATGATGCAAGTATGTTGGTGCTTTCTGACATTGACAATAGCCTTTCTTTTTAATCCCAGGAGCCAGTTCTTGGAGGACAGTGTCATAACCTTCCCATTTTTCATTTTAGAGACACACACAGAAATCGGTCTTTTGAAATACCTTATTTAAATTCAGGTTGACAGTATTTTCCAATAAGCAAAAGTAGAGAATATCTTAACTTATTTTGCTAACAAATTACACTAATCACATAAAGGGTTTTCATTTTTCCCATTTCTTAATTGTATATCATAAAAATTGGTATGCAACTGAAAATTGGTAAAATGTTCACAGTGAATGTAATAGCTTTGTCGAATAGCTGTTACTTCTCTAAGCTTTATTTATTTATTTTTTTAGTCTACTAGAGCAGTGTTTGGTTCAGGTTACACACACACACACTCTCTCTCTCTCTCTCTCTCTCTCTCTCTGTTTGGCTCTGCCTCAGCCTTGCAAATCTTGCATAAACAGTATGCTTTCTCCCCAACCCAAGTTCTCAATTTCTATGTCCAGAGAAATATCTTCCTTGATTCATTTATCAGGAACTGTAGCTGTGATCACCTCTGATGGGAGAATGATTGTGGTAAGTATTTGGCGATTTCTTTGCTTTCTTGTAGATCTTTGCACTGTAAGATTTGCTTAGGCACCACTGTAATTTTCTTAAGAAATTTTATTTCGTTATTTATTTGTGAAGGGTTTCTAGGAGTTAGGAGACCTCAGGGAACTTGTCTAATCTGTGGTTGTCTGTTTATATTTTATACTTCACCATTTTTAAATTCCTTTACCTCAGTGCTGTTGGCAGTCACTGCATCAACCAAATAAAAATTTAAAGGAGATTTTGTGTGTGCCTCTTGGGAGTTTTTGTATTACTTATGTACTTCATATATAAAGTATATGTATAGATGAGCTGGGAAATACAGAAGTTTCACAGTAGTTTTTTTGTTTTGTTTTTTTAACCAGTACACTTCTCAGCTCTGCCTCATGGTGATGCAGGGGATTGAGCCTAGGATTTTAGAGCTTTTGGAAAGACTTTTTGCATGATCATTATGCTGTCTTCCCCTCACCTCTGTTGCTTCTGTGTAGTATACAGTACTTCTGAGGCTGGCTACCTATTAGTAATTCACATCAGAGTCTTTCTACCTTCTACCATAAGAACTTTGAGAGACTTCTTAGTATCATTGCTTCAGTTTGTGTTCTCTCAAGTATGGGTAAATACAGTAACTATTTCAAAAGGTAGAAGTTAGTTGCTATAATTGGCATAGTACTAGTATATAGTTAGTTACACAGCTATAGTGTATTAGGCCTTATTCCCTTAAGTATTGTTTGTTTTAGTTAGTGGCCTTAGAATATTAATATCAAGATTAAGTGATACTTCATTTACTTCCTTAGAAATATACTCATTCTGGTACATAGGTATCTAACTCGAAAAATATGCAAGGTAGTTTAATATATGGTACAACTCCCCCTTCCCCTACTTAACCAAAGGGTTGCTATTTATTTGTTTATTTTCCATTTTGGTGAGGTTGGGGCTCACTGTCTTCACAGTTTTGCTATTTCCAGCAGACATTTTTTCCCCCTTAAATAGAGTAATGGCAGGAGAGACACATCAGCAGTCTTCCATTTCAAATGAAATTTCCTCTCTAAGTGTTCCCATGTGGAGCTTGGGTCTATGCTTATGATTGTGTGTTGTCTACTCAGTCAGCTACTCAGTCCATTGCCTCCCCCAAGAGGTTATGTTTTAAGTGAACTTACAGTTAAGGTAGACACTTGTATTGGAGTACCTGACAAGTAAAATTACTTTGTAGCTAGATTTGCACATTCATGAAAACCAAAATATTTGTCTTTATATCTGCAGGGAACATTGAAAGGTTTCGACCAGACCATAAATTTGATTTTGGATGAAAGCCATGAACGAGTATTCAGCTCTTCACAGGGAGTGGAACAAGTGGTATTAGGGCTGTACATTGTGAGAGGTGACAATGTGTAAGTATTAAGCCTTTTTAAGGCGAGTTAAATAGTATATATACTGATTTGCTATATGAGATTTCCTTGAAGTGTTTTGTCATTCTATAGTTAATAGAATTATACATTTGTTTACACTTAATTTTTTTTTAATATAGTAGATCTGTGTGCTGTGTAGTATTTTTTTTCCAAAGCCATCTGTTTATAGATTTAATTTTCAGCTACAGAGATCTCTATTTTTTTATTATACTTGAATGGTCTGGATAGGGTCCAGAAGAGGACCTTGTTTCATGCTGCATACTTTACTAGAGACTTCTTAACAATTTTTTTTTCAAATTTCCCTAATTTTAGGGAAATTTAATTCTACTGGGATAGTTTTACTTGGAATGAAAAAATTACTTAAAATTAAATTTAAAGATCTTACTATAGATCCACTGATGTTTTAGAGCAGCGTCTACTAACTTTTAAAAGTGGATTATTCCATGTCAGGGATTTTTGCAAGCTCAGTGATATGTTGTTACCCTGAAATGAACCATCATGGACTGATTTGCTCCATGAATATTAGTCAACACTCTCTACCTGTTCTTTTTCTCTAGAGAACTGGTTTTTAAATCTTGTTTGCCATGAAGATTTAAAGATATAAAGATGTATATACAGATACATAGATATATATATTCCCACTATGGGTATCTCTGGGCCTTGGGCTTGGTGCCATTGTCACCAGGGCCTATTCTTTTTTTTTCTTGATAGAGGGATGCAGAAAGGATAGATAGCTAGAGCACTTCTTCACCACTCAGGAAGCTTGTCCCTTCCTGCAGGAGAGGGTGGGGACTTGAACATGGGTTCCTACACATGCTAATATGTATACTCTACCCTGGTGAGTCATCACTGACATCTGATAACCAAATTTTTTAGGATGAAATTGAGAGCTTTGTTTTATGTCAGCAAAACAGTTCTGCCAATTTGGTATTCATCTTTTTTTTGTTGCCTCCAGGGTTATCACTGGGGCTCAGTGCCTACACTGTGAATCCACTGCTCCTGGAGGCCATTTTTTTCCTTTTTTGTTGTTGTTGTTTCCCTTGTTATTGTTGTTATTGCTGTTGTTGGATAGGACAGAGAGAAATCGAGAGAGGAGGGGATGCAAAAGACAACTGCAGACCTGCTTCACCGCTTGTGAAAAGACCCCCTTTCTCCCACCCCGCTGGGGGTCCTCACACCAGTCCCTGCTCTTCATGCCATGTATGCTTAACCAGCTGCTACTGCTTGGTCCCCTGATACTCACCATTCTTAAGAGAACTGAAACATTTATACAGTTTAAAAGATTTTGCAGCTGTGTCAAATTCAGTGCCTGCCCAACCAATGGCAAGCACTGGCCCAAAAGGCTGCCATAATAATACAGTAACTCATGGGCCCTGATTCCCTCTCCTGGGCCTCAGGGATAAATTTGGTTACAGACACTAAGCAGAAAAGTGAGTAAAATTCAGCAAATTCTGTATTACATATACTGAGTACTTGTAGAAATATACTGTTACTAACGCCAAATAAATGACCACTTTTTTTTTAATGGATTGTTTCATACACATCTCATCGGAAGTAACTGTAAGTATACAGCTAGTGAGTGGCCATTTCTTAGTTAAGCATGGCATTAAAATCAGTGTTACAGGTGTTATGTCAAGGAAAGATTTGCTGCCTTAAGTTGTACTAAAAAAAAAAAAAGAAGAAATCACTTATTAGATAAAAGTACCAGTTGCTGCTACTATCTCTACATATAAAGAACAGTATATTTTAATATTATATTTAATTTGCATTTAAATGGAAAAAACATAAGGGAAGCTAATAGGCAGACCATACCATTGATGGGACCTCATTTATTGATATTATTCAAACAAGAGGCACTTTTGTATGTTTTTTTCAGTAGAGATTTGATTTTTTTTAAATTAAGTACTTATTTTTTATGTTTATTATTTAGGATAGAAAAAAATTGAGAGGTAAGGTGGAGATAGAAAGGAAGAAAGACACTTGTAACACTACTTCACTGTTCATAAACACTCCTGGCAGTTGGGGACCCAGAGCTTGAACCTGCATCCTTGCACATGCTGATATGTGTTCAATCAAGTGCACCACTGCCTGGCCCCAGGTGTGTGTGTCTGTGTGTGTGTGTGTGTGTTTATCTTCCTGGTACAGTTCCTGAATTGAGTTGAAATCATAGGACTTAAAAATTTTTAAACCATTTTGCTCCCATATGGTTCTTGAAAGACTCATGATACAATTACTGTATATGGCCTGTCCTTTAATACTGGTTCCTATAATGTTACCTTGAGATTACTCAGTTTTTATGATTTAAACGTAGTGAAAATTACTACTTCACAAAAGTATTTTTTTGCTATGTGCTTACAGTTTTATTCATAAATGAAGTCTTGACTGGCTTTTGTTTTTTCTCTTAATAATTACAGTGCAGTCATTGGAGAAATTGATGAAGAGACAGATTCTGCACTCGATTTGGGGAACATTCGAGCAGAGCCTCTAAACTCTGTAGCACATTGAGGAAAAAACTACACATTGGACCTCTGTAAATCTTTGTACATAAACTGATTATTTTGAGGATATTGTGGAAACTTTTTATGAATGTGTAATTGTGGGTTTTGACTTTGTATTGATTCATTGTAATATAACATGTAAATTAAAATATTTCTACTTTTTATTTTTTTTGAGGAAAAAAACCCTCTTTCACCTAGATAATAGCCTCGGTAGCTTGGTTTTAGCCTTCTGTTGGTCTGAAAAATCCAAATACTTGGAAAACTTGAAAAAATATTTCTGATATGTTAACATTGTGGAAATGTAAATTGAAAATAGACATTTATATGGTGTATATATAGAGCAGATATTCAAATACTTTTAAGAAAGTCACAAGAAGGTAAGGTAAGTCGTGGCTTCTGCAGCTTTCTGAACTATCCCTATTTATTACCCTGCCTTGCTGGTTGTTCCTATTCAATTAAAATTAAAAAGAGAGAGAGAGAAGTGCATTTAAAATTGTATACTATTTGGAAAAAAATCCATATAATCTAGAACCATAATATTTAATTTTAAAAACTGGGAAATGGTTTTTTGTTGTTTATGAATGTGAGTAAATAAACTTTTTTTAAAATTTATTTATAAAAAGGAAACATTGACTAAACCATAGGATAAGAGGGGTACAACTCCACACAATTCCCACCACCAGAACTCTGTATCCCATCTCCTCCCTTGATAGTTTTCCTATTCTTTAACCCTCTGGGAGTATGGACCCAAGGTCATTATGGGTGCAGAAGGTAGAAGGTCTGGCTTCTGTAATTTCTTCCCGGCTAAACATGGGTCTTGACAGGTCGATCCATACTCCCAGCCTGTCTCTCTCTTTCCCTAGTGGGGAAGGGCTCTGGGGAAGCGTAGCTCCAGGACACATTGGTGAGTTTGTCCTGGGGAGTCTGGTCGGCATCATGGTAGCATCTGGAACCTGGTTGCTAAAACGAGTTAACATATAAAGCCAAACTTGTTGACCAGTTATGGACCTAAAGGCTGGAATAGTGCAGATGAAGAGTTGGCGGGGTCTCATAGCTAGTAGGCATATTTTAGTTACATTCCAAACGGCCTGTGGCTATACTTGTGGGTGGCTATACTTGTGGTTTTTGTTTTTTCCCTAAGCCTGAAATCTGATATGCAGGTGGATCCTAGTTATTGTCTGGGGAGGTGATGTCATGGCTGGCAGAAGGACCAGAAAGCTGGATCAGGGAAGAGAGTAGCTCCCAAATATGGGAAAGGTGTATAAATATTGTTGAGTATAAACCCCATTGGTTTGATGTGATCTGGGGCCCATATTCAACTTAACGAGCTTATGTGAGTTATGCATCCCTGTAGATCTGAGATGCAGCTCACATTCTGTGGTCATAAGTACGAACATTCCAAGCAGCCCCAATATCAGAACCCATCTTCCTCAGGTGTAGCATAGAGTATATTGTCCATCTTCCCTTCTGAGGATGGAACATTCTCTATCATTGTTGATCCAAGGTGAGGGCAAAGTCCTATGGGGGCCCACAAAGGGGTCTATTGTGTTCCTGATAGAGCTGACTAGTAACAATGGAGAGAGGGATTTATTTAAGGTCTAGGCCCATGATGTCTGGGAATCTCAGGACTCCCTGACTGGGGCCCCAGCTGATGGGGTGGCTTGATAGGGACTAAAGAGTTATCTTTAAAGTATGCCAGTCTCTTGCCCTTACTCAGCTTTTGCAGTCCTTGCTTAAATGAGGTTAGCTTTGGAGTGAGTGAGAGAACTGTAATAGGAAGCAGGTGAGGAGGGTATCTAAGACACTATTTCATTGAATTTTTTACTGACTCACTCCAGACTATTGTGTATTTTTGCTTTCAGGTATATATTCTGCCCTAACTTATGGATACATGTGAACATATGCTCTCTCTTATAGGACCTGGCCTATATCTAGGTTTTGGGATTTTGTTAGTAAGTGAACCTCTTGGAATGGAATTTGAGAATACTATGAAAAGAAAGGTTTCTCTTGAGTAGTAAGAGTGAAAGGTTGACATTCCACGACTGACTTCTCTGGAGTCAGTCTGAAGTGAAGCATGCTGAGGTGGTCCTCATTACATTGATTAGGTTGGGATCCGTGAATGGAATATCATTTGGTATGAATTGAGAGAAGCATGCAGGAAAGTGAGCCCCACCTTAGAGGTTCCAGGACTGGGGGAAATACAGGCTCTAAAGAGGAAGCCAGAGGATCCTGCTGTCTTAGGGTTTAAGAAGACAATAGATAGTTATTGCTATAATAACATCATTTGATAGTTGGGTTAACTTTGAAATATCCCTTTGTTAGGATTTGCTGTATCATACACAACATCACCATAATTTATATCCTTTAACATTTGCATTCTACTGTGCCACCAGTTGCTTCTGTTCTCCCTGGTCTAAGGTTTTAAGAGAGTCAACATAAGAAAGACTCAGCCTAGGTATTAGAAAGAGTCTGTGATTTAAAAAGTTTGAGATAATCAGTTTTTCCCCTCTTATTAACTAGCGATTAATATGACTACAAATTGATAGGAGTGTACATGAACACCATTCCTACCACCAAAAGACTGTTGCATCCCACCCTACCTCCCACCCCTCCACCTCCTTGAAGTAGAACATCCACCCTTACCCCAGGGTTTGTAGTTTGGTGCCCTACTCCAAATTCAGTCAAATCCTATTTTGAGTTTCCCTTTCTGTTCTTTCTCAACTTCTGTTTATGCGTGGAATCATCCCATGCTCCTCTTTACAAAGCTCACTTAACATTAATTCCTAGCTCTATCCAAAATGAGTCAGAGAAGGTGGGTTTATTGTTCTTAATAGCTGCATAGTAATTGTATATATATATATATATACCACAGCTTTCTAAGCCACCCATCTATTGTTGGGCACCTGGATTGCTTCCAGGTTTTAGCTATTACGAATTGTGCTGCTAGGAAAGTAGGTGTACACATTTCTTTTTGGTTGGGTGTTATGGAGTCCTTGGGGTATTTCCCTAGGAAAGGGATTACTGGGTCATATGGAAAGTCCATGTCTAGCCTTGTGAGAGTTCTCCAGACTGCTCTCCACAGAGGCTGGACCAATTTACATTCCCACCAGCAATGCAAAAGGGTTCCTCTGTCCCCACAGCCTCTCCAGCATGTGTTGCTGCAGTCCTTTTAGATATATGCCATTCTTACAGGAGTGAGGTGGTATCTCAGTGTTGTCTTAATTTGCATTTCTCTGACAATCAGCAATCTGGAGCAATTTTTCATGTGTTTGTTAGCCTTTTGGATCTCTTCTGTATTGAATGTTCTGTTCATATACTCTGCCCTTTTTTGGATGGGGTCATTTGCTGTTTTGGTGCTAAGTTTGCTGTACTCTTTGTATATTTTGGCTGTTAGTCTCTTGTCTGATGTATGGCATGTGAAGATCTTCTCCCATTCTGTGAGGGGTCTCTTTGTTTATGTGATAGTTTCTTTGGCTGTCCAGAAGCTTTTCAATTTGATGTAGTCCCATTGGCTTGTTTCTGCTTTAGTCTTCCTTGCAATTGGGTTTGTTTCATCAAAAATGTCCTTGAGGTTTAGTTGGGAAAGTGTTTTACCAATGTTTTCCTCTAAGTATTTGATTGTTTCTGGTCTAACATCCAGGTCCTTGATCCATTTGACGTTGATTTTTGTTTCTGATGAGATAAGGTAGTTCAGTTTCCTTCTTCTGCATGTTTCAACTCAGTTTTCCCAGCACCATTTATTGAAGAGAGCCTCCTCCCTCCATTTAATACTTTGGGCCCCCTTATCAAAGATCAGATGTCCATAGGTGTGAGGGTTTAGTTCTGGGCTTTCAGTTCTGTTCCACTGGTCTGTGTGCCTATTTTTGTTACAGTATCAGGCTGTTTTGGTGATGATGGCCTTATAATATAGTTTGAGATCTGGGAGTGTGATGCCTCCATTTCTGTTTCTTTTCCTCAAGATGGTTTTGGCAATTCTAGGTGTTTTCTGGTTCCAGATAAATGCTTGCAGTTTTTGCTCTATTCTCTTAAAGAAGCTTGGTAGAAATTTGCTGTGTATCATGTTAATTTGTATATGGCCCTGGGGAGAATATTCATTTTGATAATATTTATTCTTTCAGTCCATGAGCATGGGATGTCTTTCCATTTCTTGGTGTCATTTTCTATTTCCTTGAGTAGTGACTCGTAGTTTTTAGTATACAAAGTGATGTGATCTAGAAATCATGGAAAGGTTAAATCTCTTTGGTGTGGAACTCTAAATGGGAATATGCAAGGAATATGAAATGAATGAGAACTTCCATCTTTTATTTTATATGCTAAAAATCTATAGTATAAAGACTGGGAAGCTAGTTTAGGGTAAATGAATTCTATATTAAATAATTTTTACATTAAATTTATTGGACTACATTTCATTTCCTGAGTACTGCATGACAACTAACAGAGATGGCATGCCCAATAAAGGTATTTTAAAGTAACTATAAATGTATCCAATGTATGGCAGAGACTGTAAATATTTTCTGCCTGTGGAAATGTAAGAGAGTGCATTTAGGAAAATCTTGATGGAAATGGATTTGCCCTGCCTGGGTCATTAAGAATAGCAGGATTTTACATGTTTAGGAAAGCTTTCCAAATAGATGCAGAGCCAAGAAAATGAACAAGATAAGTTCCTTGTAAAACGAAGGGCAGATCTATTTGCAATACAGTCCAATAAACACCAAAAAACTGTTCTTAACCAGCTCCTGGAAGATAACTTCTGAGTTTTTGGAACTTGACCTCGTAAGAGTTCTTTTTGTATAGTATCTGAAGTCCTGGATCATGGTTGTTTTAGTTTAACCTCTGGGGAGAGGCAGTAACTATAAGGTCAGTTACATGGGAATTGCTTATCGATTTTAATTGAGCCCTAATAAAAATCCTAGACATCAAGGCTTGACTGAATTCCAGCTCGACAATATTTTGCATGCATTGTCAAATGTTGAGAGAATTAGATGCCAGTGTAAGTGCACCACCCAGGATAACTGGAAGTTTGTATGCTGACTTATCCTTGATTTGATTCAATGCACCTTTTTCCCTTTGTTCATTTTAAACTATGCTTTTGTTATAAGTCATACTTAAGGCTAACATTTTTCTAAATCTTAAGAATCTCACTGATTCATGGCCAGGTAGTGGCTTTCGTATTCACATTATAATGTGCAAGGACCCAGGTTCAAGTTCCTGGTCCCCACCTGCAGGGAGAAAGCTTCAGGAGTGGTGAAGCAGGGCTTCAGGTGTCTCTGTTTCTTTCCCTCCTTTTCCCCTCTCAGTTTCTCTCTGTCCCTATCCAATAACAAATAAAAAAAAAAAGAAAAATGAATCTCACTGATTCATTGCCTCTTAGGGACTGCTAACTCATCCAAATAATGTTTTCTTGAGGAACTATGAAATAAAGAGAAAATACTCTTCAATACCAAGACATATTCTTACTGCAGAAATTAACTGCTATTTTGGGGGAATTAGGAATGCAAGAGTTGTTGAAATAACCCAGTTGCAATTAACAATTGATAGCCTGAAGGAGAAATTGGTGGCATATTTCAAGTTAGGTGACTATTGCAAAAATTAAACTCTGGCTTAACGTTTTATTTTTAGATAAAATTTTCCAGTATGTTAGGATGAAAGAATAAAAAGCATGCATAAACAGATGCGTAAATTATGTTTTGGAATAGTGAGTCTAAATTTACTATTTGTACTAAGAAAAACAATCGTAGCAACACAATAGTATGTTCAGATAACAAGGGAGACAATGCCAGGCAGTGTGCTACTTTAATGGAACTAAAGATAACATACCAGTCTTTTCCTTGAAAGAACTCAGACCTCTTCAAGTAAGTAGCAATTTTAAAGTAGATGGTTTACTGTCTATATGGGAATTTTGTCTGGCTTGGGGCAAGTGGCAGAAGAGATTTAACAAGACTGGACATTTTGGTTAATAGTATCTAAATTACAGATTAGAGAGCAGTTGACAATATTCAAGACAACTATCCAGAAGTGCAAACAGACAAATAATGAAAATCTAATCAATATATTGAAGTGAGCCCATACATCTTTTTAAAAAATATTTATTCCCTTTTGTTGCCCATAAATACTTATTTATTCCCTTTTGTTGCCCTTGTTGTTCGATTATTGTAGTTATTATTGTTCACATCTTTTTTATTACTAGTGACTTAATACTGATTTACAAACTTACAAGGTAACAGGTATGATTCTGCATAGTTCCACCACCAGAGTTCTGTATCCTCATTCCCTCCATTGGATGCTACAGTTCTTTGAATGTTGCAGATATATATCCATTTCCCCTATCCTTTTTTTCCATTCTTTAACACACCTATACCCATTACTACTTTTTTTTAAATATTTTTTTAATATTTATTTTATTTATTCCCTTTTGTTGCCCTTGTTGTTTTATTGTTGTAGTTATTATTGTTGTCGTTGTTGGATAGGACAGAGAGAAATGGAGAGAGGAGAGGAAGACAGAGAGGAGGAGAGAAAGATAGACACCTGCAGACCTGCTTCACCGCCTATGAAGCAACTCCCCTGCAGGTGGGGAGCCGGGGTTCGAACCGGGATCCTTATGCCGGTCCTTGTGCTTTGCCATTACTACTTGTAAATGTCCATCCTTTTCCCCTTATTCTCTGGGTTCTGATGGAATTGGAGTTCCGAGCTGTCTGGTCATCTTCCCCTATAATTTCTCCCCCTCTGAGAATATGGACCAAAATTCTGTTTAGAGTGCAGAAAGTGGGAGTTTTGGCTTCTGTAATTGCTTCTTTGTTAGACATGGACTTTGACAGATCCATCCATACCCCTAGACTGTTTCTGTCTTTCCCTTGTGGGGTAGGACTCTTAAGTCTATGCATCTTAATGCTTCTTAAGCAACATATGTTTCTGGATTCCCAAAGTTAACAGTCTTAAATATGCTGAATCATATTGTAGTGAAAAGTACAGTAGCCAGGGGGAACTTAACTGAGTAAATGTTTGCGTTGTGCTGCAGTCACTAGAAGAATAGTTTGAGAATCATGAACTGAGTTATATTAACTGCTATAGAACTCTGTACAGGCAGAACTCAACTCACTGAACCTGAAGACTGATGATGCTTCAGTTGGCTCAAGTAAAACATTTCATCTTAACACCTCAAAGCATCTTTGAGAAAGTTTTAATTTTGTTTATCCAGAACAACATTCACATGGCATCTTTATTGTCTGTGTATAAATTAGATTGAGAACCTAGCAAAAAAAAAAATTAGTGGTTCTCATCAAGTCAAATAAGTCCCTCCCAAATCTAAACCATATCATTTTTTCCTTTATTCAAATGAAGAGAACATGGCTCATTCTAATTATCAAACAATTGATGTGGTTTCTACCTAATACATAAAAACTGCTGTATTGTGGCAACTTGTCATTTGTAATTCTTTAGAATGGAAAATAAGTTGATAAAAATAAAATTTACTATCTACTTTTACAACAGAATCTATTTCTAACGTGATTGATATTTTAATGAAACAAACTAAGCTTCATAATCACATAATGTAATACTCTTCAACTTCTCTGATAATCAAACTTTGGCTTTTGATTGTTGCTTAATGGATAATTTTTTCCCAGAATACTTTGTAATAATGTTTTTTTATTATCTTTATTTGATAGAGATAGCTAGAAATCAAGAGAGAAGAAGGGTATAGGGAAAGGGAGAGAGGAAGACACCTGCAGCACTGCTTCACCACTTGCAAAGCCTTCCCTCTGCTGGATCAGGGGCATGAACCCCATATCCTTAAGCATTGTAATGTGTACTTAATCAGGTGTACCACCACCCACCCTCCCATAATAATGTTTTACATGTATACTAATATAGTTTAGAGAATACACAAAATCTTTGTGATTAGGTATCAGCTCACTTGAAAATTTGTTATACTTTATATTAATACCTATTAAATGGTAGAGTAAACTCAAAAAATGTATTTATTTATTGGCTAGAGATAGCCAGAAATCAAAAGAGGATGGGGAGGGAGAGAGAGACACCTGCAGCACTGCTTCACCACTTGCACCAGGTCCTTGCACATTGTAACTATTGTGCTCAAACAGCTGCACCAACACCTGGCCCCCAAGTTTTCAATTACCTTTGGATATAACTGCAAATAGACACCTGTATTATCAGAAGAAAATATAAACTTTTAATTTTTTAGTGATTTTATACAGGACAATTTTGAGTTGAAAAGAAGGCCAAAATTAAGGTGAATTTCCTTTATGTTAAGAATACATCGGTGAAAATCAGTCATGTTCAAGCCTTGAGCTGCCAAAGGGCATGTAGAATCTGCTTAGAATAATGATAATTTAGGAAAGCAAAATCAAGCCATGAAGCACAGTAGAATAAAATCTGACTTGGTGTCCTCAAACAGGAGACAATCACTTCAAGTGCATGGTTACACTTCTGTATTGTTTGTTTTTGTGGAATTTGACCTCACAAGTATGTGATTTTACCATTCATTTCAAGGCCAACTTTTTCATTCAGAGAGATAGACTCACCACTGCACACCCTCTCTCCACCCCCAAAACTCATGGCATGAGTGCTGAGACTCCAGCCTACCCAGTGAGTTGTTCTCAGCCCTAATGTTCACATTTTTAAGTTGTGGGGGTTGGTGGGGGTCGGACAGCAAGTGCTCAGACATTTCCCTGGTTACTAGGGATTAAACAATATGGAAAGTACTCTGGAAATCATGGAATGGATTTATGAATAGCACTAATATGTGCTTCTGTTAGAAATGCATTTGACGGCAAGCCCTGGAAATCCTGACTGGCAGTGACTTAAAAAAGGCAGGGATTCACAGGAGAACAGAATGTTTAGTGGATGACAGTCTAGAGAAGCTGCTCAGAGAAATGGTCAGTTTCTCTGCCTTGTCATCCTTTTGTCCCCAGAAATTAATGTCCATGGCATCATATACCTTATACTTACTTTCTAAAAAGAAAGTGGGGAAGTAAGGTTACCACATGAGAAGAGCAAATGCTTTCCTAACCATTGCCTACAGGCACTTGCTAGAATATTAGTGACCAGAATTTTGTTAAATGATCATTCTAACTTCAAGGGAAGTGGAGAATATGAGTGATTATTTTCCCTTTCATGGTAGCACTGTGCTACTCCAAATTGAATAAGAAAAAAAAAGTGTTAGGAAGAAGGGAAGGCTAATGGTGGGGAGGACAAACAGTAGTGTCTAGTGATGGTATGGGCATTTGATAGGCAACCAGTTGACAAATCAATTAGGTATGAGTTTAAGCTAAGAAAAATAATATGAAGACTTCTGGAAAAGAAAAAACTTGTAAAGTAGTATTCAATCAATTACTATAAATTAAGCTATATATTGCATTAAGAAGCTGGGGTCATTAAGGAAAGGAGGGGAACTCACATGACAAAGGAAGAGCTGGCTTCATCTTTTACTCTAAACTCAATTTCTTTTGCATTAAACAAAACTGAGTTTCTCAAAGATATGTGCCGTAGATGCTATGTCTCAAAACTACATTCTTCTAGGTCAGCAGTGATGGCTTCTTCAATTAGGAAAAGGAGAGAATTGAGACAAGGAATAGAATGTACCTTCAGACTTCAGGGTCTTCACCACTTTCATCTTAAAATAATCTACATTATTTAAATAATAGTAACATTTCCTGCAGTTCAGAGGATATGATGGGCCTTAGTACCAACTTCTAAGTGTCAAGATTACACTGAATAGGAGAAGGTATATACTCTGTACGTGTGAAGAAAGCCTATTTGACCCTTTGAAGAAATTCTTCCCACGGTACAAAAAAGAAGCCAAGTATTTTTTTCAAACAGATCACATAAATTATGCCTCTTCTAATTGGCTTACCTCTAATTTCTCTATAATAACAACCTTCAGTTAGATCATATCTGGAGCCTTCCTCATCTTTTTTTCATTTGTTAATTTTCCCACCTTCCTGTATGCCTTTGCCAGTCTGAAAAACAAGTTATAATGACTGACTCTCTTGCTGAATGAATACTCTGCCTATGCTAATTACTCTGAATGAATACTCTGCTTATGCTAATTAATTATTAATTGGGAGGGGGTAATTGACTAAGCAATGTTCACCAGTAGCTAGAGAAAATGAGTACACAATAGAAATGAGGTTACACAGGCTCCTGTGCTAAATATGAATAGACATGGACCCTAGGTCAGGTTGATGGGGTTTACAGTTAATGGTATTTATATAATTTTCCAGTATTTGGGCTCTACTCTCTACCCTGATCTATCTTGCTAGTCCTATTTCCAACTCTGACACCATCTCCTCAGACAGTACTCTGAGCTCACCTGCATGTTAACTATCTGACTCAGCAAAAAGTAGTAAAGTCATGGACCCCTTGGAATATACCTAAAATAGACTTCCTAGCTTCTTCCAACATGAAGATCTCAAATCTCATCTGCAATACTTTTACCTTTAGGTTCCTGATTATTAAACATTTTGTTCTGCTTTATATCTTAATGCTTTTCAGCCACCAAGTTACAGATGATGCCAACCTGACTTCCTGGGCAGATGACCTCACCAATGTGTTCTGGAGCCCTGCTTCCCCAGAGCCCTACCCCATTAGGGAAAGAAGGAGACAGGCTGGGGGTATGGGTTGACCTGCCAACGCCCATGTCCATCAGAGAAGCAGTTACAGAAGCCAGACCTCCCACATTCTGCTCTCCATAAAGATCTTTGGTCCTTACTGCCAGAGGAATAAAAATAGGGAAACTTCGCGGGAGTCCGGCAGTAGTTAAGTGCACGTTGCTTTACAGGTGGTGAAGGAGTTCTGCAGGTGTCTTTCTCTCCCCCTCTCTGTCTTCCCCTTCTCTCTCCATTTCTTTTTGTCCTATCAACAACAACGGCATCAATAATAACAACGATAAAAACTACAACAATAAAGCAACAAGGGCAACAAAAGGGAATAAATAAATATTTTAAAAATTAAAGAAATAAAATGTTTATAAAAAGGGAAACTTCTAATGGGGGGGGAAAGGATATGGAACTCTGGTAGTGGGCATTAAATTGTATGGAATTGAACCTCTCTTATCCCGTATCTTATAAATCATTATTAAATAATAAGAAAACTTAAAAAATGTTCTTTCTAAAAAACAGGAAAGAAGGATAAAAAGACAGAAAAGAAAAAGGGTTCTTCCTAGGGATACATAAAGGGAAAGATGTCTGGGAGTCAATGGAGTTTATTTATTATTATTTGCCTCCAAGGTTATCCCTGGAGCTCAATGCTGGCACTACGAGTCCACTGCCTTTGGTGGCTTCCCCCCCACACACATTTTTATTGGATAAGATAGAGAGAAATTGAGAGAGGAGGAGAAGATAGGGAGAAAGACAGAGAGACACCTGCAGACCTGCTTCACTGCTTGTAGAGCTTCTCCCCTACAGGTAGGGAGCGGGGTTGGAACCAGAATCTTTGTGGGTCATTGCACTTCCTACTACGTGCACCACTGCCCAGCCCCCATCAATTGAATTTATCTCCTGAGTACTTTTCTTATCTAAATGGATTAGGAAATCAGTGAAGATAAAGCTTGGGGAGTTTTAAAGTGACAGAATATATGAGATAGTCAAGGAAATGTGTGAATAGATTAGGCAAATATTTAAGGATTACAAATATCTAAGGACTTTGACTTTTCTTTCACTTACAATCAGTGATTCAGGGCTGCAAAATTAGATGGGAGTCTTATATTTAACTAGGATATGATTTAGGCAGAAAAGGAAGGAAACTGGGAAAAACACTGATGGTTCGGAAATAATAATAATGATTATGCAATTTAGTTAAGGAGAGATATGATATTACAGTGAGATGGTCAAGGTCAGTGAGATGTGGAGAATGAATGGACTCTAGGTACACTGTGTAGGATGGCTATTTGAAATTTTATGACAAAAGAAAATAATGTCAGAACTGGCTGTGTGCGTGCGTGCGTGCGTGCGTGCGTGCGTGCGTGTGTGTGTGTGTGTGTGTGTGTGTCTATCAGTTGAATGTAAATGTTATCATGAGCCAGGACCCAGGTTTAAACCTGCAGTGGGGAAGCTTCATGATCTGTGAAGCAGTGGCTCCACTTATCTCTACCTAGCTTCCTTTCTCAATTTCTCTCTTTCCTATCAAATTAAAAGAGAAAAAGAAAGAATGAGATAAAAAAGAAAGAGAAGGGAGAGAAAGGGTGGGAGGAGAAAGAAGGAAGGAAAGAAAGAAAAAAGAGAAAGAAAATAATATGTTGAAAAAGTATTTTTTAAAGGAGGCTATGGAAGGAGTCTGGTATTAAGATGAGTTGTGTCATGTGAACTACACTGGTAAGACTTCCGGTTTTTTAAAGATATGTTTCTTCACTTATTTTTAATGCTATGAGGGCAACTGAAAATGAGATAAGAGCACCACTCAGCTCTGGCACATAGTGAACACAAGAATTGAACCGGAGATTTCTGGGTCCTCAGGCTTACTACTTCTCTAAGGGCTAAGCAGTCTTCTCTGCTTTAGAAAAGACATGATGAGGAGAGTAACTCTCTGTTTGCAAGAATTCAGTTAAACAGGAAATTTCTACTGAAAGATTTCTTATTATTTAGAAGACTGAGAAAGCAGCGGTCAGTTTAAGTGAAAATCCTTTGAGCTTCTCTGAGAATTGCTCCCAACTGCAGCTGCGCGAGACCCTGGGTGTGGTCAGGAAATGGACGCGAGTGGCCACCTTCATCAAATCGTGCACTCCCTATCGGGACATTTGTCCACTTCTGGTCTCTGAACAGATTGTCTGACCCAGGGCCCCATGAGTCAGGGGTCTGAGCCTGAAGGGCTGGTGGGGCATTTAGGAGCTCGACGGGCACGCTGGTCCAACAGGACTGCTGTCCCCTCTGCCTCCAAGCTTTTCACCTTCTGGAGAAGGCAGTATGAATTGCAACGTCCCTTCTCACACCTACTCAGAGGCCAGGCTAGCATCAGCCCTTTCACCCAATCCGGCTACAGGATTCGAGATAAGGACTTAAAGAAACTTCACAAAGCTACCTCAGTCGGGGATTTGGGGAAGGTAAAAGAATACCTTCGTCTCAAGAAACATGATGTGAATGTGCGCGACAAAGAACACAGGTGACCAGTGTTAAAGGGTCGACGACAAAGGGCACAGTGGTGGAGAAACTGGGACCCCTGGGTGCTCCAACCCAAAACAAGGCTTGATGGGACTACTACACTGGCTTCAGCTTCCCCAGAGTAAAGAAATCTGTTGATCATTGGGGTGGTGTTCGTGGGATATGGGGTGTGGTGGGGTATAGTGGACACCGTGGAGGTGGGGGTGGGTAACACCACATCTTTCAGCTTCTTAGCTTTAAAAGTGTGTACCTGCGATATTTCTGCCTCCTTATTTTCTTCCACTATACTATTATTATTATTATTATTATTATTATTATTATTATTATTATTATTAATTTTATAAAAAGGAGACTGACAAAATCATAGGATAAGAGGGGTACAACTCCACTTATTCTTCATTGGGCACTCCCACCATCCCCAATGCAACTTTTTTGTTGTTGTATACGGCACTCAGCCACTTCAGTTTTACCTTTAGTTTGAATGGAGAGTAAAGATGATCACCCTGGAAGTGGTTGTGAAGATGTTAAGACTGAAACAAAATCTGTTTTTTTATGTGGATTGCTTATGAAAATTTTCAACAGAAAAATATGTTTTTCAATATTAAATTATTTATTACTAGATAAAAAGAGAAATTGAGAAGAGGAAGCTAGGAAGAGAGAGAGAGAGATGCACTTGCAGCATTATTTTACCACTCCTTGCTTTCCCCCTGCATGTGGGGACCAGGACTTGAACCAAGGTCCTTTAAGTCAGTCAGATGTCCCAGTACCAACAGTTGAGTATTTTCAAAAAACCCAATTAACAACCTGTATTGCCAAACACAATTCATTTTAAATATTAGTAAACAAACAAATTATGTGTTTGGCATTAATAACAAGAAATATGTAATACCTGAGGAGTTATAAAATCACAGAGCATGAAAAAATCATCATTTTTTTTTTAATCACAATTGGGTAACTGATTAGAAAGAGGATTTGTGTCAGCTTGCTGGTAGTTTTGCCTTCTCTTTTAACAAAAACAGAGTTGTCTCATTTATTGAACTTTTATTCTATACCACTCCACTGAAAAAAATTTTACAAGACAATGAATCACCTCCACAAAACTTTACTCACTGGTCAGTTCTCACTCTTATCATACTGGTGATTCAGCCAAGTATCTAACTGTTTTTTTTTTTTTTTCAGTAGGAGTTGAAATGTATTGTCTTTCTGGATACTGGGTTCACCTTGTATTTCTCATACTTGTGTGGACACTTGTTTTTCAGACTTTGATAGTTTTTCCTCATTTTTATGACTGGTAAATATTTGAAAACTGAGGACTCAGACATTGTTTCTTTCTCCTTTACTCTTTTTTCTTTAAATATTCTTATTTATTATTGTATAGAGACAAAGAGAAATTGAGAGGGGAGGGGAAGATAGAATGGGAGAGAGACAAACACCTGTAGCCCTGCTTCACCACTCCTGAAGCACCCTGCTGGTGGGGACAAGGGGCTTGAACCTGGGTCCTGTAATGTGTGTGATTAACAAGTCATGTCACAACCTGGCCCCTTCTTTTACTCTTCATTCACTTAGTGGAGAGGGATTTTTTAAATCTTTTTTAAAATTTTTATTTGTTTATTTCCTTTTGTTGCCCTTGTTTTAGTGTTGTAGTTATTGTTATTGTTGTTGTTGTTGGACAGGACAGAGAGGAAATGGAGAAAGGAGGGGAAGACAGAGGGCGGGGAGAGAAAGATAGACACCTGCAGACCTGCTTCACCGCCTGTGAAGTGACTCCCCTGCATGTGGGGAGCCAGGGGCACGAACCGGTATCCTTCTGCTGGTTCTTGCACTTTGCCCCAAGTGCGCTTAACCCACAGCACTACTGCCCGACTCCCGTGGAGAGAGATTTTAAACATTGACATTTTGTTCCATGACTTTCAGCCCTACCTTTTTCTCCCTCTCCCATATATACTTTTAGTTTGGAAGCTAGTAGGTTAATAAATGTTTAATAACAGACTTTGGGGCTAGAAATCAGGGAGTGTGAGGAAGTGAGGACACCTGATGTTAAGCCTTAAGTTTATGTCACCAATGTGATGTAAGCTGACTTGAATAAGTCTGAAAAATATAGCATTTGGCTTCTTTAGAGAGCTACTGACTTGACCATCTCACTGCTTAGGCATTTCCAATTAATTAATTAACTAATTAAGATTGCAAACATGCTCAAACTGCATACATGTTTTTCCTCAAATCTGCTCTGCTCTTTCGATAAACTTCAAATCTTTTTTTTTTTTTTTTCCTTCACCTGAGTGCACTGCTTAGCTCTAGCTTATGGTGCTGTGGGGGACTGAACCTGAGACTTCAGAGCCTCAGGCATTAGAGTTCTGTTTGTGTAGCCATTATATTTCCTCTACCCTAAACTTCAAGTCCTTTTAATTGTTTAGGTCAGTAACCCTAGAGTCATTATTACTTCCTCCTACATTTTCACATCCTCTATCTTATTCAATAATTTAAAAAAATCTTGTTGGTCTTTCCTTCCAAATATATCTAAAGTCTAACCATTTCTTCCCACAGTCACAGCTATGGATCTTATCATATGGTAACTAGAATTACTGCAGAAACCTAACTAGTTTTTCATTTTTTAATTTTTCAGTTTATGCTCAGTCAGTATAGTATCCAAAAAAAAAATCTGTAAAATGAATGTTAAATGTTTCCTTACTTTTAACAGTTTACTTTCCAGCTTTGACCCATTTAAGGTAAAGGTTAAAGTCTTTCCAGTGGTCCATGCAGATCCATATGACTATCAGAAATATTTGAGAGAATGAGAGAGTGAGAGAGAAGAGAGCTCAACTCTTGCTTAGGGGTGCTACAAATACATCTGCGATCTTTGAGGCCCAAGGTATGAAACTCAAGTGCTCTAAAACTGAGGTATCTGCCTAGCTGTTACTTTTCCTTTCATAATAGTTGAGAAATATTAGCCTCAAAATATTTATATTAGAATGAGACATTTGATAAATAATCATACAGAGACATCATTTGTTGCCCATTCCAGTTTTGATCTCTGAAACTTGACAGCAGTTAAATCTAAGTAACAACAGATTCTAAATCTATACATTCTTAGAAATGGGTATGCTCTTATCTTTTTATATTGATTCATTTCAAAAGGTGTCAAATTTTCATAGTAAAACATTTTAATAAGACTTTCTTCTGGAAACTTGAGTGGTATAAGCTTTCTATAGTGATTCATGTCCATGTTTTATTTTCAGGCTTTGTTTGAAAAACTGCAACACTATGTTTCCTTAGAAAGCTGAAGTTTTCACAGCTATTTCATTTTATTGCGTATGTGACTAATTTTCTATGTCCTGTGGCTCCTGATTATTATAAATGGTTCAGTTGTCACACTGGGGTTTAAATTTCAATGGGAAGATTAAAATTATTCAGTAAGGATGCAGTAGCTACTTTTTTCCTTTTTAAATAATTTCTTTATTGGGGGATTATAGTTTACCATCAACAGTAAAATACAATAGTTTGTACATGGATAAAATTTCCCAATTTTCCACATAACAGTTCAACCACCCACTAGGTTCCCCTCTGCCATCATGATCCAGGACCCGAACCCCACCCAACCCCATCCCAGAGTCTTTTATTTTGGTACAATACACCATCTCTAGTCCAAGTTCTGCTTGGTGTTTTCCCTTCTGATTTTATTTGTCAGCTTCTGTCTATGAGTGAGATCGTCCCGTTTTCATCCTTTTGTTTCTGATTTATCTCACTTAACATGATTCTTCAAGCTCCATCCAAGATGGGGTGAAGAAGGTGAATTTCCATTTTAACAGCTGAGTAATATTCCATTGTGTATATATACCACAACTTAGTCAACCACTCATCTATTGGACACCTAGGTTGCTTCCAGGCTTTAAAATATCTTTAATTTTTTTTTTTTTTAAACCAGAGCACTGACCAGCTCTGGAATATAATGGTGCAGGAGATTGAACCTGG